>NC_136602.1:14858847-15246347 GCF_910589615.1 Taurulus bubalis
ATAAAGTCAGAAAATAATGAGTTTCTTCCCTGTGGGAAATTAATACAATCCAGATGACAAACTATCAGATTCAAGCCTCGGGGCTCTGACTATCATTTCCCGCTCACTGTGCAGCAGCTAGTGTTCATATTGAGAGAAGAGGCTCTGGGTTGTTGAAGGCACAACGCTGCTGATATTAGTGGTGATTAATCCAGGAGGTGAAACTCACAACTGTAGTCAAATGGGTCGTTTCTGAAGACAATATGAGCAGAAGATCAATAAGAAAACAAGATAAATGTTTACTTGAAACAAGCCCCCGAAAGCTACTTGCATTATCTCACACACAATGTTTTAAATTGTATTAAATAGTTTGACCTTCAAATGCGTGCTGGAGGAGATGGTAAGAGACCACCTCCAGAGCTGAACAGGTGGTCAGCCGCCCACCACAACACACTCTAGCCAACCCTAAAATGATATTAACCTTTTCACAAAGCAGCTTCTCCCACTGTGGCTGAGCGGATAATAACTTCAGTGCCAGCTGTGTGGCTGCTGCAACTCAACTCCGACAACTGCACACTCAGCGTATTTCATGAACATCATTAACATCGCGAGTGAACGCCACATCTCAGGTTAGAGAGGCGCCACGGGACCCAGAGATGAGACATCTTTAAAAAAATCCCTACTGCCCTTGCCTGTCCTCTGAACTGAATGATTAAGGCACCTTCGTGGATGCCTTTCTTCACAGGCGCTGCTTTGACAGGACTATCCTATAGCTGGCAGGGAGCTTGAGAGCAGATGGTCGTTGCGGCTAAGTTGAGAACGCGCTCGCTGGGCGGTAGAAGAAGAGTGGCCTGTTTTCATTAAGCTAATGAATGTCTGGAGCCACTCTGCTGCTCCATGGCGAGCAATTTGGGCTTTAGAAAGGGGCACGGTTCGGTGTTAAATGAGGTTTGAAATGATGCAATGTGCCCCCTGCAGTCTCAACACTGATAACTATGCAGGCGGAAGAAGGGTGTTGTGAATACAACAACTACGCACAAAGAGACGTTAAACAAATTTACCGGGTGCACTTATCTACTTATTTGTACTTCACAAAGTGTAATTTCTACAGGAAGGACACACATTAAAAGCTTTTGCGCAGGATGAAATACAAAGTCTACAAGGCAGGAGATGAAGATTGAGTCACGTCTCACTAATGTGGTTCTGCAAACCTACTAATGCAGCTGAGCAGAGCACTTTTCACAACATCCTCAGTGACTGAGGCCTGGTCCTTAGTTGTAAGTTTGAAAAAGATGAAAAAAAAAAATCTCTTCACAACAGAGCCTATTTCCTGTGAAGCAGATGGAGCAATGCAGATTTAAATGTACGTTTTAGAAATGTATTATTTCGATTTATTGAGATATTTTTTCAGGATGTAATTCTACACTGAAACTCATTATTTTGGCGTTAGGGTAGGAAAACGTGAAAAGAAGTTTGCAGACAAATGGTATTTGTGTCTTATATCTGATCCTTTTTTAATTTTATTTCCCCCCACTAAGTTGTCTCTCAAATATGAAACGCAACACTATGTCTATCTTTTTCCTGCTCCAAGCAATTGTTATTATATCAGCCTTTAAAAAATATATTTAAAAAATGTAATATGCTGTTGGCTGGTTTCATAAATGAGTTAAACCAGTTCAGGGATTAACTTAACTACATTTAAAATGACAATTAGACAATATTTTGGCACAAAAGAAAAAAGTCTGAGAACAGAAGAAAGGGTTATTTTATAGTTCACACTTTTCATTGTAGTTGTTCTCTGTATTCAACGACTGGCGTTATCTGTGAGACCTTTGGAAGCACACTGACTTTTCTGAAACTGTTTTGCACCTGTAATGCACCACAACATCCCTGAGCGTGAAGTTGTTAATATTAATAAAGGCTTTGGTGAGTGAAGTCTGACCACATATGGCTTATCTTATACATAATGTAAAACAATACACTGCTGTCTATTAGATTATTTATTTATTTGATGAAAGAAACAATGCTTCTGCTGCAGGCTGTAGCATTGTATCTTTATTTCATACCCCGTCACTACAGCGCCCTACGAGACCTGAGAACTCTGTGAACACACAATAACATCCCAGCTTGATATCAGAGCAGCACACAATAATATTTTTTCCATACACACATAATGATACTTGTAAATATTTTATACTTTCATGACCCTGATTCTATAATACTGCTAAATTCAAAGTAATAAAAGTGAAAGCATAAAAGCTCAAATTACAGCAACTTTTGGATGATTTAAGTACCAAACTAGCCCGTTTCCTTGCTCTAGTGTGAAACTGTGTGTTGAAACTTCAGCACCTAAACTTTGTCAAGGTCCTGTTGCAATGCAGAACTAATACCACAAAAAAAGAATTTGGCTTTTAAGTTGGAAAATGTGCACAGGGGCTACCTTTTAAAGCAGTTCACTGGGGCCAGGCAAGATTTGCAGATGTCCGGGGGTACTTATCGCCAGGTTAGCGAGCTGTGCTATTGGGGAAGTCCAGGTCCTGTCTGATAGAAGGATTAAAGCCTCAGGTAGAGGTTTATACTTTAATGACAGCTATGGATGACTGGGCCGTGAGCGTGTCAGAGGAGTGTGTCCTCTCAGCTCCACAGACATTTCAGGAAGCAGAAGGGAGGAGATTTACTGTTCACCTGGTTCAGTGTATCTCATATTACATTATGACGTTGCTTTACAGATGTTGTCTTAGTTGCGGGTGTTGTCTCTGGTCAAGATAATAATGAAACAACTTCAGTATTCTTACATTTTCAGAGTTGCAATGCATTTCACAGAGAGCGTAAACGGTTTAAGAAAAATTATAATTAAATTTGCCAGAGGTGATGATTGGGCCCCCAGAACCTTTGAGCATGTCGGGTGTACTGGCAGGACGCCAACTGACGCGGCCGTCAATGTCTGTGACCATTTCTTTCCTGTGTTGAGTGTGTATGGTGTTTTATATATTATGTATTGCAAATATTCCACCTCTTGCTGAATCTACTATGTGGCGCTATAGTGAACACGCAAAAACATGCATTATGTTGCTCTATGTGAAAAAATCTAAATGGGGGACTTTCTGTGGGGTTTGGATCATGGACCCCAAATACTTTTTTTTAAGTTCACATGTGACACATTCCTACAAAATCTCATACATGTAGGTGAAACTAGGAGTTGGATAGTACTCAGGCTCGTATAATTGTGTGTTCATTTGCACCAGATCCCTTTCCCACCCAACATCTTCATCACAACAAACATACAAATGTAAGAATTCCCATTCATAAACCCTGAAGTGTCTCCCAGATGGCCAACACACACAGAGACAGTGAACACAGCAAATAGTGTAATCCTTGTATATTTTAACAGATGACAAATAACTTGAGCCAAGATCAAAAAAGACGGGCAGCCAGCGACACCAAAGTGGCATAACGCTACAAAACAATATTTCTTCTTTAGTCTTTAACCAGCTACGGCCTTGAATTGACTAACGACAAACACCAATTATTTTTCACATCCCTTCCACTTTTTCAACAAATGATGAGGCAAAGTCCGATGCTGCCTCTCCCTTTTGATTTCCACCAACTCCTTGTGAAGATACCTGGCTCTTAGCTGCTAATTGCCTCCCTCTGTTCACCAGCTGAACTCTAACTGTCTGCTGTGGTGCTGATGAGAAGGTGGGAGTGAAGCAAAAATCTGAAGTTGTGGCCCATGAAACCAAAACAATGAGCTAAGAGACGCTAAACTGCTCTCGAGAGCTAAGCAGGACTGCATAGTTGGGAGATAATTCTCTGTTAGTTAAGCACTGCAACCTTTAACATTACATGTAGTCATTCGATCCATTGTTATTGATTAGAGCTGCTTTCAAACCATGTATTCCTTTGTTTCCCCATCTTCTTGTAGCTTTCTCACCAGGTTTCAATTGGCTTTAATCTTCTCCAGTTTTCTTTCTGTTGCGCACAACATGGTGAGACATTCATGTCAATCAATAGCACAAGTGAATTTATCAAGCTTAACCCCAACTCTAATTTAAGAAGAGTGTCAGGCTTTAATGCAAATTTGACTTAATGGCTAAACCATGGAATTACAACTTTCGGGTCTGTCCCATGATGCCATTGGAACCAAAAATACTTTGTCCCAGAGACATTGGGAAAGAGACGTCTGTATCAGAAGATACTTTTTTTTTTAGGTAAATCAACTCATTATGCCCTAAAAGTTGTGGAATGCATCAATACCCGAATCCAGTGTTGCCGTTCATGATGTGAATAAACCCGAGAATGCGCAGCTGGGAGGCGGAGTTTAAAGAAAACGCTAGTGCGCTCGCTCCATTGTTTCCATGATTGCATGAAAAGATTGCTAGAAGATTTGGGTAATTTCATACTTGGTAGTCAGACTGTTTTTGCTTCATGCCCCACTGAGTAACTTTCATATGAATGAATCGGGCGTCGCCTCCTACGCTGTATCCAGTTCTCTTATTACATCCATGCACTCTATGCTGCATGCATAGATTATTATTATTTAACTAGATGTTGTCACATTTCCAGTGTGAGTCGACTTTGTACTGAAACCCCTGCTAGTAATTAGTATTTGATCGAGCTGGGTCATTGTATCGTTGGGGCAATTCCTAACATGGGGAGGCATTTATCTTCATTGTATCTCGTGAGCAGCATTGTGGCAGACAAAGTCATCCGACAAACACTGACTCAGTGAATTCCCAGAGTGGAACTGAGACGCTATCGTACAAAGTGCCTAATATTAATTCACACTCTGTACTCGTTCTTCTGTATTCAGCTGTTATCTAAGCAAAACACCTTTCCACACGATTGGCCTTTCTTTGGGACACTGACATCTTTCAGACAAAAATGTGATTCCTCCTTGGGTAGAGCACAGCTGCTGCACTATTTAAAGGTCACAAGACCGATAAACTCAAAATTGGAGCATCCACCAGGACACAATTCAATGTGTTGTTGGCTGTGGACTGTATGTACCTGCCGAATGAATAGAGAAGCACAGTATTACCCCACAAAGGTAATATTTTTAAAAACAGCTTGTTTAAATGTGAAAACAGCAGAAATATGTATATTTCCTCTCTAACAACATTGAAGGACTTTTCATTATAAGGGCAGAAATCATCACACATTTTCAGTCACACACACACACACACACACACACACACACACACACACACACACACACACACACACACACACACATACACACATACACACACACACACACACACCCGCGCAGAGTAGTCCCAGCACTGGACTCAGACAAGCAGACACTATCAGCCATTGAAAATCCATTTCATGCCCCAAGGTTATGAGATGCTAATCAAGCTGTCTCATTAAACAGCAGAGGATAAATTCTAGTTAAGCGATAATGAAAATGACTATGCAGCTTAATCATATTTTTGCTGAGTAAATAGTGATCTCAGCGTACAATTTCGAGGCGTCCGTAAGCGCGCTGAGTGTATCATTTGTTTACATGTCAAAACGTGACAAGTACAGATGTAGCCCCTTTTCTCCCGTTAACCAAGATCACCTGTTTTCAAGGTTCCATCCCTTTTTAAGAAGAGATTAAAGAAAGCAATGGGAAGGTCACTGGGGCAGTGCGCCAAAGCCAACTTTCTTTATCTTGACAGGCTATAAAAAGACAACAAACCTAATGTCGATTTTACAGAGTGGTGCACAAAACACACATATTGTACCCTGTGTATGAAGCATACAACCAGGGCCTGCCTGTAACAAGATGTATCCTCCCTCTAGGTTTTATCCAGCTGCTGCAGCTTCACCAAGTCGGTTATTTCATCTGGTTTTAGTATCTCATCAAACAAATTCATACAACAAAACATACTTTAAAAACACAGAACTAACCGAAAGCCTTTAACTTTTAATGAGAAACTGTGGTAAAATATGGTTCTACTGGCAAGTTGGATTCAGCATTAATCCTATTTTGAGTAAAATGTTCTTTTGTCAGCTCTCCAGCAAGTAGCTAACAATTAATTTTAGATGCTGACAGCTGAAAGTGAATGCATTATTCAGCGAGGAAGGGTAGTGTGACATGTGATGCATTGGAGTTGATTTGGGCGGTGATTTTGAGAGAAGATAAAGTAGCAAAATACAATATACCAATCATGATTTTACAGTTTTACCTTTAGGGAGAGCAACTGAGGAGGGGATCCCTCTCCCAGGATGGGAAGAAGTGCAATAGATGTGTACAGATTGAACAAAATTAAATCATAGTCATAATCATATGACAGAATTATACATATAATGGGAATAGTAATAATGGAAAAAGTATTAATAATAACAGCAGCAGTGAATATAACAGAAGGATACACCAGTAATAGTAAAAGTAATAATAGGTGCAATAAAATGATGTTATGGCAATGGTTTTGTTTGCTGTTGCCAAAATATATTCATATTTTGATACACGTTTTAATACAGCATGGTGGTTACATGGTCATTACAGGAGAAGCACATTAATTAATAACAATAACTAGACCTTAAATTAAGGTGTATCTGTAAGCCAGCATGCACAACAACTAGCCAATGCAATGCATCCCTAATTAATGTAATTAACAACACCTGTGTTTGTCCTGCTATGACACGTGTTCACTGAGAACAGATTACAGTAAATGTGTCTGTATGGACCATTAAGAATGATTTAATCAGAACTTGTTGTTTCCCTGTTAGTCAACGTTAATGTCCCTTCGTCAAATCCGAAACCATGCGGAAGAATTCTCCCAAGTAATAATTTAATTACTTTGCATTTAATTAGAGTGCAGCAAGATGGCAGATGTATGCATGAATGAGCACTGTTAGAGTGCTGAAATGTGAAGTAAAGATTTGTGACATTTCATACTTTGCTAGCAGTGAAAGGAAGACTGGACATTATTGAAATAGCTGTGACACAAAGTGAGGTTCCAATGTGAAGTAAAATCAAACTGGTTAGTTTGTAGATCTCAGTAGAGCCTGATATTGTAAAAAAAAATGTCATATGTTGTTTATGTTTGTTTTAGCACAGACATAATGTTGTTTTTTGATACGTTAAAGAGATAAGATAGATAAGCTAAGATAAGTAATCTCTGTTGTCTTGTTAAATACCTTCTTGCAGGTGTAATGGATATCTTAACATGCATTCTTACGCAGTATTATAAAAAATTCACTATAAATATATCTTTGTATTTTTGTCTTGTTTCAACCTGTCCTTGCCTGATTGTCAAAAATGTGTTTTGAACATTGTGAGGTATTTTCTGTGTGCTCCATTCTTTTCATCTTTTTTTTTCTCATCCTCTATCAAAGAGTTGCTTCATGTGGCTAATTATCATTCGCCGAAAGTGCAGTGTTACCAAGATGTTTCGGATAGCGGCACTGCGGTGTCTGGTGGGGTGCTGACTGTGCAATTAGGTCACAGAAGTTGTTGTTGGACAACTGCTCCGTCCCTCTGGACTGCACTGCTCCCTTTGCTCAGCGGTACTACTACGTTCATGACATAGAACCCGGATATTGAGCCTGTGCATTTTGCCTGTGAAGTTTTCTGTTTATGATCATAAGTATATTATTTTGGTGATTCTTAGGTTTTTTGACTCCAAGCTACACTGCTTTCATTAACCAGGAGCTGACGCAATTCAGTCGCCAGAAATAATGCTGGCATCGTACGTTTCTGAAAAACCATGAATATGTTTATAAATATGTTTCATATCAGCCTTGTAATATGCTTGCAAAAACGCACAATAACTTGGACATGGTTAGAGAAAACCTCATGATTTAGCCAAATAATGTAACAACCGTAATAACATAACTAGCATGAATAAATAACAACCACAGTTAGCAGACATTGTGTAAAGCACATTTTTACTTTTGGTTTTACACACACAAGACACAGACATCGTCCTCCTGGTTGAAAGTCCTGTGTTTATTTGACCCACCAACCCACAGCTCCCCTACCTTAGAAGTCACCTCTACTCGACAGCAAGACACTGTGGGGCTGTTGTCAGGAGGCAAACATCGACAGCACCGCCACCAGCATTAATTAAACACCAGATGAGAGGGAACAGCCATCGAATATGAATGCCTGACACGTGCCTCCTCAAACAGGTCCTCTTACTCAGAATGAAATGCTGGCCAACGAGCACCTTGAGGTCAGAAAAAAAACATTTGAAGGACAACATCAGGATCAACCTCAAAAGATTCCACTCTCTACCTGGGAAGTTCTTGCTCAAAACCGAACAGCATGGAGAAAAAGTTTTCATGAAGGAGCCACACATGAAAACGATCTCCGACAGTCAAACAGCGGCAAAGACAGGAGAGTGTGCCCATCAGAAAGGCTCTCCCACACTCCACTTCCAGCACCTCACATCAATGCCCAACTGCAACACCGTTTGTGTTTCCAGAATTGGCCTCTTCAGCTGTTTGAAGACCCACAATAAGGGCCGTCATACTTGACTTCGAGTGATCCCCATTGAAGATGATCATGATGACATCTGTTCTAACCTAAGTATGAACCATACTTTACAAATAGAAGTCTCTGGAAGAGCCATTCGCATAGCTTTAAATACAGTATAAGTTCAGAAAAAAATCAATGCTTGCAAGTAGAAAATACTTTTAAACGAAAAATGGTTTGGGCAGAAAATGCACTTAATGAGGCAGAAAGACGAAAGCAGATAGATATCCCTGAGTCACTGTGGCCTTTCTTTTCCGAAGAAACTGTCTCAATTGCCATTTTTTTATTGATTCGAAATCTATTTAATTGAGTGAGGAGTTCCTGAACACAGCTTAATTACTTTCTCAACGAATGATTCTGAGGAGGAAACATCAAATTGATTTCTATGGAGTGTCCTGAGGGGCTCACTGGGCTAAAGCACCCCGCCTGTGCTCCGGAGGAGCAGTTAAATGTTGCTCTGCCCGTCTGACATTCTCTTTTCTCTAGTCTTTCTCTAATAAGGCCGACAAACCAACTACTTTTAAAACACATGGCTGAAAATAAATAGCTGCGAGGTCATGAATCAAGGTGTTGGGGCAAGATACAACACACACAAAGGAACTCGACTTGTGCAGGACAATAACGACCAAATGGAAACTGTCAGTGTGTTGTTGAGGGTCTCGTCCTCAGAACTCTTTTACTGTGCAATCCAACCTGCAGCGACAGCAAGAGGAAAAGTGACCAGAAGTGATTCATTTTCAACAAATGCCTTGAAACAAATAAAAGTGTCAGAGACTGTGGAAGCAGAGAGATGAGCAGCGGTCAACCATATATGTTTAAGATTTTAGGAGAAACTGACCGCAAAGAACAGACCCTGCAGGTTTGTTATGATGAGAGGCGCTGGCAAGGTCACACCAAAACCTAAGATCAGATTTAGTGGACTGAAGGTTTTTTTTGGCATTCAGAAAATATGGCATAGATAGTGAAACATACACCTAAGGACACAATGTAACAACACAGGAGGGGCCGTTTTGTTTTATGAGACCTTAAAATAAATAGTGTTTAGCTACTCATGGATGCCAAGTATCCTTTATCATTATAAAGCCGTATTTTCATTAGACCATGTAATGAAAAGTAGTTGCAATGATCAATGAACGATTCTGATAAATCATCATATATCTGAAAGTAAATAATACAAATAATAAAAGTCAGTTTGCAACATTGTATAATGGCTCGACACAGATATATACTGCATTTAAAAGATGAAATAAAATCATTCAGTAAAGCATTGAAAAAGATTATTATATAAAAGAAAACTACTCCATAGTGATCTGTCTGTCGTCACAGTTATAAAATGAATGATGTACACTGTATCAGCAGAGCGGGACAAAAATCAATATACTATTTTGAAATACATTCTGTTACAAGCTGTGTTGCTACACAGAGGCTATTATTGTAGGCTGCCCGTTGCGTTGCCGGAGTGTATGAATGCAAACTCAGCGGAGATGGATTCCTTGATTACAGCGGCAGTAAAGCCTTTTGGTTCTCCACAAGCAGCTGCGTGTTGTCGCTAAGCTGCCTGATGGAGCAGCCTCATTAGGCCACATTTCAAACTTTGCCACTCCTGACATTTCACAAGTCAGAATAAGGCGTACCGTGTCACACGGTGATTTATGGTCAGTGTTCTCACTATACCATCGACTGCTTTAGTGCACTAAGAACTTTTTTTTTTTTTGATGACTACATCAAAATATGCGACACTGTCTGGTGAGTTTCTATTAGCCTGTTTGAGGCTTCGGGTATTTCCAGTGCCAAAAGCAATTGTGCAAAGAGCAGTGAGCAGACTACACCATGAGGCCCCATCCACCGATTGACAACTAAAATGAATGATTCAGTAATACAACACACACAAACGCACACACAAACACACACACAATGGTCTGTGTTTTTCAAATCAAAACCTTGCATCTTGCCTCGCACTTTGACTGTTTTGGTCATTTGAAAATACTGCATATTTCAATTACGGGTCAGTTTCTTTCCACAGAACAAAGAATAGGACCCTAAATAGGTGCAGTGTGTTGTTTTGGCCAAGGTGTGGCTGTTGTGTCTCTTACCTTTGGATACTGTTGGATTGGAATGAGAACTCTTTCAGACAGCTTGATATTTTTATTGCTGATGATATCTAGGTATTTCTTCGTGTCACCATCTTTTCTCAATTCATCCCCTTCATTCTTTTCAATCTCTGCAGAAAAACAATGTACAAAAAAACAAACAGATAAGATTAAGATTAGTTTGTTGTGCAACTGAAAAGGCATCTGTCAACATCTACTACAAAACAGGCTGGGGCCACTTAGGGAAGCATTTAACTATACATTGCGGTATTATGCTGATTATTTTGTGTCTATAAATATGCTCACATTGCAAACTCTAATGATATGAGATTATCCCGCTGACTCCTGATACGTTCTTTTGTATCGGGCCCCATAATCTCATGATCCAGTGATTCCCATGAAAAATAACAAACAATCACACTCAGCTCGTTGTGCCTCACTTCGCTGCAAACGGAGCTCTTGAGGGATGTTAGCAGTCTCTGATCTCCACACAGCACGGGTCTTGCGCAGAGGGCTGATTAAACATTTTTAAAAACTCTCTATGTTATCGGTGAAAGTCAATTGTGATGGTTCAGATTGGATCTGTGAACTCTCATATCAAGATCATATTTGCAAATCATTGGTTCCAATCATACTGCAGTGTTCCTTCTATTCATTTTCAAATTGGCCCAATCGTGCTCTTGTGTCTCCAGCCTTAATGCATTAAAATGAGATGAGAGGTGAATATTAACGTGTCGTTTATCTTGAACAGGAAAACCCTGAACAGCGTTATTTCTTGATTCATTAATTTCACAGCGCTTGAGCTGAACCACTCGCAACACATCAAGTGCTCCAGAAATGAAGCTATCTGTTGTCCACCACGCAGGAATCCTTAATTAATACCGGGGGGAGGATTATCAGGCTGCAACACGCTGGCTGGACAGTAAAAGATGTTCCTGAACAAGACCGAGAACGAGTCACTGACCGCTCCTGAGCAGCTATATTGAAACTCAAGAGTTCATTAGTCTGGACCACTTCCCCCTTATCTGAGCTGTCAACAGCCAGTGGACAAAGCTTTGAGGTTAAAAACAGCTCTCCCTATTTGGACATTTCATTCCAGTGCAGAAGTTCAGACAAATAAATTGTTGTACGTGTTGTATCTGTGAACAACATATTTAATTTGAGTTAATGTATTTCTCAGTTTTTCTGTTCACTCGGGGAGTAGGTTGATAAAGGACATAAATACTCCTCAAAAGTGACTGAATCCACCTTTAAATCCATGTTACAAGTACTAGTACTCAACATGATGTTGCCTTCCCAGCGAAGGGTCCTTCTGAGACTTTTCCTTGGCGTGACCTTCTGGACACCCATAACTCCAGCAGCTCCAACATTCAACCCCTACCTAATGACCAGTGGTTTCATTTATTAAACTCAATACATTAAGGTTAATTTGCTTGATTTTGCTATTGTCTGTGAAATCACCAAGACAAATCTCCAATAGCTTAAAACGCAATGATTTCTTGCAGCGTGAAACAATCTCTGTGATTGTACCTGATTGTCCGAGGAGAATCATCTAAATTGGAACATGCTGTCTTCACTTTGTTGCAGTTTCTCTGTGAGATGACTGAAACTAAAGAGACATGACTTCCAAAAACATAGAGTGAATCAAAAAATGGGAGAGTGGAAATGAATGAATGTTTCAAAATGTAATAGAGTAGAAGTTATCGCCAGATGGAGGAGCCTTAATAACTAACTCATATTTACTGAAGAAAGACCTTTGTGCAATACTTTACAGACGAGCTTTCTGGAACCACTTAAATCAGACACTATAATATTGTCAAAGATATACTAATAAGTGAATGTCCATGTCCCACAGTGAGGCTGTAATGGAAAGGACTGTATCAGGTGAACTCTGTGAACTCACACCATCGCCTGCCTCTCGACTGTACCTGTGACAGATTGAAAGACCCCGATAACCTTTTATTCCCATCCATGCGGCGGATTGAAACCTGCTTATGTGACACTTTACACAAGATGGGTGTCCCAGAACAGCCGGCGCTTACAAAATGTGCATTTATGAAATAGTATTCATGCATTCTTGCCTGAACAGATAAATCAAAACCAACCTGTGTGCAAACACATATTTAACTACCTCTGCTGTATATACAGTAACCCGGGTCCAGTATGGTGACAAGCTAAAACTACAGTATTAATAAGGAGCAGAATGTGTATTTAGCCATGCTAGTTTTAGGGCTCTGGTGGAGTCAAAGTTAGTCAGCGCGTCCAAAACAGACTGAAATATCTCAACAACTCCAGAATGGATATCCATAAAAGGAGGTAGAAACATTCATGGTACCCAGTGGATGACTTGTATTGACTTTGGTGACCTCCTGACCTTTCCTCTAGTGCCATAATCAGGTCAGAAATGTAATTTGTCAAATATGTTGGTTCGTGAGTAAATACCTGCAAAACTATTGACTCTCTTATCAACGTCAGCTGTACTCTTTGTTTAATGCCAATTAGAGAATAATGGTGGGCATGTTAGCACGATGACATTAGCGGTTAGCTCAAAGCATTGCTGTGTTTCAATACAGCATAGAGCCGCTAGCGTGGTTGTAGACAAGACTGTCCACTCAGGGGGGACGACAGCATCAGTCGTTACGGCAAACACCCGGAAACAACACACGTGCATGATCCAGTGGCAAATCCTTCTAGCAGCAGCGAGAATTATTGACGAAGGAAGAAGTAGCGTAGTATGGTTATGTAGCCACAACATCGACATAGAGAAAAGGTTTGGGTGGGTGGATGGGTCACCAAGACATTTGACCTGAGACTTCAAATCAGAAATGGCTTTTGTGTTCATCATTGTAGAGGGAAAAGTGTGTTTTGTTCTTAAAATGTGAGGATTTGTTGCTTATAATAGTTTTGGTAATTTGAGTACATCATCATGTGTGGTTCTCATGCCGTCAAATAAAGCTCCTTCAGATTTTAACTGATTGTAGTGCTCGTGGTAAAGTACCAGTTCTGGGTTTCATCAAGCATCCAAATCCTCAATAATTCGTTCTGGTCTTCAGCGTGTTGAAGAGAATTTGTTTTGGGCTATGTTTCCATTGTGAAGTGTTTCACTTTCAGACGGGTATAATGTTCACAACATTTGAATAAAGTAATGATGTTTTTCTATCCCGTGAAGATGATTATACTCTGGAAGGGTACATAATAGGAAACACCTTTCTTCTGGTCTGCAGTCTGCCAGTGAACTCAGAGGAAGATTGTGTGTGAGAGAAGGACAGACATGCAAAAGGAGAGGAAAAAGTGGAAAATGAGCTTACAATATATAAATCTGGGGAAACGTTCACACCAGTATCCTCAGTGTCAAATATAAGGCAGGGAGCGACAGAAGCCTAAAGATCAGAGGAGGGAGAATGCGCTTTGAAGGTCAATGGTTTCATTCCTCACACAGGATGAAAAAAATCTCATTGGGTGAAGTGAATGAGTAAAACACTCTCAGCGACTATTCTGGTGCTCTTGATCCCCTCTGTTGCGCTGCCCAAACTGCTTCAGCGGAGTTGCTCAGCGGCCAAGAATGAAGAAAAAAAACAACAACTGTGGTTCAACTGGGCAGCTAATGTGTGCAACTGTATATGTTTTGCTGAAAAATAGAAAATGTGCTCAGTCAGCCTGGCAAGGCTTAAGGTTAAATAAATCTGCGTTGGTCTGTGTGCAGCAACACAGCATCAGCACTAATCGTTGAACCATTTGAAGTTCATTGTTTATTTATGTCTTTGTTAAGCGTCCTTTGGTTTCATGAAAGGCGCTATATAAATCCTAGCTATTATTATTATTATTATTATTTAGACTAGACCCTTGAAAATTGTTAATTTATGTTCACAAAACTGTATTCAGAATTCAGTAAAAAAAAATGTTTTCCACTTTTAACAGAGCTCATTGAAAGAATAGCCCCCTTCTTTCATCAGCTAGTTGCTCTCAATAAATATTTGTAAAAAGATTTGAGATTGAGATTTACCACGAATACACTTATTGTGATGGACTGTGTTGCACTGCACTTCCACAGACTCAAATTCACTGGAAGCTTTAATATAGCTTGCTAAAAATAAAACATAAATGTCCTACAATGTTTGAGCCACTGCCAGCACAACATGCAGTTCAATAACATCAGAAGGAGGCATGAGAGCTGCACCATTTGTTGGAGATAATATGTTTACTGCTCAGCTGTCTCTCCTCACATCGTAGCTTTATTGGATTTCGGTTGTTGTTTGCCATACAGTCCATGCTACTAAAGCATGCACTTTGTTTGTCAAATGTGTATGCTTTCTTTCCTGAGATGATGTTGGTGAGATCAAATTGTCTCTTCTGTGGGTTGATGTTGTTTTGATGCGTCAACCGAGAAATGTGGATCCAGAGAAGAAATCACACACTAAAATACAGTCACACAGTGATTAATAAACAAGTCACTATATTGAATCCAATCAACATGAATTCATCCAACATAGGTTAGATGAATCCCCACATTGTTGCACTGAAATGCCACAAAGGGATTTGATGAGATAAAACAGAGCATGAAGATGAACCTCGTCACACCCAAGAGAGCACGCTCAGGATGTCCTGATATCTGACATGTACTCAGTGGAGATGGATAATGCTCACAGAAGGCATTATTTCCTTTTTCTCTCTGCTCACCTTTTGTTTTGCAAAGCTGGTTAAAAGACTGGGAACCTTGAATAACATGCAAACTGTTGGACGAGCTTTAAAGAAACACTACAGATATCAAATAGTTAAAGAACAACACATTTGAACTCCCCACTTCTATCTGATTTAGTTGCTGGGAGTTGTGGTTTTGTTCGTGGCTTGGTACGTTACAGCTGAACTCCACTTTGTTTATTTTTGTGCTTTCAATAAAATGAACCCTAAAAATGGTAGAACTGTTAATTACTGTGCATTTAGAGAGTCACTATGTTGTTGGTTGATATTAAAATACTCATCCAAAATTCATTAACACAGTGCCACCAGTCAATAAAAAATTGAATAGTTGATATGCTTTATTGTACTGTGTGCGGTTCCACCAACTGCAATGAGTGGTCAAACACAAAGGCTTTGTTAAATGCTGCCATTAGCCTCTAGACAGCTAAATTATTCACTGATTTCTTTTCCCTACTGAATGGTATATCTATTACGACTCCACAATGGGAGCAAAAAATGAATCAATCTAATTACTCTCCAATACCTTATTGTTTGTTCACATCAAACACAGAGAGAGGTAGGTGATGGAAAGGAGCAGAGGAGACCAGGTGTAGAGAATGGACCAGACGTGCAATTACCTTTGTCCTTTTTCACTTTGGACTCCTGAATGTAACCGCATGGGGTTGGAAATATGCGATACTACGGCCTCATGCTGTTTATGTGTTTTTAACTGAGCTGCTGAGGCAAATTACATTCAGCTGTTGACACTGATAAAGTATTAAATCTTCAATGTAATTATAATACCATCTTCAAATTCTCTGCTGAATGTGCGATGGGCGGTGAAGTGAAAAAGTATTAAGAAGCAAATTATACACATTTTAATCATGATGGAAATTCAGTAGTCATCTATTTACAACTACTTACAAGCCAGACAAGATGGAAAACTTTGGTACACAACATGGTCATGATACTATATATGTATATAACATTGAAAAATAAACAATATGTACATATAAGATATGTTTCTCTTTATTATATATATATATATATATATATATATATATATATATATATATATATATATATGTTATTATAGTATATGTGTAACCTAAATATAATATAAACCTGTTTGTCTTGACTTCTGGTCCACTTTTAAGCCGATAGGCATGATACAGTACAGTTCCTTCTACACATTATCTTACAGTTTAATTAATTTGGCAATCAGGGGGAGGTATGGCTTAAGGTTAATAATGAGGAAATGGGCATCAGGTGGAGGCTGGATAAACAGACAAAGGCAATATATTTTGCATGGCTGAACACTTTCAATCAAAATATTTAGAAAGAAAGAGCCTCACAAAGCGATTTGATTACTGGTCGCTGCATTCTCTTCAGTCCTATTGATGTTAGTTGCCAATTTTCAGTAAAGCGCCATAGATGAGATGTATCTGCAAATTGTTCCTATAAATTATTTGAAGTGTTTTGTATGTTATTGGATTTATTTTGCTTGTTTGTTATGCAATGTATTTGTTTGCGTTGTTCAATTAAATTGATATATTTTTCATATATTTCATGAGTAACACACATTATTTTCTTTCACAGTTGTAGATCGTATTTGTGCAAAATATAAACAGCCATGATCGGCCGATTTATTCTTTGATTGATTCATTTGTTCATTTGTTCCTTCATGATCAGTATGTATCTCTTTTTTTCAGTTCTAATTGTGTTTATCTGGCATCCTGCTCCCTGTCGCACTTTATTTCCTTGTCTGATGGGACAATCTGTGTAAATGTAATTACTGGTATGTTGGACGAAACAGAACATTAGCCGGCTTTAGCCTCTATTGGTTTAAAGATTAGGGTACCACTCACTTCAAATCTGTCATTAACAAGTGAATTGAAAGTGATTTATCAAACACATTAAAATGTAGCCACTGTATCTGAAAAGACGACAAGCATCATAAAGACAGTCATTTACCTTCCTTCCTAAATACCTTATGCCACTATTACACCTGCACTTTGCTCTGTTTCTTTTTGTCTGTGAACATTCAAGAGGCACAGTAACATAATCTCATATCATATAATTTGTCTGAGTGCTTCTGTTTTGGCTTGTCCTCTCATTGCAGTTGCTGAAAATGCTCACGACCTTGGAGTCTAATCTTATTCGACCTATACACTCATTGTAAGTCCCTCTTGATAAGAGTATCTGCTAAATACAGAGAATGTAATGCAATGTATCACTTTCCTGAAATGTAGTTTTTGTGTCCCTTTGATAGGTCATACCACATGGGTTGGTTTATCTGTCGCCATGAGCTGGATCACTGCTGGATACTGAGCAGGCCGTAATGGATACACTGAATATGTGAGCAACAATTGATTAATAAGAGAAGGGTAGATTAAATGCAATCCATTCTTAGAAAGAGAATTGCACTCTGTGGTGAAGCATCGGCCAAATCAATCGTAGGAATGTAAGACTTTTTAATAGAAGTTATACCTTCCTGGCTAAGCCTCAATGTGTCGATGAAAACCTCCTGTTATGTGTATTTCTACATTGATTGTATTATGCACCATGCAGAAAGTAGCACCTCTTAAAGCCTCATATATTCCGAGTATACATTAAGATGTATACCTCCTTAACAGTCACTCATTGAAGCTTACCATCTCAATATCTAATTATAGCCCTTCATTATTGGCTGACTGAAACTAAGGCTCAAACAGTTGCAGTGCATCGCACTGGTTCATGCATTGTCGGATTACTTTTAATTAAAATCAAAGGGTCATTGCCCAAACTGTGGTGTGAGCTTGTTTTCGATAGAGCCTTGACTGAGAATTTTCATCAGCCAAGAGAGTATGTGGCACAGACTTTACATAATGTGTGCAAGCAGAAACTGACCAGTACAGTAATTAACTGCAAGTTGTTTTCTGCTCTTTCTAAGAATATTTCCTCTTGTGTAGAAAAATGAGAACCACAAGAAAGTGCAGCGCAGTGCTAGAAGGAAAACTTGTGCTTGGAAAATGGCTAAAAGCAAGAAGAAAATGGACGCAGATACAAACGTATGTGTATGTATGTGTATTTGAAGAGAGCTGTGAGCTCAGACAATATTGTGTTTCAAGACAAAGGCAGTTCAAGCTTTAAATATTTAACTTAATGGGCATTAAAATGGCAAAATTGTGAAGCTGCACTTGTGAAAATACCGTAAATTTAACAGATCATGCTCTTTTCCGTTTTACTTAGCCTCCTCCATATCTATACCCATCCTTATTTCAGAGAAGCCTCCATCCTTTGAATCTCATGCATATTTGTTTTTATTATCACTGCACTTAGAAGCACATGTGGGGGCATTTAAGACATTACATACCCTGCCAAAATGTTTAGTGGTAATGTAAACTAGATCTTGTGATTGCAAAAGAAATGTTGAGAAATGTCCCCTTTACCCTAAAATGGGAAACATAGCACACACCAGGTTCTTTTTTCTCAACAAGCAATTATTTCACATCTGCTTCCATGTCTGCGTTTCTTTTTCCCTTATTAGGAATCCAATTTGTTTTCATTGCAGGGCTGGAACATGGCATGTAGGAAAACCACTGGGATCCATTAAAGGCTTCCTTTTCTTGACTCTCTCTTCAACCCACTTTTAAATGCACTGTTGTTAAGTCAAAGGTGAATTAAGGTGCAACACATGAAGGAATTTACTTTAATGACAAACTGAGCAATCATGAGACTCATGAGGCTCAATGTAACAGCTTACATTGAAATAAGCTGTTTTTGTATCCAAAAAGGAGCAGTTTGGGGGAGAAAATTGAAAGACTGGTTAATACAGTTTTAAAGATGCTGTATTTACAGTCTTATATATGATACAAAGTTATTTTATAATTACTCCAAATATCAAAGGAAAAAAGAAGCTCTGAAGGAGAATGATCCCCACCCACCCCCTCGAAGAGCTTTGTCCCAAACAGCTTTAAATCTGCTCAAGGAAAGACAAATGATTTTTAGAGGTAACTCTTTAAACACATATTCACTTCTTAAATATGGAGCTGTTAACTGAGACCATGGTAATTCCATGCCATGCTGTTTATCGTGCATGATGTGAATAATAATTAAATGCTTTGCTACTCACTGATATATATGAATGTATAAATCCATAAATGGCAGTTTATCTTGCAGTCCACTGATATGTAGGATTCTTTATTATCCATGACCATAGAATGACAAAAATGATAACAATTGTGGGAAAGTGGTAAAAATTTCATATGCTGCCCACAGACGATTATGTTGAAAATCTTCCAAGTTGACAATGCGAGACAGTCTGAACTGACAGTTTATTATAACGATTGTCCCCTATTGTGTTTGATGAATGCTGTTCTGTGTCGCCATGTTAACTGGATACATGCTTTTCTATTGCAGTGTATTGCATTTTTGTATACAGTATGATACTGTATTGTGGAATACCTTGTACATTATGGGGGAACTGCAGTGCTATTAATTCACAAAAGAATGCCTTAAATGAATGAAATAAACATGAAGAAAATGTAAATACATAACACATTTAAACATACTAGTTGCTGGTTGCTGTGGATATGGTAAAGAATTAAAAAAAAGTTTTTATCCTGGTTATGTGAGTCAGCCTCTTGTAGATTTGGCCAACTGCACTGCGTGACAGATGATCCCATTTGCATCACAGTTAGCGACAAGAGCGGGACTGTCAGGTGTCTCATCAACACATTTCAACAGGAAAGCTCAAGGGGCAGAAAACACCAGAGCACAAACACTAATCAGAGCATATTAAACCAACACACAGTTTGACTAGACCGCTTTTAACAAACATGTCAGAAAGTGTTAGTATGCATACACCTATATCAAACCGATTGCAATAACTGGGTGTTTCACAGCTGAGAATGTGTTGATGGTTCACGGCCAACATATGAGAGCATCCTATGTTAAATTTGGTCATTTTATATCTTTGTTTTCATAAAAGCTATTGTACCAAGGGCTTTCCTGTGTTTTTTTTGGGTCCTGTAAGCCCATGTGAGCGAGCCCCCATTTGGATCTATGACATTAGAATAAAAGTATATCCACTCATCCATTTACCAAAAGAAAGACACATCACCCAAACCTTCAGAGCACATAGTCAGGATTTGCGCTGGAGAAATTCAAAAGTTACATCTGTACACCAACTGAGCTGAGCTGACTTCTTGTGTTGGCTTTCCTTAGTATGTGAATGACACCAAGGCTTCCTGCTGTTTGCAGAACGGCTACTTTATGCTGCAGATAGAAGCTGATTATACTGCATTGTTATATGTACTGTAACATTAAATATAAAGACTGTATAACATATGTCTTAATGCCAGTAAGTCCTCTCTGTGACCTTGATGACAGTTACCATAACTAGTCATATAAAGAGAAAGTGTATGTCGTGCTAAACTGCGTTCACCTAAATTGTGTATTAAAAGAGTTATAGGAAATATAATATTTGGGCAGTGGGCTTAATTTTGAATCAATAAAACCCAAGTCGCATGTCAGGTTTGCTGAACAGAAGTCCTTTGTGACAAAATGCAGCTTTTTTTATCTGATAAAGATGTTACAATTCTATGCCAAATAGACAAGAGTTGGCAATAATACACTGTAAGGTTAAAATAACGATTGAATTATAGTGCTGTTAAATGTGTTCTTTCACCCTTTTTATCCTGGGAGAACTGCTCTGTGAACAGATTAAGTTCATTTTCTGAATGTTGTGTGCCAGAGGTTGAACTTGGAGGGCAGTGAGGTGAAGATCGCTTTGACTTAACACACACTTTACTTTCTGTGCTCACTGCTTTTCTTCCCTCGATGGTAGAAAACCTCAGAAAAGTTCTGCACTGGACCCAACGAGCTGCTGCCACCATTAAACACACAGCACAGTGAATTCCCTGCCATTAAGCAAGCATTAAGAGCCAAGGGCAATGTGTTGAAATAAGCTCACATTAGGTCAATGCACTTTCCCGAAATGCAATGCAAGGTGTTTTCCGTTGCAGCGAACAGGATGACTGCCTTTGGTAAATAACTGCGCAAAGCTCAGAGTATCAGACTTGAAAAATACCTGACTTACCTTCTGCAAGTAGACGCACCGCATGCACGAAAGAGGGCTCCAAGCTGCTTTTCTCGGCCACCAGTTCAGGTAAGTACTTATCTGGATGCATTATTACCACAGCGGACCTCTTCACCGGCCGTGCAGGTGAGCGACAGTGCTGAGCGTCGGAATGCAACTATAAACCTTCCTTGCGCCTGCGTTTTGGTTATAGCTTCAGTCTAGAAACGTATGAGCGCCACAAGCAAAACCCCTCCAAAAAAAGAAAGAAAAAGCAAACTAGTGGTCCCGGCTCTCCGATATGCTTGACTGGAGGTTGAGATGTGATTCGGAGGCGTGAGCGACTGGAGGTTGACTTGTGATTCAGAGGTGTGAGCCCATCTCCGCCGCCGCTGCCTGCTGCCTCTCCTCGGCACCCCGCCAGACTCTCGGAATCACTGGGTCTGCGGCTCGCGCTGCTCCCCGCCCCTCAGCATCATTATTGGTCATATTGTGGGACAGACGCTGCTGGAAAACAGAGGCGATCCCCGCTGAGTGCATAGCAATTGGGCGATGTGCTCGGAGTGTGTGGATACAACAACAACAAAAAAGTTGAGATTGCACTTGGTTGGGGCTGACATTGGTCCATGCAAACATCTCACTCTATAATGTGAGATTCGATTGTTTTACTGAAAGTTGTTTGCATGATGTAATGCAAATAATCCCCTATGACAAAGAAATAAGAAACTCTAATAGGCTACATTTGAGAATACTATGCTCCAATTGGTTTGAACATAATACCATTATTCAATTCAGTTTATTTTGTATAGCCCAAAATCACTAATTACAAAGTTGCCTCTTTACAGGCTTTACAATCTGTACACATACGACTTCCCTGTCCCGGGACCTCACATCGGATCGGGAAAAACTCCCCCCCAAAAAATTGAAAAAAACCCTTTTACATGGAAACATTATAGATGATAGTCATGCAACATCATAGGTCACAGCACAGTAGTGCCAGTCTCATTGTCTGTAGGCCCCTATAAAAGCTATCAGCTTTAATTATAGCTGATATGATAACTTTGATTGTTACTAAAGCAGTAATCTCAATGCAAGAAAAACATGTATGATAGAACTAGTTTGATTCAGCCAAAGCACAATGTACAGTGGCGTGAGTTTCCTAAATCCACTATAGCTTGTACTGCAGCAAAGAGTGACTGATGTACTTTGTACTTTGTGCTAGCAGTTTAACCTGAGGGACTAAAACACAGGCATCGTTTCTGTGTCGCTGTCCTTGGTGCTAAACACTGCCTGAATGACTGAGACCACTCTAGATGGTTTTGCACATGTAGAGAATGGTAATGTCAAGTCTTTTCATTCCTGATACTTTAACTGAAAATGTACCATGATAATAAACAACATTAGGTTATTTATTTATGTAGTTGTGCTCCATAATAGTCATCGTGTGCCTTCTTTCCAAATGGTTTAATCCTACATGTTTCCCCTACACAAGACCTGATCTTCTCCAACATATCACAATCCAATCAAATATTATTAAGTAAATCACTGTTTGCCTTTTTAATTGGAAAGCTCTGCAAAAACGTACAAATGTCCAACTAGTTCTTTTTTGAATGGCATTGCATTGCTCATTGGAAGACAGCAACGTCAATGCTCATTTGAAGTTCAACCCTGTCTCCTAAAAATTACGTTCCCCCAGAATTAATACGCATTCCCAATTACGTTTGATCAGAAACGTATCTCCTCCCTGATTATGTTTGTGTTTGACGTATTACACATACGTTGATTATATACGTATAGGTTGATTAAACACGTGTGTTGATTATACACGTATTTTTGTTTTATTGTTTTTATGTTTGACGTATTACAAATACGTTTATAATCGTGTGTTTGTGTTATTGTTTTGATTTTGTTTTGACTGTACTGGTCTTACAGAAATATTGTAATATGTCAAACACAACGTACTTAGTTAGTATTTTGAAAACCGGATGTTGGGTCCCGTGACTCCTTCCGCTCGTTTGAATGTTTTTCATGGAAGATTCTGCACTTGATGTGACCACAGAGATCCGAGTGTCTGCTGATGATCGCAGTGGTTCACTGCACTAGATGGAGTTTATCACACACTTTGGGCTGCATTCACGAACAACCCGACTCAGAGAAGACTGGAGCCGGCGCGAAGGAGGCTGTTACCGACGGCCTGACGGTGGCGGGCAAGCGTCTGAAGACCGAGCCCCGGTGCAAGCAGTCTGAACACCGGCCCATTACCGCCCTAACAACGGCGGGCAAACGGTCTTCGCCTCCCGGTGCGGCCGACTCTCGGGCTCCAGGTGCGGCTGGCGCCCGGCCCGGCCGGCTGTCACTGGACGGCTGTCACTGGCCTCACCCCGCCCCTCTTTTCTTTTTTGTCCGCAGAGTTTAAAAATTAAAATATGCTTGAATAAAGCAACAAAACAATAACACAAACACACGATTATAAACGTATTTGTAATACGTCAAACACAAACATAAAAACAATAAAACAAAAATACGTGTATAATCAACATACGTGTTTAATCAACGTATACGTGTATAATCAACGTATACGTATATAATCAACGTATGTGTAATACGTCAAACACAAACATATTCAGGGAGGAGATACGTTTCTGATCAAACGTAATTGGGAATGCGTATTAGTTCTGGAGGAACGTAATTTTTAGGAGACAGGGTTGTTGAAGTTTCCTTTTTGCTGTGGGGATTCTCTTTGGTAAGTGTATAACAAGTTTGAGATTATCCCTTCTCTTACTTCTCACTCTGGTACTTGTAATTGGATTTGTAATTCCATGCCAGTATCATTTTGTTTAAATCTCAATAAAAGCATGGTCAGACAAAATAAAGTATTTAAAATGCTGCATATTTGCTTTATTTGTCCAGTAAAGCATATACAGTGCAATGCCCATCGGTGTGATAAGATGCTCAGCAGACTACCTCAATGTTTGTTAGCTGGGTTTCAATCCCAGTACAAGAATAATGTAAATGTAACCTCATGTCTTATTAGGAATCAAGGAGTCAAGAAGAACATTTTCTGCTTGTGAAGTGAATTATATGACGCGAGGAGTTTCAATGCCAAGAGAACGCTTCATTAGGTCTTTATGAAGCAACGTCAGTGGTGTCAGCAGTGTAAGCATGCCTTTCATATGAAACGCCTCTCTGGTCTTGTAGCTCTGAGATTGAGTTGAATCCTAAAGTCATCTTTGGTGCGGCACACAGGCGGCTTTACTTACTATTCAATACGAGTGTTATTGGCTGCAAAGGACCAATTCTAGCTCCACTTGACCTTAAGAGTTAACTGGCTGCACTGATCAGAATCATAAAGACTGTGGAGAGACTGCAGGCA
Source organism: Taurulus bubalis (assembly GCF_910589615.1). NCBI lineage: Eukaryota > Metazoa > Chordata > Actinopteri > Perciformes > Cottidae > Taurulus > Taurulus bubalis. Next base: position 14,883,498 of record NC_136602.1, read on the forward strand.
GAGAGTCAATTTTGATGTTCTTGTCAATGTGCGGTAATGAGACACTGCATTTGCCAGTAAAATCTAATAATGTTCTACCACAGTGATATCGACTGAACATATTAATACAATATATATATATATATATATATATATATATATATATATATATATATATATATATATATATTATTTTAAAGTTTGCTGTGGATGTGCACATAACTTTATTCTAAATAGTTGTAGCTACAGTGGGTGCCTGTTTTCATTACTCCTTAAAGGTATTTGAACTATTTCTTTCATTTGACCAATATGGTATCTTGGAACTAAGCAAAGGGGATGAAGTTACAGTATAGTTAGTTTGGGTCACTAATTCAATGTCATGTAGTATGTAGTGAGTCTGAATACCTAGAATACCCTTTTTTCCTCTCTACATATTTAGATATTCTATCATATTTGGTATTATAGCTCTTGCTAGTTGCTTTTTCTGCTCATTTCTGAAATGACCAGCAGCCCTAAGGAGCCAATATTGATCATAACTTGCATGTCCTCATCATTTATTTTTATGATTGTCAATTAATGTCTCTCTGAAATAAGAAACTATTTTATTCTTCTGCTTGGTAGACTTAAATACGTGACCGGGCTCATGTCAGCTAGTACTTTACACTTCATGCTGGCTGAACCTTCATTGATTTAATGTTATCAAATGAAATGATGAGGATGATAATCCTGTCACTGTTATTACTGGCTAGTAATGGCAATGATGACTGTGACTGTAAATTAGGTTTAATCTTGTAATCCTATAGTATGGTTTTGCATTTAGACTAAAGCAGGCAGATTGAAATAATGAAAGGAAACAGACAAACACACTGAATGTGCTATTCACCGTGATGTTAATGGAATGAATGGAAGAAATGTGGATGGGGGAACATTGCTGACAGAAGAGGACTTAAATCCGACTGCCGCATGTCACTTTGGACAAAGAGGATTGTGACTGACACTTTTTTTTAAACCTATATACTCTCTCTGTATTAATACTTAAATGATTCAGTGTTTCAACTTGCATTCAATGTATTTTACTGCACTCTAGTGGTCAAAGGGCAACATTGCATAATTCACTACTTCACATGGTTAGGATCAACCTTTTAATTGTTTTTTTATTTTTTTTAATGAAAAAGTTGGAGTTGCAGGGTAAGTAATACTCTTTTCTCTAATTACCAGAGGGTCTACAGTGCACTTTAAGTCTGACAACATTTAACAACATGCTTCAAACCCTGCTATTTTGTGCTGCCTAGTGTTGTGTTTATCGGTTTTATTTTGTCTTTAGTTCAGTTTCTATATCAGGATTGCCTCGAAAAAAGTTTAAGTTGAAATGTCTGTAAAGCCCTTTGATTTATGAACTGTGCAATCAAAATAAATTTCACCAATGCACTTGTCTTGCATTATTCAGTGTAAAGATGAAGAGTCACATGAGGACGGCTGATGAGTGTTTATTTGTTTGTAAATTGTTTAGCACAATTAAAAGATTGGTGCGGCTTGTCTTTGAATGCAGTTCACCTCATTTTGTGTGTGCTAACTTGTGTGTAACATCAGCTCATGAGTGTTTGAATGGTGATGACCAAGTTTGCTCTGTAAATACTGTATTTCTTACTCAAGTCAGGTTTCCTGCCTGAAGCCCCAGATGCAGATAAGTCATTCGTTTGAAGTCACAAATACCATAACAACAAATAAATACAATTCTACTGGTTTATTTCCACATAAATTGGTGATAATATATTACACAGTGGTGATAATTACATAAGCAAAGAAGAAGGCCCCTTTGTGTGCTTTGTTATTGTTTGGCCCACCGATGAACTCTGTCCTCTTTTTGTCCCTCTTAGCTCCGCCTTCATCAAGCCAGGCACAACAATAACACGTTTTCCAACTTTATTTACAAATTAAAACTATATGAAAGTTGACACATTTCATTCAACCATACTGCCTGTGAAATGGTGGCCCTGAAAAAACATAGTGTCTGTTTTTTGTACTTTGAACGCATCTGTCCAGTGGCTGCCACCTGACAAACGCTTATCTATTTCAGTGATTCAGTGATTGATATTTTCACACATACATTGCCTTAATGTCTTATAGGTAGACAACATTAAACACTCCCTGCATTTTGGTGCAAGACAGAGCAGGTGAGCTGGGGCCTGAGAGACTAAGGAAGAGGACAGGATGGTACCAATCAAAGTCGGTTTTTTTGTGTTCTGTGATTGCCAATGTATTCTCTGTTGTTGGAGAAAGAAAAAAAGACATTGTATTTTAGAGACACATTCATTGTGTACTAATGAATTAATAAACATATTGGGTACAGAAGGGTGCACACTATCCGATGGGGCACATTGTTGTGGCAGATGGCTTGTGTATGGGCTACAGCATGAATGCATGAATTTTGTCACAAAAACATTTGGAAAACAGAAATTCCTCTGTACACTGACGTTTCTTTTTAAGATAGTTATTCTTTACCGATCAACGTTCATAAAGTTGGTCCACACGGATTTTATTTTGAAAGGCTCTACCGGAAGTGTCCCCTAGAATTAGATTGGACTTGGCATTAGTGTACTGGCGTCAAGTCGGAACGAAAGGCAGAAGGTTTCTCCTCCGGGATCAAGCGAGAAGGTAAGAAACATCCAAATGCTTCATTCATTGTCCACGTTGATGAGTCCACCAGCTGCAGAACGTCTGTCCCAGGAACCACACCGAAGGGGAGTCACGTGTCCTGTACTTTACCCGGAGAGTCAGATACTTTACAACGTGCATGAAGGAAGTGTTACACTTGGCTTACTACAAACCAAGATCTTTGCATACAACACATAAACACATATGAAGTTTTCTTCAAATTAAAATAATGTGTGTTACTTTTAGAAGGTTGTGAGACAGTACTGTTGGGGAGGGCGAAATGACTAGTGGATTAATTGATTGACAGAAAATGTCTTTGCAACTATTTCATCATGTTGAATTCATTTTTCATGCAAAAAAATAAATAAAACTAACTCATGGTTCCAGCTTCACAAATGTGAGGATTTGCTGCTTTTTCCTTTTTAAATTATTTAAATGTATCTTTTTAAAGGGACAGTTCATCCCCAAATCAAAACTAATTAGTTTTCCTTTTACCTGTAGTGCAATATACTATGTTTGCAAAACAAGTGGCAGCTGTGGCTATACAAAAACAAAAACAAAAACTAAATAAAAAACTAAATATGAATACAACACAAGAACCACTACAGGAGAAAATGACACAATAACAGCAAATGAATAAAAGAATCACAGTTCAAACTCAAGCAAAGACTATAGGTCTTCAACTGTGACTTAAAACACCCAACACAGTCTGCTGAGCCGGAGGAGACTGTTACACACCTGGGACCCAGGACGTCAAATGCAGGATGTCTGCAGCATATTACTTATACACTATGGAGCAACATTATTCAAATCCTTGCAGGCGAAGGAGGATCTTGAATTGAATCCTAAATGTCGGCAGAAACGGGATGATGTGACATTAGTGAGTAGTCTAGCTGCGTAACTGCTTGTCCATGTCCAGCTGCTGGAAACATAATAGTGGGTCTATGTGTGTTGTATTCCGCAGATGAAAGTAGCAGGACTAAATAACTGTCTTGACATCTTTATCACATTTCAGCTGTCAAAAGTCAAAAGATTTTCTATTAGTGACCGATCAGACGAGGTGTTGAGGATGATAGTAGAGACCAGGTCTGGAGCAAAAAAGCAGCAATTATTATGATTTAATTAAAGAAAATGTTGAAACATCCAGTTACTAATTTCAGCCAGGCGCTCATGCAGAACAGCTACATTTTAGAGATCACCGGGCCGAACGGATAAGTAGTGTTGCGTATTAACGATACTAACTTGATGGGACTAAAGTTAGCACATCTATTAAGCTTAGAAACATTTGCCTCCTGACTTGTTGTTCACCAATTTGAGTGCTAAAACTTCAAAGGCACAGACACGGTCGTTTCGATATCAGTAAACCAATATCTCCTCTAGTAGTTATTTAGTGAGACTCAATGAACCACTCTGTCTCTTTTTTCCAGTAACTTAAAGATGTCAGCAGTCATCGTCGTGCACGGCGGGGCGTGGGCGATACCACGCGACTTGGCCGAGGCTTGTGTGGATGGAGTGAAGGCTGCAGCATGCGAAGGCTTTTCAGTGCTGCAACGAGGAGGAAGTGCGCTGGATGCTGTTGAGGCAGCTGTGAGGGCTCTGGAAGATAACACTGTGTTTGATGCGGGTATGCTGTACATAATTATTCTTTTCAATATGTATTAACACAAGTACATTTAAAATCTACATTTTACAAAGTACATTTGAAGAACAGTGTTATAGACGTAGTTGCCTGTTTATTGGATTTATTGCAGGACTGCTGTATAGGGTGCATTATTTTTTGTTAGTTTATTTTATGATTTCTTCCTGGTTGAAATGCATGTTAAGTCTGGAGATTGACTGCAGACATGCCATTTACACCCATTTAATTTAGCTTGGAACGCCTCAAACATTTCTTAAGTCCAGTGTTCATACCTGCAACAGTTACTCATCATATATTGCTTGATTCAGCACAGTTTACCATTAAAACAAACCCTGATTGCTGTTTCTGGGACAATCCCAGCCAAAGCTGCCAATAAGCAAACTAATACATTCCTCACAGACGGTCATATTTGATATTTCGGCTTATTTTATTTATGTATTTGCCTGTATTTCTCAATTCATCAACATATTTGCTTTCTGTTTCTTCTATCAGAGTTTTCATTTTGAAATTACATGAGTGCAGGTGCATCATCTCCCATTCTGCCTGGCTATATTTAGCATTTTTATGTATGGGGTATGTCACAATATATGTCAATTTAACCACTAAGATCTAAGAGAATATGAAAAACGTTGCTGTACTTTGTTATACTTCTAGTAAGGGTGTCTCTGGATTTTGGGTAATTCCCACTCGTGTCATTTGTATGTAATTCAATGTCTCCATCTGCTGGTGGTGTTGCCAACATTCATCCAGACTCATAATCAGAGCGATTGTGGTCAGTGGAGACGAGGTTGCCGACAGATTGTGGAGCTCAGCCTCATAATCTGTTTTTAATCCCAAATGGAGTCTCCACAAAATCTAATCTCCATTTTAGATTATGTCCAGGCGTCTGGGCCTCCTGGTGACCCCAGCAAGCTTGAAAAACATAAACTTGCCTCAATAGAAGGGAGACTTCTGTACAAAATAACAATCTTCTTGTACTTTAACATGACTATTAACATTATCTACAACTATTAACACAGTGATGCATATCTTCCTTGTGTGTATATAGTTTTCTGTTTGTGTAAACAGAAAACAATCTGCCAACATGTTTTCCATAGACGTGTGTAACTTCATTTTTTATACAATTAAGCGACATTAAAACTACATTTCAGACCTGAGAAGCTTTCAAATTATACATAGCACCAATGGACATGTTTAGATGCATTTTTATGCACCGACTAAATCTATACAAGTACATACAAACCGAATATCAACGACGGATCTGTCATCAGCACGACACTCTATGGACTGCTTTGTCACCACCTTGTGGATTTGTGATGGTGTAGCAGGCAACGCAGCAGGAGGGTCATCATATCTCACACCCTCTCTGTCTGCTGTTAGATTGTATTTATTTGTTTCTCAACATTGATAAGGACCCTCCAACATGGTCACTCGCAATCAGCTTTGCAGGTTCTGAGAACATAAGCATAATGTTTTTGGTCTGAGCCGTTACTTATTGTGATTGTAGGACACGGAGCAGTGCTAAATGCTGATGGAGAAGTAGAGCTGGATGCCATTATCATGGATGGAAGGACCCTTGCCAGCGGTGCGGTGTCTTCAGTAAATAACATTGCCAATCCTGTGTCACTGGCACGAGCCGTGATGGAAAAGGTATCATCTTAAATACTTTGAGTTTGTCTCTCTTTAAAAGAAACAGTAAGAGGTTAGGAGATGGTTAGGACGACACTGATTTGGACAATTTTAAGAAATGTTTCTAATGGCTAACCGGTTCAATGATCAATGATTTGTTTTGAAACTCATTTTCTGTTTGAGCTTTTTCTGACATGTCTGCTGTCATTAAATCCTTCAGACAGTCCACGTCATGTTGACAAGCAGAGGTGCAAACCTATTTGCAGAGAGCATTGGCATGGCCACAGTTCCCACTGATACACTGGTGACTGAGAATGAGAGGAAGGAGTGGAGGAAGAACAAGAGTTATGCTACTGGAGTAATGGAGAATTTTAACTGTCAGTGGTAAGTCTTTGCCTTGTTTGACTTCATTTGTTTGACTTTATTCTTTCTAGCCTGGACATGTATTTCCTCGTGAATCTCTACATTAATACTGCAGCAGAATATGTTTTTTGAAAGGTTGTTTTTTTTCTTTTCTAAATTGGCTGTATTCATTCTGAAACATCATCTGTATTGTAGCACAGTTTATAATAATGTTTTCAGTAAATAAACACCTTGTGAATGGCTGTTTTGCTGTTCGGGAGCGAGAGGAAATGTGCGCTACGTTAAAAGGTAAATATGTCTTCCTCAATCCCCTTTTCTTGTTATTCTAGGGCCCATGATACTGTTGGGGCAGTTGCTGTGGACTTTGCTGGCAATGTTGCATGTGCAACATCAACTGGAGGGATCAGAAATAAAATGGTTGGCAGAGTAGGAGACTCTCCCATCATTGGTATGACTTCATTTTCTCAAGTAGCACTTTTTACACTGTTGGCTTCAGTTCAAACTAGATTATATGAAATTAGAAGTCATCATTAACATTATGAAGTCAGATTTGATCACATAAATTACTTTATCTAAACAAGCTCCACTTTCTGAGCAAATTTCTTTATTTGCTCTCAACTTTGTTTTACTATTAATTGTATTATAAATGTTTGTCTTATTCTATTTGGGGAAGCCAATGTGTGAAATTGAGAAGTAAAAAAGGTTTTCCCCATGTTCTCCATTGTAAATAAGGCTGTGGAGGATACGCAGACAACTTTATTGGGGCAGTGTCTTGTACCGGTCATGGAGAGTCTATTCTTAAAGTCACATTGGCCCGACTCATTCTTTCACATATTGAACAAGGTGAAGTATCACACTTTAAAACTATTAGTCACATATGTTGGACTCTTTCTGGTCTTAATATAATTTGATGTCATTAGTTCTGTTTTTGGGATAAGCATCAAAACATCAAGCAGTTGAATAAATAAGAATCAAATAGTGTGACTGTTTTTGTGGGAACACAAATGTTATCTATTTCTGACAGGTTTTTTTAAAGGTTTTTATTTGATAGTATGAGAATTTTAACAATGGCTGCAATTATTAAATGAGGGACAGACACACTTCTATTTCATACTACATACATTATTAGCGACAATTGAAAAGAAACTAGACATTGTAGGACTCAAAGAGTGAGATTTTTTCTCTTCGCCTCCACAGGTAAATCACTCGCAGATGCTTCTCAGTTGTCTTTGCGGTACATGGGAGACCGTGTCCGAGGTGCAGGAGGTGCTATTGTAGTTTCTCCGTCGGGACAGTGGGCAGCCACCTTTACCACAGAGCGGATGGCTTGGGCAGCAGTGGATCATGATGGTCTGTGGTATGGATTAGACCCAAATGAAAGACTAAAAGAGCAGTTATCCCAGTAACAATTTTAGCTGTTTTAATCCTCATTTATTCCATAATTGAGGGAATTGTATTTCTTCTATGTTTTTGACTAATTCACTATGGTTTTTATCGCTTATTAATTAAATGAGTAGCGTTTTCTTCTTTCTAATCTGTGATGTCACAACTACCATACAGCATATATATATATATATATATATATATATATATATATATATATATATATATATATATATATATATATATATATATATGCTAATGTGAGATGTCTGATTTATTTTATAAAATTATCTTTTACATTGTGTTAGTTTATTTCTTCCCATTTGTGTTTGTCAACCTGCAACTGTCCAGCTCCACTCAAATCTATTAAAGTCCAAACATTTGACATGACATGTTGTCAGGTTTGTAAAAGCAGAGAAAAACATCCTGCTCCTATTTGATTAATTATGTGTTGGCATTCATTAAAATGAGCTATTCAAATTAATTGAGTTAAGTACCGTATGTCTGTGAAACATATCTGACTTCTTTCTTTTCACCACATATTCATCAAAGGTTAGTTGGTTTATTGTGATTTTCAAGCACCTCTGGTAGAAATGTACTATTCAGGGGTTGTCAACATAACAACCGCCTCATTCATGAACTTCCTCTTTGTTTGGCAGCAGCATTGTTGGTCACACTTAATCCTTTGAAACAATGGCGGCTCAAACAGAGACACTCACATGTATAAACCTGATTAGGAATTCAAATAAGATAGAATGACCATCTTCTCCCACTGTGATTTAAGTCAAGGGGCAGCTGTTTCAGATAGTGTAGTTTCACATTTAAAAACTGGATTAGAACATAATACAATTTTGAAACTATAGTTGTTATGGGCTAGATGTGTCAAGTTGAAATATAATATTAAAATCTCTAAATGAATCATAAAGAGAGTATTAAAAAAAGGACTTAATCGTGGACTCTATTGTGAATATGTGGGAATTACACTATTTATCCTGTAGTGTTGTTATATAGACTATTGCCTTGCCGTTTTGCTTATAATAAATAGCAAAAGTGGCCAGTTTGAAACTGTGTGCAGGTAGTTTGACACAAAGGGCTAGAAACTGCTTTTTAAATACATTAGCTTTCCAGGCAAGAGACTGTCACATGTTTCACTTTCTATAGATGGAAATCAATACATCAATTATTGTATCCAAGTGTAACTGCTGAATGCGGTTGAAACGTTGACTCAAACAACATCGTCTCTTGGAGACTGAGACCCGATCTCCACTCGTGTGTGTACAACGCACAATGAATAAACTCGCGCGTGGATACGCTGTACTCCTGCACCATCAGCTGCTTCACTACCTGTAAACAGAAGACACGTGACATGCAGCGCTGCCTGTCAGGGGCTTTGCAGCAGCAGGACGAATGACGGCCGAGTTAGAGGAAGTTACTGAGAGCAGCTTTGCTAGTATGTAATCTTATACGCGCTGGGTCCAATATTGCAGCAGTGGAGAGGTAAGACAAGTATACATGAAGACGAATATGTCCAAAAATCCAAATTGCACGCGAAGGAACAGATGCATGTGGGCGTGATCCTCTAACGACCGTTAGCAGCACTCTGGCTACAAACAAACTTGGTGACTTGAGGCCTACGCTAAAGCTACCAAGCTAGCTTGTCTGACAGATGTAGCATCGAGCTGGCTCACTACATGTTTCTACCACACATTTGAGCTTTTCTGCCGCATATATATTTTTTATTTATTTTTGCAAATGTTATCCACAGGAACAGTGCTTGAGTTTAAACCATCGTGTGGTAACTTCCTCCATATGTTGCCGTTAGCTCGCCAACGTAACGTTGCATGCTAGCATCGTTAGCCGTGACGTTAGCACGCCAACTAGAAACCCCTCACTGGGAGTAGCTGGACACTGAAACGTTATTCACGTAGGCATTAAGTTATACTAAGCCGCATTACATTGACCCTTCTAGAGATCTGCTCGCATATCTAAGGAGTATTTGTGCACTTCTCTCTTCTGGCCTGCTCAAGGTTGTGCAGTCGTAACGTGATCTAAAAACGGTAACTTGCACATTAGCTTGGTAACATTAGCTTCCCTCTCTGCAGGTTCTCAGTGTGCCACAGCAATAGTTTCCTCGCACTAGCATACATGTGCCTCGAACTTGTTGCTCGGTAATGTAGTTAAACGTCAACGACCCACAGAAATGGCCCAAACTGAGACGCTGGCGTGACGTTATCTTTAATGAAAGAGGACAGCATTTACAGAGGAAGCAAAGTTTTAAGCGGCCCGTCACTCTATTTACACCAACTGTGAGGGACATTGCGTGAGAAATCGATCACCCTTCGTGTTTTGTTGCTCCATGATCTCCTATTTGGGAGAGTTCGTGAACATAGTTTGATTAAACTAAAAGAACCAGCCGGTCAGGACACGGGGGCCCTCAAAGTGGACCCGTATTGGACCCCCAGCTCAGCTAAAGACACAGCTGTCTAAGAGATAGACATAACGGTATAGCTGTTATCGGACAGCTTAGGTTATACACATTTTCAATAGTTTTGGTCCAAGATAAACTAATATACAAATACAATGTTTTTTCTTGAACTTTAAATTGCAAAAAAAACATAATTATTTTTTTTATAAAAAAAAAAAGTTTTATATGTTATACACTTGTTTACAGGTTAAGGTTTTTAGGTTTTTGAGTATTTTGCATGTAGTTGTAACTATAGATTAATTTCACACTGACCAGGTCCAAAGACTATTTGGTCTCTGAAAATCATCAAGTTAATATGGAGATTTGGAAGTTGGCCCTTAAATGCCAACTTCATGTAAACACATGCATTCAAACTGCTCCGACGGAGCAGTTTGAATGCATGTGTTTACATTGAATTGATGTTGTCCCTCATGTTGATGTTGTTGAATATTTTATTTTATTTAAAGCATTATTAATATACTTTTTCTTGATCAAAATGGGTAATTTGATGCCCGCTTTCCCTTATGTCTGTGTTTTATTACAGGAAGGCAGCAGCATTCATGGATACTGTGGACATTAACCATTTAATACCCAGTGACCAGTTGGACGACTCCCTGATAACAGGTCAAAATTTGCAATGTGAAGCCAGTAATGAGTTTGGGAGTGGACTCGGACTGGACGAGTCCCTGAAGAACATGCTCAGTGACAAAGACCCCATGTTTGGATGTGCAAGCTCTCAGTTCAATCTTCTGGACAATGAGGATTCCACTTTTCAGATTGCTGGCTCAACAGGTATGTCAGAAGACTTTTTTTTATTGTGAGTTGTTTTATTTATATTGTTTCCTAACTTTGATTAAAAGCTAACTAACAGCTACTACTAACACTTCATGTGGCTGCTTTACATTAATGGCCATTCACACTTAATGGAACACCTGGTAGAGGACATTTAAAGTAGCAACTTGCTAACATTATTTAATCATCATCAGCGCCTTTTCTCTGCTTAGTTTTGAATTTGACTTAAGCTACTTTATTTATTTTGGCTGTTGCAGGTCTCGCTGATGGTTCAGCATCCACAGGCCTCAGCGGGGAACTGAAAGCGGCAGATATTACACAAGCAAAGCAACCTGTTGCCAGGCGGAAGAAACGTCCACGTAATATCGAATGCGGTGAGTTGCTCATTGAGATTCCTATTTCCTCCAAATAGCACATTCAAATTGATTCTTTCTTTCTATGTTTTGTTTGTTTTTATTGAAACAGAATATAGCAGTGATCCACAACCTGCCAACACATCCACCAAACCCATGATCCGAGTACGAGCTGGAAGGAAGCCAGCGAACAGGCTACAGAAGTCATTTCTTATTGAGAAAGGAGTTAAAGGCTCCCAGCTGAAGAAAGACTTAACTCTGGGAGGGCGTGTCGACGTTAACAATCTGGATGGTGCATCATGGCTGAATCCTTCTGTCGTATTGAGACGATTGACAGTCACAATTGCAGGATTCAGGATTGAACTGCTTCCAGGACCCTCTTACACACATGTTGACGCGAGCCAGTCTGCATGCCTTGACGGTGGTTTTTCGTATGCCGTGCTGCCAGATAATACTGTCAATGTACAGAACCCTGCACCTGAGAATGTGGCAGAGGTGGATGTAATTGAGAAGAGCTCTGCTGACGATGGAGCCCTCGGGCTGGGCCCGTATGTGAATCCTAACGACGTGCAGACCTCCAACGGGACTTTAATGGGGAGTACCGACACGCAAGAGACAAATCTCGACAATCAGAGTGTTCCTGCACAACAAAAGTCAGTCAGTGAAGGAAAACATGACATCAAAGAGCCACAAAACATTGAGAATAACGGAACCACTGTTGGTAATAATGATGGTGATGATAAGGAAAAACAACAGGCTGTGGCCCAGACGACGCTGTTGAAGTCAAAACAAGGACTGACCTCGAACAAGAACAAGGACTTGGTTTCAGATAAGCCAAACAACATGATTAAGGGACATAATAAAATATCCCAAAACATGCCATCCAAAATCCAAAGAGGAGACCTGCACAAAATAAAATCTCCAACGGAAAAGAAAGACATTTCATCTTTGAAAAGGCCAGCAGAAAACACCCAAAGTGAGCATGCTACTAAAATGCAGAAGACACAGGACACAGAGAGTAAAGTAAAGCCAAAGTTGCCCAGTGCAGTGAAGAAGAGCCCTTCATCTGGCAACCGTGTTGATCAGCAGGGACCAGCTAAACATACTCATCCTAACATCTCCAAAGTTGAGACCGCCAACCCGACGCACGCTCGTCCAGGCCCTTCTTTAAAAATGCCAGAGGAAGGTCAGGAAAAGCCCAAACTGAAAAAGCCAGAAAAGATCCTTCAAAGGCAGAAAAGTAAAACGGCAAGAAGCATCTCCGTGGAGGAGCCGCAGCTGTTTATTCCAGACAATGCTCCTGTTGTGAAGAAGGAAACTGCCGAGGAGCAACCTGTTAACAGCGAGTCTGCGTGGGACGGAAACAACTGCTGTGGCCTTTGCAAAAAACACCACAATAACATGTGAGTGTTGCAAGATCATCATTTTGTTACTCAAACTTAATACGGTATGCTGTAGATTGAACTTGACAGGTAAGGTGTTTAGTTTGTTGCACAAGTGTGATGAGACGGTTCACCCGAAAGCACAAATACATATTTTTCACTTGTAATGCTATTTATCACTCTAGATTGTTGGATTTATTATCCACAAACTGCTGACAACAAGGTATTAATTGTCTTGAGTTACCGGGTCATGATTTCTGGAAAGAAACATTGCTGTTGAGTTCTAGCTAACTCTCACCAAAACAATCTTGAGTAATAAATAGCACAACAGGTAAGAACAAATATGTATTTTTGATTTTGGGTGAGACTTAAGACTTGAGATGAACGCTAGTGAACCAAAGTATTTGTACAATTATGAACTGACTGGCTTTCAGTCAAATATGTGTTTTAATTCAACAAGAAGGGAATCGTAATATCAGTGTCATTTCTGTGCTGTGCCTGAGGGTATCTGGTGCTTGGGATAAACCCAAACACCTTTTGATAATGTTCGTCCTTTGTTTAGGTTCATGGTCGGTTGCGGCCGCTGTGACGACTGGTTCCATGGCGACTGCGTTGGTCTTGACCTGACAAAAGTACGTGAGATGGAGGAGGAGGATCAGATGTACGTGTGCTTGAAGTGCTGTGAGGAGGAAAGCAAAAAGATGGAGCCAGAGCCCCTAGCAGCAGCCAAACCAGAAGTTCAAGCCAAGACGGAGGTACAAGATCTTAAGCTGCCTCCCAAGCCCCAACCGGGACCGTCCCAGAAACTTGCATCAGGGGGAGTCAGACCCGTAAGACAAGTCAATTGTGTCAAAATAAGTTTAAGAATAAAGCTGTTTGATCGTTTTACATACAAAGGATATTTTATTTGTTCCCTCAGCTAATTCAACCTCTGATATTAATCATAGCCAATATTACCACTACACAAGGGTTTGTGTCTCTTTGTTTTGACTTTGTACAGAAGGCTTGCACTGGGGTATGTGGTTAACATGGTGTATTCACCAAAGTACATTTTCCCACACATAAAACTCACCCTGTATTTTTGTCTTACCTTTGGCTGTAGGGTGTGGGGGGGGGGGTTAATAATATTGGATGAGGTGTCTTTAACATTTTTAATTGTATTGATATTTTCTTTAATAATATGCCTAATGTGCTTTTTGCTCTTATCTCCTAAAAAAGGATCCTGATAGAAGGCCGTCCACAGATGTCAGAGAAGCAGCTCATAAAACAGGTATTTATTGGGGGTCTGTGACTGTAAAGATTAGTTTGTTTTTGGCTTGTTGGTTTTTGTTACACTTTGGGTTCAAGGCCAGAGGCCGGTACTATGAGCGAGAGTCGCTCATACTGTTCAGCAGTACGAACAAAAAGAAAGTATCTACAGAGTAAGGCTCTCTTAAAATAGCAGCAAACTGTTTTTTTTGTTGCAGTTTGCTTTGCATTATTGTTCAATACAGAACAGAATAAAAAATGTAATTGTCCGTTCTTAGATATTAGATAATGTTATCACAACTGTTTAATTATTGATATTTTGTATTCCTCGTGGTCACAGATTTTCCCTCCTGTTATGTTATATTATATTGTCGTTTCTATCCTCACAGGTGTTCATCTGAAACTAGAGACAAAAAGTAAGACTTCAGCTTCAAAGAAACCGGTGTCTGTGGAGGCAATTAGGCGAAGTGTGCGTGATTCCCTGAAAGAAATACTTATACAGAGGTAAGTAGTTTGTGAGTGAAAGTAATGAAAAGAATTGAGTAAATACTGAAACAAATACTGACATTTTTTTACTTTAATATCTTCTACAAGCATCCACTTGAGTGCACCAAACATGACGCTTTCTGCTCTTCAGGTTGAAGGAGTCTGATTTGAACGTGTCGGTGGAGAAGGCCTCCGAAGTTGGCAAGAAGACGGAGAGAGAGCTTTTCTACTTGTATAAAGACACGGACAACAAATACAAGAACAAGTACAGAAGCTTGATGTTTAACCTTAAAGATACTAAAAATAATGTGAGTACCATTTAAAACCAGATGTGATCCAACTGTAGTTTGTCTTGGTGTTGCTTATGTCTAATTTGTATTTTTATTTTGAATTGTATTTTTTAGGTCCTCTTTAAGAGGGTTCTCAAAGGAGAGATTTCTCCTGGTAACCTAATTCGAATGAGCCCCGAGGAACTGGCCTCGAAAGAATTGGCTGCTTGGCGACAAAGGGAGAACAGACATGTAAGTGATGCTTGAGTCTTTATTCTAGTTTTCAGTTAAGCTCAGTAAGTAGTATTAACATTTAAGATGTTCTCTTTTATCATTTAATCATTTTTTTCCTCATTTTATAGACCATTGAGATGATTGAAAAAGAACAAAGAGAGGCAGAGAGACGGCCGATCACTAAGATCACACACAAAGGTGAAATTGAAATTGAGAGCCAAGAACCAATGAAGGCACCTGATCCTGACGAGGTAAGGGACATGACAAATAGTACTCTGCATTCCTGTATATTTACTAAAAGAGGAAGACTTGTGTGCTTAATTGTCTTAAAATGTTTTCCTCCGCAGTTTGAGCTGCCTCTAAAAGTGACCGAAGACTCAATGGAACCTCCAAACACCCCCGAGAAGAACGCAGCGAGTGGCGACGCGGGGAAAGACACCACCAGCCAGCACAAGTCTCACTTATTTGACCTACACTGCAAAATCTGCACAGGTAAAGGAGAAAAAAAGATCAGTCATTCAGCCCTTTTTGCCATTTTATCTGCTTGAGTGTCACTATCCTCAGTTACCAACTTATGTTTTTCTTTTCTATAAGGTCGTATGGCGCCCCCTGTGGAGGAGGCACCAACCAAAGTGGTCAAAGTGGCAACTACAGTGGTGAGGAGGAAATCCACCAAAGCAGAAGAGAAGAGCACAGCAACTCCTGCGATCGACGACGATCTACACCTCACCGTTTTAGAGGAGAGCTTCCGAAACGCTCATTCAGGCTATGAAGGAAGGTGAGGTTATAGCCGACACCGTGTGGTTCTAGTGTTCAACTCGTTATGGCAAGTTTGCTCCATCCGTTTTTTTGTCATAATTATCACAGGTCGGATCATAAAGCTGGAAGAGAGGAAGAGGCCGCTTTCCTTTTGCACCTGAACTCCCCGTGGCAAGGATTGATTCACATGCACTCTGTGGCAAAGTTTATGACGAAAGCGTTCCCCGTCTCGGGCATTTTGGACAACTTGACTGAGGTAAAGTGGACGCCACTGAATATATTTAGCTGCGGCAAAGTATCTTAGACTGAAGTACTGTCAGTAAAGTTGACCTTCTTTTTCATAAATAGGACCTTCCAGACAGCGTTCAAGTTGGCGGGAGGATAAGTCCACAGACAGTGTGGGACTACTTGGAGAAGATTCGGGCAACTGGAACAAAAGTGAGTTTTTGGCATCTTTCCTTCTTAAAGGAATTATAAAGCCTACAGTAAAATCCAGTCATCGGATATAATCACCCAGAATTACATAAAAGAGCAGCTTATGTCAGACAATTAACATTCCAATGTCATGTGGTGCATTATAAAGCTGCTCCATTGAAGAGTTATGGTCAAATTCTTACACATGGATTGCAGATTTTACTGACACAAGCATTTTTCTTTTATTAAAAGGAGGTGTGCCTAATTCGTTTCTCCCCTGAGACGGATGAAGATGAGATATCCTATACTCTTCTGTATGCCTACTTCAGCAGTCGTAAGCGTTTCGGGGTGGTGTCCAATAACCTGAAACAAGTGAAGGACATGTATCTCATTCCTCTGGGTGCCACTGAAAAAGTTCCACATCAGCTTGTTCCATTTGATGGGCCAGGTAACATGAACACAAAACCTAAATGCTCTTCTCTCTCCAAATGTCCTTACATTTCTCAATCTTTTAAACTCAATTCATCTTTTCATTTTTCAGGTTTAGAAAACAACCGCGCCAATCTTCTCCTTGGACTCTTAATTCGCCAGAGACCGAAAAGGGATTTCCTTCCCGTGGACATGAATGAAACTGACAGGATTATTCCTGAAATCATGCCCATCGTCATTTCCACAAAAGAAACCCGAGCAAAAGAGGAAGACGAGAAAAAATTCCTCTCCTCCTTGACGACTGCACATAAAAAAGAGAAAGACAAACCGCTAAACACTACTGAAGATATTGATGAGCCAATTGCAGAGTCTGTGGAAGAACCATCTGCATCAGAGGAAACCAACAGTCAGGGTCCCCAAAAACCGCTGCGTTTTCTTCCAGGTGTGTTATTAGGCTGGGGTGGGGAATTGCCCCCTCTGGCAGATGTTGGAGTTAAACATGCAACAACAGCAGATGACACCCAGACGCCCCAACCAGCTCCCAAAACAGAGGCATCAACTGAAAACTTTAAAAGTCCAGCAGCTGTTGCACCTCGAGAGCGCTTTGTTATCAAGAAGAAAGAAGCTAAACCTGTTAAAGCTGAACCTGAAGTATCCAGTTTGACTGATACATCTGCTGCGAACAATTCATCAGGAAAGGATGCTGTAGTGGTGACCCACAATGCACCAGTTTCTCTGAAAGATAAACCTCCAGATGTGTCGACTGAAGTGTTCCTGGCGAGCTTGTCAGCAGCTCAAATGGGGACTGAAACTAGCAGCGCTGCTTCTGCAAACATCGGAAATACTGGCCTTTTGTCTGAAACTGAAAAAGCCCCCTCTGAAGGGAATTCTCTGTCGCAGTCAAAATCCCAGGCAGCTCCAGCTCAAACTAACAGCTCAAAACCTCCTTTAAGTGGAATATTGAAAAAGTCTTCAGCATATTCCAGTGTGAATGTAGATAAAACAACGGAGCTACAAAAGGATAAAGCCAGCCACCTCGCTCCTTCGAGTCCCAAACCTGTTCCTGTGTTGAGCAGCACTAGAAATGATGCAGTTACACTCTTTCACCAAGGGTTTTTACAGGTTTCTCAGGCCAAGAACAAACCTGAGCAAGAGAAGCAAACAACTATTCAATCATTTGCGAGTAAAAAGGAGGATCCCGGATTGTCTCAGGCTGCTGCTACAGTTACTCAAACAAAACATCCTCCTCCAGTTGAAGGACCACAAGCAGCAGGTGACACCGAAGCATCTGAGCTCCAACCCGACTCCGTGACGACACCAGTATACGACAGTGCTTCACTAATCCCGTCGCAGCAGCAGCAGCAGCAGCAGCAGCAGCAGCAGCAGGAGGAACAGCCTCAGGTGCCCAGTAGCTTCGAACACCCAACTGGCCCTCATCCTACTTTCTCCAGCCCACAGACCCAGGACCAGAACCACAGTGCACCGTGGGCTCAGGACAGCACTTCACACATTATTCCCGGGCTTCAATCGCAGTACGCCGAGAGCTACCCTGAACCAGCTGGACAGCCCACTTCACCAGCCAAAGAATACAAGCGTCTAGAGGAGCGATACAGCGACCCGTGGGAGAGGCCACGATCTACGGAGGACAGAGACCACCACGAGAGGCACGGCAGCCACCACAGGGATACGCATCACGGGAAAAAGAGCAGACACCACGACCGGGAGCGAGAGAAAAAGCACGAACGCAGCCACGACAGAGAGAGGAGTCGGCACCACGGACACTCGGACGACCGCTATGGGGAGAAGAGAAAAGAGAGGCACCACAGCGACGATCACAGCAGCCGGCACAAGGACCGACACAGACACAGACGGGACTCCGATTATGAGAATGGACGGAGAAGTTCAAAAGACAGTTAATTGTATTTTTATTTTTTTTAAGTCCTGCTAGCGAACAAGCTCAAAGTCTTGGAAATATTTCTAGCTTGTTGGCCACTTGGCTGGTTCATACCACTTTGGCTGATAGTGGAGTTATTTGTTACTTCCTGCAGCTGATGTGGCATTTCCTCCATAGAAGTTCCATTTGGTGCAGCCAAAAGTGGAAAATGATTTCAGTGTTTGTGAAGATCTTTAAACACGTTCTTTTCAAACCAAGAAGAACTGAATATTAGGACAAGTTTTAAATTTTAACGTTTTTATTGTAAATATCTTGTTCATATTGAGCTGCTTTGCGGAGTACAAATGATCAGAGCATGTTTTCAGTCGTGTTGTAACTTGCAAAACAAGTTTGCACCACCTGGTGAAAAGTTTAAATTGGCATGAAGGTCACATACACCACCTTTTAACTGAGGACCGTGATCTGAACAGCAACTGCTTTTTTCCCCTGCTACTTAATTTTTTTTTAATTGCTCAAATATTTTACGAGCTTATTTTTTTTTTAAAGTATATACATTAGAGATGAAGTGTGCCTTTGCACTGTGTTTATGTACAGTTCGTAATAAAGCTAATCCTTTTTTATTATTGATTATTAAAAATAATCTAATTTCTTTCTAAACGTATTAAAGATACAATTACGAATACAGATTTATTGTTGTATTATGATAATTTTAGACATCTATTTATTTTATGTGATGGACTGGAAGAGTAATAACTGACTCAGAGCATACAACCTGCACTGAATCAGACAATGTACCCATATCCCATGAATATGATCCATAAAAAAGTCAGATGAGAATTGAGTGGTGTTGAAGAATCAAGTATTAAAATATATATATATTTTTTTAACTAAAAAAAAAAAGAACCCAACTACCACCAAGTGTTACACAAATGTCCTTGTGGACTACTTTGTAGGATGTCCTTAGAAAACAACTAATATCACATTACAAAGTAGTTTCACGACTATTCGTTGCCCTCATAAACATTAAAACCCTCACTATTGTTGAGAAACAGTAGTGGCTTGGTATCTTTAAACAAATAAACATTTCTCAGACTTCCTTCAAAGCCTTTTGAAAACAACCCAGAAGTGACAATTGATACATTTCTGTATAATTCAAATCCTCCAAAATAAAGCCGACCTCCATAGTTTAAGGCCACGTAACGCTCAAATGGGTCCAAGTCCTCGTAAAGGACTCTCTTGTGGTTCAGGAACACCTGGATAACTGTGCCGTTTAAAATGATGGACACGTTGTGCCATGTGTTGCAACACAGTGTGAGATTTCTGAATTCTATCGGGACGGAAAGCTTCTCTCCAAGATTGACAGCGACTTTGAGGTGGCCGTTCTCAAGTCCGACTGTGAGGTAATCATCATCTTCATGTTCAGCCTTCCCCATCCACATGATCATGCTGTCATTTGAACTTGTGTGGAAGCTGAAAGAAACCTGCGTGTATTTAAAATTCCTTGTGTTGTATCTCCAGTCCAGATATTTAACATATGAGCTTCCCACAAACTTCAGAGTGTCTGTGGCTATTTCTGCATCGCAGTACGTTCCACCCCATCCCAAAGGGCAAATGCAGCGGTAGGAAGTGACACTAGACGGAGCACACAAGGAACCCGGTTTGCAGGTGTTGCTCACACAGCTCACAGACTGGTTACACACAGAGCCAGTCCACGGTGACAGACATAAACATGTGAATGAGTCACTTCCTGTTGCCCTGCAGCGACCGCCGTTTTGGCATACTTTGTACCCGCAGGCCGTCCCATCCCAGTCCCCTACGTTTGCTCCACTTATCGCCCCCGTCTCCGTTAACTCAAACTCTTCACCGTTGACTAGAAGTTCTCTTAAACCACCGGTGAAGCCCAGCGGCTCCCCTTCAGTTGCATCCACAGAAACCAAGCTCAGAGTGGACACGCCCCCGACGAAGATGTCTGTAGCAACGTCCAGGGTGGTCATGCCGTCGGTCACAGGCTCTCTGATCTCCTCGTCGTCCAGACTGAGGAAGCCGTGGTGACCAACTCTTCCAGCCGTCACCGTGTGCCAGGTTCTGCCGTGCGAGTCCACTCGCTGAACGGACTGCAGGACATGGGTGCCATCCCCGAGGTCGTATCGAAGCTGGACGAATCCGGACGTCAAGGAGAGGCAGAAGAAGTCTCCTGTAGAAATAAAATGGTAAGACATGTCACAAGTTATTTGTCATTTAAATGTCTTAGCTTTTATGATTACTTCTTTATGACATATACTACCACTTTTATATGACATCCTATATTACTTTTCTTTTATGACATTTTTATATTTTATGACATTTTTAATAAAATACTTTACGAAGAAATGTCATGAAATTCAAATAATAGCATTATGTCAAAGATAGAGTATAGGATGTCATATGTCAGTGTAGTATAACAAAAAAGTCATGTCAATAGTCTAAAGTCATAAAAAAGTCATAAAGTTACAATGTAGCAAATTTTTTTTATATGTTGATAAAAGTAATTGTAAAGTATGTCAAAAAAAGTAATATTCTACAATAGTATAGTGTGTTGAAAAGTAAAAAAGTAAATTGTAAATTGTCATATTAAACTGTTGAAAAAAATCATCACGGTATAAAAGTTTTTCAGAAGCTTTAATATAGTATGTTGAAAATAATATATATATTATACTACTATGCTAGATTGTAAATTGATACTACATTATAACCTTTTTTCTATAAATATTTGTTTATATTTATTTTAATAATATAGTTAGTATGTCCAAAAAGTTATAAATAAGTCATAGTATTATAGTATGTTGAAATAAGCTGTAAAAGGTATTATGTCGAGATAAGATTTACAACATGATATCTGTATTATACAATGCCTTCTTCAGACACCTTATAGCATGGAATATAATTATATAGCAAAAGTATTCCTTTGACTGTAGAATTACAGATAGTGCTCGGAAATTGCATCATCATCTACTCAACAGAGCGTAGTGCAAAGTGTCTGCCGTGTATTACTCTTTCAGCACGCTATCAAAGAATGATTGAGTGATTAGTATAATGTGTGCCATGGTGGCTGGACATGCAGAGAAAATAGGGATCCTGGCTCTCACATGTCAACGCACTGACATTCTGCACAGTAAACGTCATACTTTGTTCATTAAAATCAGCTGGAATTCAACGTCCTCACCAGCTCTGGCGCCGAGATGTTGTGCAGTGTAGACGAGGATGCCATCAGGTGATAAAGGCTGGAACTGCAGCTGCAAAACAGTCCTGTGTCTCGTACTCACAGGTGGGAATGACATCCATGAAGACTGGTTGCTGCTGAAGAATGGATCGCTGATGGCAATCGCTGAACAAACAAGACAATATAGCAATCATTACACAGTGAAGGTCTAAGTCTTATGAAATAAATACAGTTATGATTCTGTGATGAAACCTTTCTCGCAGTAGAGTCCTGCGGTCCCCAGGGGGCACTGGCAGGTATATCCATTGGGGAGAGGGATGCAGGTGGAGCCGTGGGTGCAGAGAGGAGGGGGGCGGTGCTCCACATCACACACCGACACTGTTTCAGAACAGAGCGCGCCCTTCCATCCAAATGGGCACTGGCAACTTCAGACGCAGTCAGACACTGTGAAAAGCTTGTAAACACTGTCAATTCCTTTTTCTACACTTGCACTGTGTAACTGAGGGGATTTATGTCTGGTCTAAATACATATGGGAACACACACACACACACACACACAACATAAAGCTTCCGGCTGCATTCAACTCAACTGCAAAGTCTACATTACAGGATGTTATTCACGAGTGGAATCATGACAAATGATCAGAACAAAAAAATAATATATTGTTTATTTTCACTTACTAGACAGATGAGCCGGAGTTCACACACGTCCCTCCGTTTCTGCAGTGAACATGAGCACAAGGGGTGACGCCACACTGACCCACGCTGCGCCCGAACGCAGGATGTCCCGAAGGCTGTCCCAGCACTTGGAACTTTCCGTCCCTTCTTGTACGAAACTGCACGTCAAAAATGCACCCTTTGAAATGGACAAACAGACCGACTGTATGTCAGAGGGAGATCTTTCATTTCTCTGATAGGGGAAGGTCAGAGGAATCACAGCAGTCTTTCCTTGCATGAAGATTATTTGTGCGCACACTACAATGTGATTCATCTGAGTTGAGTTTCCCTCTTTTAATAAGGCCAGTAAAAACAAATAACACCTTTTAAAATGTTGGCAGCGGTCGAAATGAAATTCTTTGACGGTTGTTTTATTGCGAGAGACCATAAGGTTTTATATCAAGTATACCTACTGAAATCTGCATGTTTTTATTGGATGTCAACTTGAATTTGATGGAATACAATCTCAGCAGTCTCTACAGTTCACATCCACGATGTACCCACTCATCATGCATCTGCCTCATCATATTTGCTTTTTGCTTTCATAATGCAATTTTATCAAGACAATATTTGCTTTGGCCTGTACCTGTAGAGCACAGGGCCCTCTATAAATATAAGGCCTGAGCACAAGCCATGTAGGCACATGCAGACTCCCATCTCTCTGTTGCATTAGTCATTGGCATAAACAGGATGCAGGGGAAATGTCATGCTCATTCATGAATATTCATGAGGTGATGCTGTCTTCTTGGCAGACTCAAGTGAGGGTTGCTGTGCTGCAAACATAGACCGTCAAAAAGCACAGCAGCTTTATATGGAATATTATAAAAGCAGTTTATTTTAGTTTTCGCTGCATTCACCCACTCTTGTGTGACAGAACCAGGAAACCAGAGGTAGCATTAATACCCGTCAGAAATTAGATTTTGAAATGTACTGTAAATTTAGTTCCAGAATAATATTTTCTATTTTGTTTTCTTCCATTTCCTGTTATGACTGGGGTTCAAAAGGTAAATGCACCTCAAGTCTGATGGGATCTGTTGAAAAAGGCAAGTTTGACAAACAGACTTTGCCTGTTTCTTGTTATTTGATCAACAGCTCAAATCCGGTAACTGATTTTTTTCTTTAAATTTTGTCACCCAGAAGCCACAGTACCTCCTCCTCTGCCACCTTTCCACAGGGGAGTGTGTCTCTGTTGATAACTGGGAGTGAAGTGCATTATCAGTGTGTTCACTGCCAGCCATCATGATTAGGGCTTGAGGAAGGTCACACAGATCTGATTAGACGCTCATGAGTTCTCATTACATCCTGAGCAAAAAGGTTATGGGGCCACCAGAGTCACATGACTCAGGTAGTGCTTACCAGTAAAGGGGAGTGTGGCAATCTGATCCATCATGGGCCAACGGGGGATTTACCATCGCTGATTTGATTTTGGAAGCAGAAAAATGAACAACGCGACGATGACTAAGCAAACTCACAAAATGGCTCCAGTGCTTAAATATCCCTCTTGTTCACCTCAAATAGATCTGCCATAACATTTTATAATAACAATCTTCATCGCTGCAGTGGAGAGACTAGAGCTCCATGTGGTTATGATGATGATATTCATAGCTGTTGTCTTCATTACGGTTATGGCAACTTTGCTCCACAGCTCCACACATTAGAGGGCACAATGAATGCTCTCCAGAATACATTCCTACATGGGGTCACCTGAGAGAAGGCCTGAATGATGTTGATGATGACAAAGGTGATTTGTACGGCACCCTTGTTCAAGTCAGCAGCGGAATGGATTTGCACACAATTCAAAAGTGCACAGGAGTGTGAAGCGATTAAAGGGTGTGGACACAATCAACCTGGAAGCTCTGTGCTGGCCTAATACAGCAGTCCAGCCTGTCACTGCCTTTTTCATTACACACCTTCCCCTCTGCTTACAAAGAGACGGAGAGACTGGGAGAAACTCCAGGCCCCAGTGCTATAACTCCCGACAACAGTGTTGGGCTGTAATAAAGTCGTAGCAGGCTTACCCAGGAAGCCATGACGGAACCTGGATCCAAGTGGCAGCAGTTCAGGAGTGTACTCATTATATCCACCAACAAAGAGCTGCTTGAAAACATTGAGGCCCAACAGTGAACCTGGAGTGGATCCTGTTCTGTTGCGTTGTCCGTCAAGCTGAGAAAAACAGTCAAATGTCAGTACTCAGGCGAGAGGCTTACTAGAAGCACAATTTATTAAAAGAATCTGCCAAAGTTGAAAAAAAAAAGAATATGACTGGATTGATCACTGAGTTATTCAGGCAGCAATTAGCATTTTTGCGACAGTAGCTACCATACGCCTATGCTTTTGAACAGACAGCCTTTCTGACTCCATAGAAGCTCACTGTTTAATGCAGATGTTTTTTAGCGACACTTAGATGCAGACTTATTTTTCATGATCATGGAAATGGTCTTGAGCAGTTTAACTACAGAGTTATTTTTTCTTCTGAGAAGGATGTTTAGAAGTCTGAAGAGCTTGAATCATAAATTATTTTCCAAGAAATTGCCGAGATACAGATACAAATCAGAAAAAGATAGCATGCAACCATTCTGACACAAAATGTTGTAAACGGAAATTTCTTTCTTATCCCTTTGATTATCTGGTGATCCGCCAAGCTTTACCTTGGGACCTCCTGGAATGGTCCTGACCCCCAGAGTGAGAGACACTATTTTAAAAGAATGGTGTCTGAAGCATTGACGCTGGTTCAGAGGCTTGTGGTGGTCCAACAACACAAAGATGACACGTTTCTAAACAAATCACCTTCAGCCATCCTGTTTTCTTGGACCTTCCAAACGTAACGGTGTGAACGTTGATCTGGTGGTTAAGTCGATCACTGACTATGGTTGCGACACCTGATCCAAGGTTGAATTTATGCACAACTCTTCCATTTCGTAGTCCCAAAACGAGGAAGTCATCACCAGCATCGCCTGGAAAAGACACGTAGTTTGTCACGAGCACAGTAGACATATACACTCATATGTTTCCTCATTAACGCTGCATCTATAACATCTACAACGTGAGAATAAATGCTACATTTGTTTGCTTTAAGATTCACTTTAGTTTAGTTTGATATTTCTGCCTCTCTGCTGTTTAATTCCATGTAAACAGCATTGGCTAAAATGCATCGTCTGACAATGATTTTCATTTTTCTTGGTTTCAAATTTGTTTGTACACTTGTGAAACAATCTGGTCGTAAGTTGCAAGTTGAGTCTTTCAACTCAACTTGCATCTACAGTTGCTTATTGGACTGTAAACAATGAGCAGCAGACGGAAAAGGGAGTCTTGGTTGTGGCTACACCGGATCCCCAACACAACAGCCCTTTGCACCCAGAGGCTTATCTGTCGTGACACATTTAGCTGATGGGTTACGTAACTGAATTACATGTAACTTGATCCCTGCCATCTAATAATAAAAGATCCACTTCATTTCACCAACGATCATGCAAATTGTTCATATTTCATCTATTCTGATATTGTATCTTTGACTTTGTACCATTTTAAATAGTGCTGCTTTCTCTCCTCTTCATTATTCATATGTCTGTTGTCTGCCTCCACTTCGATGAATTTTACTCTCAAAGTCTAACAAAGTCCAGAAGATCCTCAAGTGCTTGTGTTTTTATTAGAATTCTTCATAGTTTTATGAAATATGCCGGTGACAATAACACACCGGCTACCTGCTACCAAATCTGACCTCGCAGAAGGGAGATCCTAATTAAAAGTGACGGCTGCTGACGGCATCACATCGCACCTACACATCAAAGATTGTTTAATGCAATTACGACTGATACTTTTGATTGGTTCACATGTTCCTTTTTATTCTAGCATTGCCAACATGCTCTTTGAAAGTCAAGAACAATAACAGTTTAGCTGGATATCAATTAATTACTGGACTGCAGGAAGGCTCATTATTAATGTCTCAAAATCTGCCAAGAAAGAAAATCCTTCGGGAATCCTCTTGATTAGAGGATCTCAGAGGAGATTGGATATCTATTAGGTAGGACATTACCATACACAGAGGGTGAAATCTCTCAAAACCCTTCTTTTAAAATCCTTAATGAAGTTTGACAACTCAAATCCAACTAAGGAGACATTTCAAAGCAGTTGTCCTCTTTTCATTTGACCGTCAGAATGATATTAAATGGCTGCGTCGATGTCTAGATGGAGCTCACCTCGTCCTTTATGCCCAGCGAACAGCAGCAGGTTGTCTTTCACGGCAGATGAATTATTGGCGAGTGTGAACTTCAGCTTGAACTCGTAGAAGAAACTGAGGCTCGGGATGGAGGAATAAGCCACGAAGGAAGTGTAACCAAACTCATCACTTCCACTGAATCTGGCCCGAGTTATATTGATGGCTGGAAAACAAACACATTCGGAACACAGTTATTTTATATTTGTGTTAAAATTGTGTGAGCTGCTGCGTGTAGAGTTCTGTCTGTGTGGTTTGAGTTGAACAGGTTTCATTATCTCCCTCACAGGTTGCCAAAAGATGGCACTATTGCTACACATTACATATCAGGGGTTAGTGAAATATTTTCCTTTGTGAATGCTACTCGATGATGACCTGTTTTCAAACGCCATCACCTCTTCAGTCCTTTTCTATTTGCATTAGTAGCTATTTAGGATGAGTTCTGGCAAGCACACACTACTTCATACCCAATGTTTACAAGGGTGGCACAACAATCCCAGTGATATTCAATTACAATGCCAAGTTTACTTATTCGGAGTGCACGGTTGATTCAATAATTCTCTCGTGGATTCCCTCTCAGCACAACCATCTACTTGATTTTGCACTGGGGATTCAATGTAAATTTCCACACGCTCATTCAAAATGACATGCTGCTGCATTTTTCTGTTTACACAGCAGTGAGCATTCAAACAAAAAAATGCTCTTCTTCAACACCTTGCATATTCTTCTGCAGCCCCAGGCGATGGCTAAGAGGGGTTCAGAGCTCCCCCTCAGCTCTGTTGGGCTGCTAAAATATTAATAAAGCTAGGAATGCTTCTGTTGTCATCCCTCGTCTGGCAGAGCTGTATTTGCCTATTGTTTCACTGAATGAACTGTAACGGCTGCTTCTAGCTGCAATGTGAGCTTGAATTGATCATACACATGATCAACTTTATGCCTTGTAATAACTGAGCTCAGACAAGAAGCAAACATGTCAGCCATTAATACAACATTAAATGACCTTGAGTGGGTTTGTAGGAAGCTATTTACTCTGTTCATGGACAAATTACCCTTGAGCATACTGTACAAATGAAATAAGTGTCTGAACTGATTTATACTCATATCTGCACATTTTAGATGAGCAGTAATGAATACAAATGATGTTATTACAAATGTGATGTATTGTTTTATATTAAATACAATTTGATTTCAGAATTTCTTATCAAAACAGATTAATTTATAAACTTAATTTAAGTGCCTATTAGTATCTGTGTCAAATTACTTATGTACAAGTGGTGCACATAACATCATGAAACACTGCATTGGTTTCAAAATGTGTGAGGGTCCTGTTGTTCACAGAAGTGAGATCCGAAGTCAAAACTTGAAGCCCCCGTTTGTAATGTTTATGCTGCTTATATTGTAAGGCTTTGTTTCCCTGTGATTGTTTTATATAGGAAAAGACTGTCACAAAGAGTTAAATCGACACTTCTCTAACACAGCCCCCACAAAAACTGAACATATTTAATTTCATGGAATTTGCTTTGTGATTTCTCTGTAATTTCTCAAATATAACACCCCACCTATACATCTTATTCAACAGACAGTGTAAGAGTTTATAGTTCCATAATTTAGAATGGTCCTGCAGGCAGGTTTAATCTCATTCAGTAACTATGACCCTGTGAAAAGGTTTACTTATTATCAGGTACCTTTGAGCTGAACAGGATTCATTCAAATTCACAAAGGTCTATAATCACTCTTGTGATGTCAGAGGTGATCGTAATAGTGAATTACAGAGTCAATCTTGAGGTTTCCGTTCCTCATTCTATTCCGTCAACCATCACACAGACAGCCACTAGCATTATATATGACATGTGAATACAACCAACATAAATCATGAGGTGTATTGGTATACAGTACAGTTGTGTGTTGCTATTTATATAGTTTCCATTAGAGAATTCATCATTGCATAACACTTCGAAATACAGTGCAGTCAAGTGCAGGTGCAGATAACAAGGAACATTTTAACAAAGAGACTAAAGGAAGGCCTCTGTGAAATGCATCAATCTATGGATTATAACGCCATACTTTCAGCAATTCTACTTTGCTCGTATAATTTGTGTAATGTGCAGCAAACCGACAGGAGCAGCAGAAGAAAAACAGACTGACGTTCAGCGCCAGATTGTAATATGCATTCTGAAAAGAAAAATATATATGAACATATATGTTGTGCATCTTAGCTGCCACTGAGCAGCTGAAAACAACTCTTGAGTTAGAGATACAGAATTATAGACTTTTCATGCTTGGCAAAATGCACGGTTAACAGGAACCTCACGAAATCAATACTTTACTGATGCTGAAAAATACTGCTCAGTGTTTAAGCACACATGTTAAAACCAATGAAAATGGATTGTATGAAATGTATGAAACGTTGAAAAGATTGCATTAAATTACGGTATTTTTACAGTTAGCTGATTTGTATTATGTTTCTTGCTACATTTTCTCTTGCTGAATCACTTTACACATCCTCCCTCGGCTTGAAACGTTTTCAAAATTATCAATCACAATTATTCAATTTCATAAATTGCAAAGACATAAGATGAATAGACTATGGTTGAGGAAACAATATGTAGTAGTACTGTACTAGTAATGCTATGTATTTCGCGTGTGGTGTATTTTCTTCTTTTTGTCTATTAATTATAAATTAGAAACTTTAACAGGAGAAATAGGCACTTTTTATACAAAGGTAAACCATTACTACTTCTGAGTGAAGTCATTTAAATACCCATTAATGTTTCATGAGCTCGAGTCTTGAGGCATTTCAGCATCAATAGCACTTCCTAGTCTTCCCTTTCCTGCTAGTTCATATACCAACCTTATCTACTGAAGTGCACATGGGAACTGAACTAAACATCTTGTATTTAGATGAAAATGTTTTACTGCTGTACAAACAACTTTAGAACATTCTCAAATAAAAGACAACTGCCATACTCTCACTGACTGTATTTAGATAAAGGTACCACATGAGGAAAAATGCACCAAGTAGCATGCAAAAGAACACCAGAAAGGCAGGGGACCTTAGAAGTGATCAGTTTTGACTCTGATCTAATCAGGATTCAATTCAAATGTCAGCCATATCCTTATTTTGACACTGGAAGGTTAGATTACTGTTTGGGATGTGGGTGCGGAGAGTCCGTCAAGGGCTGTGGAAAACTCAGCGACTATGCCAGGCACCCCGCTGCTCCTGCAGCCAATTTAGTGGAGCAGAGCCCTTCATTTCTTTGAACCACAATCTGTGAAGCTTCTATCTCTCATGGTATTACTGTTTGCAATCATAGAATGGACACTTAAAACCACACTTGAATGCCTTTAAAACAGAAATGCCCATTTTCTACAACTGCTTGGTCATCCTGAACTATTAGCTGTATGCGACTGCCTAATTTAACAAGTTTGAGTACACGGTAAACAAGAGTCGGCTCTGTGAAGCTGCAGTGCTTTGAGCTGAATGGCAGCATGCTAGCAGAGTTACAATGACAATGCTAACATGGTATGCTCATTGTACAACTGTCAGCATCTTAGTTTAGCATGTTAGCATGCAAACATTTTGTTAGTAGCAAGCTTCTGTGTAGCAAGTATTTGCCATGTCATAGGAACTTGTTGAACAGAATAATAATATTTTCTTCAGATATTTCAGGACCAAAGTGGTGAACCCAACCCTCTGACATCACCGTCCCTAGAGCCGGACAAGCTAAGTCTTACTTACTTAGCTTGTGTGGCTAAGTACAGCATCATTACAGTCAAATGCAACACAGGTTGTTTGTTCCAGTGGTCCTTCAACAACTGCAGATACATTTTCAAGTGATTGCCTTATTGGTGTCGACTATATTATGGTCTGTTTTTGTATTTCAATACAGTATATAACACAGTATAACTCGTCGCTGATATGTTTTGTGTTTCCATTGTGAGATAATTGCAAGATGTTTGTAAACTGATCTGAACTAGAGTCTTAATAAGAACAGTTCAGGAATTTCCACGAATATTGGTTCGCCAGTCAAATCACCTTTTTTTATGACTGAGGAGTTGTGTGATATAAATAGGAAGTTATTGTGACATGGCATATTGTGTTATAAGCTAGCCTATGATGAAATGGAAAATAATAATAACCACATACAGGCAGAGGTAACAGCACGCAAACATATTGCCACTCTGGTAATGTGAGAACACATCAATACCTAGCTGTACAGCCTGACATCTTTAGAGAAAACTTCATTAGAAAAGTTCCTTTGAGCCACACTGCTGAAAGTGTAGGGAAATAAGATCTCATGAACTAAAAAGAGTCTTTTGGAATATTCAGTAAAGCAGCCGTGAGTTTTGCCTTGATTATCTGACTCCGTTTTTGCCGTTTTAGCACAATTTTGTTTCATTAATCCCTTTACTTAACAAGAGACTCCCCTTCTACCAACTGCTCAGGGCTCTCATTCACCAACTGTTTTCAGATCAGCATTGTAATAAAGCTGCTAAATCTACACGACAGCTCTATTTGTGTGGAGCTGTTCTCTGTAACACTTACGTTCCTCACACAGTAGACCTTGCCGTCCGTAGGGGCAGAGACATATGGCCTCCAATGGAGACTTTGGGATGCATGTGGCTCCATGACCGCAGGGGTTGCGCTCACAAGCATTGAACTGGCACAGCCGGCCGGTGTAAAGCGGGGGACACTCACAGAACCATTCCTCGGCATCACTAAACAAGTAGACAGAGAAGAAGAGATCATTAGGCCAGAGGTGAAAATGGACCATGACGTTGCAGCACGTCCAGATGCTTTACAAGCTCACACAGAGGCCAGCAAAACAGGGAGATAATGATAAAACACATCGTGCTGCATGAGAGATTTGGAAAGACACTGAGAGTAAATGTGTCCAGCCTGATGGAATACATGTGATATATGAGGTCTGCTGAAACACAAGCATTTGAGTGAACGTGTGGATAGTGGTAGCTACTGCAGAGGCAGACATTATTTCACGTGTCTTTTGGAAAAGATAAACACACGCAACCTGAAAAATAACAGCAGAAAGCAGACGATGAGTAGCCTGTCAGAAAACCTATAACCAGAAATTGTACCATATTTTGTATGTCTTTGTTCCTCTATTTATATGCGTGTGCTTCGTCTCTAGGCAAGAGGAGGAAGGTGATCTAGCATGCAGACTAATATCCAGACGGGGTCTTTTTAACAGGGACTAAGATGTGCACAACTTTGAAAGGTATATTATCAGATAGAGGAAGCATTGGTGGAGTTCCAAATCTATAAATTAATAATGTGTTTTGAGCAGCAGCACTGCAGGATACATTTTGCTCATTGAGAAACTGGCTTCTTCAAATGAAATATTTACATTCTGTCACTAGCAGTTGAGCATTGTTAGATATGACTGTATTGAAGTACAAAAGGATGATTGTATAATGCAGTATAAATATCTAGTGTATGATTATTAAAAAGCTGCTTAATGTCAATTCCGAGACATTTTAAGGCACAACCCACTGCTACACACTGGCATTGTTATTTTCAAAATAACAATCACATACACGTTGAACTGAACAGGCTTTGTCATTTGTATAATCTTTGACAAGCTGCAAGAGGAAGAATCAAATAATTAAAGGAGCACCTCCTGGTGCTGTCGCAATGTTTCAAAGCTTCGAGTGGAGCTAATGTGTCCCCTGCTTTGTGAGTTTCCTTCCCCAGTCAAACATGCAGGATAAGTGCTGGTATGTGTGAATGTAAGTATTAATATGTTTGTCAGTCCGCTATGAGACTGCAGTTTATCTAGGGCTCCAAGACTCCAGCCTGCACGGAACAAGATAGTATAGAAAATAGACAAATAAAATATTTTTTCTTCTAGTTGTAGGTAACCTTTTGATGATTTCGTACATGATAAAAATGTAAACATGAATGACTTTACAAGTAAGCTACTATAGATACATAATCTCTATAAACATATTCTGCTGATGTTATATCATATTATGCTCGAGATTGATACAACATTAGATCATGTTCAGAAATGACTAATTTCTACAAACAGATTTGGGGGTTTAGTTGAGGATATTCTTATTAGAAAAAAGATAATAACAGCATACAATCAGCAGGACAGATAAGAATCAGTTGAGCACGTTGCCCGACTATGTTTGTGTTTGGAAGAGATACACATATCTGACCATTAATCCTGAAACAAATAGAACAACAAAACCACATATATGGTAATATAAGGGAAGATAAACCACGAAAGATGAATTGTCAAATGACTTGTATACAAGCACATAAAACAGGCAGCATATATTTCTGGATCGAAACAGGTAAAGTGTAGATAGAAGAGGCAACGGAGGATATTTGAAAACACTTGAGTTTGAATTGGTCTCATCAAATAACGCAATCTGTGGGATGACACAAGGTTATTTTAATTTAGCTGAGGCAATCACTTTGATTATGTAATTGTTGTAATGTTTGCAGACTAATTTTAATTCGTTAATCACAAATGCATGAAGTCGTTGCGAGTCATATCTCATGCTATTCACAGACTGCACCGCTGCAGCACACAGGTTGGATAAAATATGAAGGAAGCCTACATTTTTAATCTAATGAGTACGAGACAAAATTATGAATAATTGACCAGTGAGTTGATATGCCTGTCAGCAGGAACAATAAGCTGTGTGGCCATATGCATTTCTCAAATGTCCTCCCTTGTAAGTTATTTACAGAACGCTTCTTTCAAGTGTTTGTCGGTATGCAAATACACTTCTACAGTAAGACCCTGATGAGGCTGTGCTGCCATGGCAGTCTTCAGTTCTCGGGTTGAAAGCATTTAGCCCACTTCATCCTTTGTTAAGATAAAAGAGACCTCTGTGTTTTGCAGATATTATTTATAGAGAAGAAATGCTTTGGTACTGAAACACTATTTGCTTTCCAGTATTGTAAACAGCCAATTGGACACCGTTATGCTCGAAACACTGTGATTATTGGTGTGTGGGAGGGAAAATCCTCTGAAAGAAGGCTGGTTCCTCACTCAATTATTTGACATCTGAATTTCAATATGAGCAGAGGGATGACGTGGCGTTCACCTGACGCAGCCAGGCTCCTGTTTTAGCAGACAGCTGTTCGATATGTCCGTGACCTCTTCCAGCCGCCGCTGCAAACACTTCATTGTCAGTGAAGAAGGGTGAGCCTCCGTCGCAGAATCTTTTGAAACATACCGCCATAGAAAAGCACATTAGATGATACTTGAAATGAAATCCTTATAGAAAGAAGGCATGAAACACAAGGGAACATTTCTCAAGGGATCAGATAGTATGGATGGATGGATGGATATATACTTTATTCATCCGCAAGGGGACGTTTGTTGTCGAAGTAGCAGCTTACAGACACAAAAATAAAAATAACAGGGATGAAAGATATATACAGCGCAGAGAGTATTAATTTAGGAAATTCAATTTAAACAATAGAGAAAGTGCAAAAATGCAAAGTATGTGTAGTTGTATGTGGCTAAGTGGTTAGCATGCCTGTCTTTCAATCAGAGGGTTGGTGGTTCGTGCCCCGGCTCTGCTAGGTCATGTTATTGTGTCCTTGAGCAAGACACTTAACCCCTAATTGCTCACCGTTGCTGTGTCTACGGTGTATAGAGAGCAAAAATGTAAGTTGCTTTGGATAATAAATAAATGTAATGTATGTTCTAAGGTCCAACTTAGAGCACAGGGTACTCTGCAAAAGATGTGCTTTTCTGAAACACTTGTACTATCATGTTTAAACGCCACACTTAGCTGAGGCGTTTATTTTACTTTTATGAACTCAAAAAACCTTATCATACCCAACAAAAACACTGTCCTTTAATAAACTGCATAGCCCCCCATGTCTCGGGAGTAAAATAGTGTTTATTATGATTATGATTTAACATTTCTTCACTAACAGGTTCAGACGGATGAATTTATTTGCTTCAGACTCGAGTAAGAATCAGCTGTCCTCTACTTAGACGGCATGCTGTTATGTATGTACTATCACTGGTCTTCTCTCTTACTAACTCACCAGCAAGCTGTCATCGGGCCAAATGTTCCACCTATTGCTATGAAACAGATGTAGAAATTGCAAAGACAAAGATTATGCAAGATGTTGAGCTGTATTATTGTTGGAACCAAAACAGGATTTAAAAGATGGAAGGAGGCCAAAGAAAACAGCTCAAACTATCACTGACATGATGATGGGGTGCAAGATAAAAAACAAGTCTGTAGGGAAACGAAATACAGCTATTAAATGAAAAATGGTGAGAACATCGAAAGCTGTCTTGTGCTGGATGAATACAATAACATGACGTTTTTGTCTCTTCACTGTAGAGAACATATTTTTTCCTCACAATATGTTCCACAAAAAACATCTGCTGATGATGGCTTCATTAATGTGTGTCTGTATGCACGCACACATACGCTCAAACAAACACACATAATAATATTTTTGTCTTATGACGTTACTTACTTTTATTGCAGTAAAGAGTCTTGTTTTTTTCAGATATCTGTATGTCTACTGATGACCTAGAAATACTATTGTAGATGCATCTGTATAACAATTACAAGTTTGAGTTCTACGAAGGTCAAAAAATACATATTTTTTGTCCACTAATTAATTTTGAGACATACAAAAATCAGATGTGCTATTCAGGTCGTATTTAATCAAATCTCATGAAGCTGGTTATCAGAACAACAAGCCTTACACGCCCAGATACAAAAAAGAAAAGTAGGGTTCAACTTGTTGACATTTATTATTTTTAAGTCAATCCCGTGCACTGTAGCACCAAATGTGTATCCATCCACAGCTGAAAATAGTCCCCTGACAAGTTTTAATAGTAAAACTATATGTTTATTACCCCTATCTGAAGATTACGTCTTCACTAAGAACCAGTAGCCTTGGGGCTGATTGCCACAGACAGGTTAGGGAATCGGAAAGCACAGTGAGACTGACTTATGTATAGCATTTGGTCTTTTCATGGAATTTGTTGACAATAAGAAACATAATAAATACCACCATCCTTTAGAAGTACCCTTGAGATCATCCAGATTATTTTCAGCTACCATTCTTTCTATTCAGTACTGTCCTTATGGGGCAGTGCAGCATGTTTATGGACTCAAATTAAAACTTTTCTAAGACACTAGAATAACATATTTGAAAACAGAAATTCTTTGGCACATTCAGTGCTGTAATTAAGTAGTTGTACTCATAGATAAAATCCGAAAGCAGAAGCATTTCCTGTTTCCTGTTTCGTCCCCAAGTCCTTTTAATACTTATAATTATTATCAGCTACTTCTAAGTATGTCAAGGTTACACAGTAACTCATTTTTAAACAAGAACATGTTTATGTATAAAAATAATGGCCAATTTGGCCAAAGAAAACACTATCGCACAGTTCGTTTTGAAAGCATTCGTCCTCCAAAATTCAATGACACAATGGAATAAACTCTGTAATGAGCAAGTTTTCTCTGGAACCATACTTTAGGGACTGCTAACGCACACGGGATGATAGCCATGTTTGTTTCTCATGGTGAAATAAAATAATTGTTTCTTGGACCTTGAGTTATTTTATAGGTACTTTGAAACAAGTTTAGATGGAGCTCTGATTACGGTAAAATTGGTTTCACTTTCTTTGTGAAGAACGCTTACAGGCAGTAAAATGGAGCACTGGGAGAATTCACTGTGGAGGTTTGTGGGCCGCCCGAGCCGGACAATCACAGGATGAGCAATGCACCATCTCTACTGTAGCCAATTAGCAAAGTAGCACCGGCGGCATGATTCCTGCTCTCTGTCAGTGTGAGAGCACATGTCCATCCTCTCCTCAGTAACAAATGTGAATCTATTTATGCAATTTACTTCAATGAGGACATCATGTTAGGTCACATTCTGATTAAAACTTTAAAGCAACTATAGCATTTTTTTACATTATCAATGAGTGTGTGTGAAAGGTGTCAGCATTACCCGGCTCTGCAGTACCCTCAGCATTTCAGTGTCTTTCAGCTAATCCCTTTAGGTTTTTGGCTCTCTCTCTCACCACTCTTATGGTCTCTATATACTACCTGCTCAACATAAAAATAAAACAAAGAAAATGAAAGACTGTGAACTTAGTGGAGTGTTCAGCAGCTAAAGAGCGATTCCTTTTTACTCTGGAGTTGGCAGAGACCAAAAACAGCTAAAAGGAGAGTAAATATTGGACCTATGTTATCACGTCTCCCAATTACTGCTTATATAATTATAAAGAAACAAAAAAACTGAACATTGCTGGGTGCAATATAGATGGTCTAGTCCCCATGCCATAACCACAGACAGATGTCCTGCATCTACACTTGCAACCGTCACAGAAGCGTCAAACATAATACATACTGAAGTCTCTTCACACCACACCCACTGTGACTGGTCACATGTACACCTGTGCATCTGTATGCAGATTATATAGGGATTGTGCAGTTGTATGTATTTTTCTCTAATTGGGAGATAACAAGTTGGATTACATAAATAACTGTTTGGCTGTATAAATACAGCTGTTAATTTTCCTCTGATGAAATAATCTCTTATTATTTCTAAAGGTCTTATTTGTTACAGAGCGGCTGCAAGGTACTTACGCATGGATGTGTGTCTCTTGGAAACCATTTCCGCTGTAATATTTCCATCTGCTGTATATGCAGTCAGTCTAATGAAATGGTCTCAACAACCTGCAGCTGAGCTTTATACATTACGCACATATCCGGCATTATAGAGCTGGCACTGAAGAACAAGAAGGCCATAGTCCTTACAGCAGGTCCTAAGAGCCCAGCTTTTTCCATTTTCTCCACTTAAATACCTAATATTTATGTTTCATCCGACAACCACAAGCCATTATCCTCTTAGGTTTAATATCGATATATCTACATGCCTAAGTGAACAGAAAAACACATGAAAAGGGGACAGCGCCAATATTACCCCAACTGAACCCCCAATCAAAATCCTTTTTCATCCCATTATGTTGTGACAGTGCAATCCAGGGCAACTAACTGAATGAAGAGAGCTCTCTGCACTCCCGATGACCCCTGCATGCTGTGTAGTTCAAGAGGATACTGCATTAACACATATTCATCACACAGATAATTGCAAGGTGCACTCTTTCGAACATGACAAGCCAATTTGACCACAATGCCACAACTCTTAATTGGTATGCTTAGAGCCATTCCTATTCCAATATTCTCGGTGCCCCTTTTCATTTCCTGTTTAATAATAGCAACTGTTAATTGACAGTCTCATAACACAATGAAGAAGACATTTAGAGCAGCTCTTTTCTGGATTACCTCAGGTGAAAGAGCAGCGTATGTAGTTAATGCATACTTAGAAAGACCGTCAAAACTGCTGGTAAGTGGGGTGTGATGGCAGTCTGATGAGCTGCACTAGATAAAGATGAAGGGAGAACTGATCCTCACATATTTGGCCCATGGATTGCCTTTACTGGGCAATGAAAATACTGTAGATTTGGGAAGTGAAAAGGGACAGGACATAACTAAGTTTCTCCTTTCGTGTACTGCAACTCAAGGAATTTGTCTAATCCTTCTTTTAGTACACCATCTGAAGAATTATTACATCTTTCCGTGTAAAATCAATGTGATGAAAGAACACAAATCATTGTTTTAATTCACAAAGCCTTCATCCTCTTCTCGACTCGAGAAGTAATACTCTACTCACGTTGTGAGCACGCGTTGCCCTACTGAAAACTTGCATAATCGTAGCCGGCCAATCAGGCAGTGCCTAGCCGAGTAGGCGGCTGCACATGCAGCGCCTGAAGAGGTGGTTTGCCAGCCTTCATTTGGAGGAGGAGGGGGAGGCTCTCATTCAAGACAGCTTGGCTGCTTGCACTGACCTCATCACTGACCTCAGCTAAAAGAGTGTGTGAACTGAGCGCCCTTTCAATGCACCCAAGGTGCTTGTCGTGGTGACTGCAGCATAACCACCCAAAGAAGTCCTTGTTCCTAAAACACTTCAGGAGTTAATTTAAGTCGAGGAATATACAGCTGGATTCTTTTTGTCTTCTACCCCTTGCAGCGTTACATCTGCTTGCCAAGTTTGTGTGTTGGCATGTTATCTTGAAAGTACTGCTTCCATCAGACTCACTGAACAGCTGCTCGTGTACTTACTGCATGTTTCCTTGCTTCTTGATGACCTGGAGAATGTGAGTGCAGGGTGTCTCCTGCCCGCCTTTTAGACCACTGCAAGGCTTGGTTGTGTACTAGCTGGGTGGGCTGGGAACCCTACTACTCAGGTGTGGATCCGTGTACTTGGGTTGATGTTATGTCGCGGCAAGGTGTGCATTTATCGGACTCCACCCATAGTACCCATAAAGTCCAGCAGAGGCCTGTGCAAGTTCAAACAAGGGTTACAATAATGTAACCCTAGTTCTATAAGCACCGATGGAGTACTCTATCAAGATGGCCCTGTCGCTCTTACACCACTCGCTGAATAGGGTGTAGAATAGCCGACAGCGTTGTGTGCTTACCTTGCGTACTGTGGGGTCCGCACGTATTTGTGTCGCACATAAAGCTTTTGCAAAATTTCAGTGGATAAATGCAGGCTTGTGATTGGAGGAGTGTATTACCCAGAGTCCAGTACAGAAGTGTGCACTTGTAGTATCCACTGAATGAAGGCACGTCCAATGTTCGTTTTAGCTTTGTTTTTGCGAGCCATTAACTTCTGAGGGACATTTATGCCTATTCAGCAGCTTTCACATACATGTGATCTATTTTTAAGATAAGAAACTGCTAAAGGGCCATTTTAGCAAGATGTTTCATTATCAGTATTACAATTCCACCATTTGTTGCAATTAACAATCAATGTATAGATTTTCTGCTGAGTCCTAATCCAGTGCACACTAAGTAGGCCTATATTGAAACTAGTCCAATACAAATAAGATCTTCTGCATTTAGAAATGGTTGCTGCTGGGAAGAAGAGCTCTTGCCAAAAGTCATTTTACTAGCTGGCTGGCTGGGTTAGTGTTGGCTCAGAGCTCCCATTGCACAGCCATAACTCCATTCATGTTTTTAGAGATTGGGGAAAACAATTTTGACTGGAATATATATCCCTACAGTGGAAACACTCTGTCCACTCTGACAGTCCTTCTTCATACTGAATCACATTGGCATGAGGAAACAGCAGGTCTAACATGGAGATGTAACGACTCTGTCATTCATACTACATTTATTTTCATGACTTTTTGGTTTATAGCATCCACATATCCAGTGAACACTCCTTTCTTTTGTTTGGAACATGACAGGATCTTACACTATTTTTAAATCAGCTGCAATTCACTTAATTTCTGGAGTAATTCTGGAGTCTGGCATGTTATGCGTTGTTATTACAGAAAATGAATTAGATAACATGTATTTTATGTTTCTCAATGGCTTTCAAGTTCAAAGGCAGTTTAGTATTTTTTTCCTTTGTGTAAAAGGTGACCTCGTACCTGACACAAGTTCCTCCGTTACGACAGGGAAGGTGTTGGCATACAGGCGGGTCACAATCCTTGATGTTTCGCCCTCTCACTGCTTCGCCCACCAGGTAAATCTCTTTGGAGTTGACCTGAAGTTCCCTGATACATCCAATGAATCTCCTCGCTCCCTTCGCACTCCCGTCATGCATCTCCCACTGGGATGAAACATCCCCAAGAAATATGGGTCCAAAGGTTCCCTGCAAAAAAATGGTGGAAAGCTAGTGATCAGTGTTATCAGTTAGTAGCTCTAAATCATACAGAATATGTCTCCATTCAAGTACAAGCTGTGCAACTAAAAACTGGTCCTCAATATCTGTGTGTGAAAATATTAACATTATTATTACATTAACAGGACCTTACTATATATTAAGATCAACAAGAAAGATTAACACTATCAGCCTATGTTACTCTCCAGCTTAAAGCAGTTTTAGAATGACCTAGACAAGAATCTGGAGTTATAATCATTTATTTTTTCAGTCCTGCTGACATCATATGGTAATATACTTCCTGATACAATGAGAGAGCGGTAAAATATGTAAAAATTGCTGCAAGCTTCCTTTGATGCGCTAAGTAATTGGGTAGAATTAATGTAGATACATTTTGTGAACTTGCAGCTTATTGTACCATAACGGTCAATTTAACAAGTGAGGCATAATTGTGTCTGCGACCAAAGCAGAGCTGCAAAAAAAAAAGTAGCACAAGACGGTCTCACATTAGCACTAAAAACATATATTTAATTTGAAGCGGTGACCTCCGGATGTTCAGATGAATATTCTCTATCTAGAAGGTTTACATAACTTTCCTGCTCACGCCATGCATAATGATTTATTTATGAAAGACAAATCAACATTTATCACAGCTTCATTACACATTCCTGCAAATTATGCAACCTGCTGACAGTGGATTTAAAAATAAAGTGATGTCAAAGTGATGTTCTGTTTTATGTACTAATAGTTTTAAAGAACATGGAGTAAAAATATTTCCTTTAAATTTTGCAATTTATCTTAATTTCTATAATAATAAGAATACTATAAGTGGTGCCCAAGCCTCTATAATTTGAACACTTTAAAATTGTGTTCAGTAGAAACAAAGAACTTATTCATATGGTTCACTTCCGTCCAAGATAACAATGTAAAAGCAGCTTCAACCTTTCATGTCCAAAATATTGTGGATACATTTGACAATCCTGTTGACATGTCAAACATTTTCCACCCCTATAGCAGAAATAACAAATCAATACAAAAACACGCTCCCTTTTATTTTGACAGTTGCCAACAACTCCAGAGGGTGAGTACTGACTGTACTCACAATCCTTGCTTAAGCTTTTTAACATGCATTATATCAAATCTGGTTATGGCCGATACGAGTACTGCATTTAAAATCGAGGCTCATTATATATTCAATACCTTACTTTAACAACGCAGGGGTCTCATGTCATGTACTTAAAAGGTTCTGTAACAGACAGACTGTGTTGTTAAGGGAGGCTATGCATCTATGAAATATATGTAACAGGGGTGTTAGGGACCCAGATGCAGTACGACAGAGTCTGTGAATCATTTCGACAAGCTTTATTCCAGGCAGACCTCACATACACAAACAGCCAGGATCTGCTTACGGGGAAACAGGCCGACAGGAACCAGAGGGAGTTGGATGTGGAGAACGATCTGGCAGTGAGTGTGAGTGAAGTTGGGGCTTATATACCAGAGGGAGTAGGCACAGCAGAGTGGACAGGTGAGAGTGATAGAGCTGATGAGGTGGGTGTGACTAACAGGTGAAGAGAATAAGCTGATGGGGTGAGTTTGACTACCAGGTGCACTGAATGAGCTGATTAGGTGAGTGCGGCAGAGTGGGCAGGTGAGAGTGATAGAGCTGACGAGGTCATAATGAAGGGAGTGAGTGCAGCAGGGTGGGCAGGTGAGATTGACAGCTAAACTGTGAGAATATAGCTTACTTATGTGGGTCTTAACCCTAGAACACTAACGTCAGGTGATTTTCACCCAAGCGATTGTTGTTACGTTATTTTCATTGTGTTACTTTTGTCTGAGTTGCGTGGGTACTTCTGTAGCTTCATGGTACTCACTGACGTTAGTGAAGGTGGGCGTGTCTTCCTGCTCCGATCACTGTTTTTTACTACAGGCACCTGTTTGGGTGATTTTCACCCGTGTGACTATTTTTTCCGGATGGGTTTTAACATTGAGGAGAGACTTTTCCTTCACAGAACAAGACTTGCATGTTCCAGGAACATGTGGACCAAATAACAAGTTCATAGCTCCTTTTATTTATATTTTTAATCCATTTTTTATTGACGATTCCCTAATTTTTCACCGGATATTGAGCCTTTTTTCAGGGTCTCCCTGTGATACCTGTTTATCATTTTATGAGAAGTTCTATAGGGTAAACTAAAAGAAGAGTACTTCAACTTGCCTTGTATTGTTGAATTTGACTATATTTCGATGATAATTATATTTGATCAGGTACATTACATCGGGTGAAATTCACACGACGTTAGCAATGGTGTGCATTTTCAAGGCTCTGCTCGTGAAATCCAACTTTGTATTGATTACAGTATAGAATATGAATCCCTTATAGCGAAGATGATTTTTAAAAGCACTGTCAACATATGGAATTTAAAACATCAAGATTCAGTGTGAATCTTGATTTGATATCGTTGTTCAATCTAACAATAATCAGAATTCAGACTTTGATGTCCCTAAAATGTAACATTCATCCTGACACCATGCCGGTGTTTGAGGAAAGGTGTTGGACAGCTGCAGTGGAGGGAGGTGTCAGACCACATCATTTTTGGGATATTGCATGAATGCAAGCTTTAAATTACATATTTGGCATACATAATATGCATATTTTAAAGCCTTTAAAAAGACACAGACGACAGGGGTCCACAAGAATGTGTATGTAATGTCAGTGCAAATGTTAAGGGCCCTGAAACTATCTTTAAAAAAGCAGATGATTCAAATAAAATACTCAGCTGTAGCTGGATACTTTTAGGATAAGCTAAACTATATTTCATGTGATACAACCAGCTATGAGCCATTGGAGCTGATATGGAATGACTTCATGGTGCCTTCAAGTGTGTTTAACACTTTTCCGAAAAGGGTCCATCTGAAAAACGCACTGATGTAATATTCATGACTTTGTAAGTGGACTCGCAGTGGAATGCGTTCACAAGTGTTGTTTGCTGATTTCTGGGTTCTATTTGAAGGCAGGATAAGTTAATGTGGCTCCATTTTACTATTATATTTCTAAAAAGTGTTTTTATACCCATGTAGTGCCAGTTTACATGAGTAACTTGGTCATACTTGTTGTGTAAATTCCACATACATCAAACTCCATCGTGTCTGGGTTCATAATATTATCCGTAGTCTCACAACAGCGTCTGAATGACGGCCGCTACCAGCGCTACTTCAGGCGGACCAGCAGCAGTTTGATTCAGCAACGGCAAGACAGCGGTGATGACGGGCGGAGCTTCTCAACACTGATTAGCGGCCGTCACGTATGTGGAATTTACACAAGTATAAAGCAGAACTAGTGGTTATTTCCATGGTGGATGGCGGAAACGGTAACTGTTAAGCCACGGAGATAAACCCCGCCCCCCTTTCATGCGTGAGTAACATTCCCAATGCGTTTGGTGTGAACACAGCTTCATTGTCGAGCGAGTAAAGTGACGCGGTATATTCACAATGCTTTTGGTGTGAACGCAGCATTACGCAACTCAGCGTCATGCACATTTTTCGCCATAGTTGGAAAATTTCAACTTTCAACAGCGCCAGACGCGTCATTCATGATATCACTAAATGAATGCCGGATAATGTAACAACCAAACTTCTTCACTTAGTCAACGGACACAAGCAGATGGGCTATCCAAACCAGACAAACATCATATTCAATTTATAGCTGATTGGGTCCCTTTTAGTTGGGGGCCCCAGGCACAAGTTGCCGACCTTGCCTTAAGGGTTCCCTTGGTGCCTTTTCCAGTGAACCAGACCAAAGGCCTAATTCACCGATGTTTCTGACTGTGATTAGCTGAGACCTGGGTGTGTGACTCAACTATGTCATGGTGGGTGTTTTGATGAGGACCCACAGAAGCACAATGTTGAGTGTGAGGTTGTTTGTATGAGCGGTTGTTGAGAACATCACAGGCCAAGCATGCACCCCTTTCTGAACAGGCATCTGTGTTTGAATGGGCTCTGCACTGGTGACCATAATTTGTGTAAAAATGTCATGTGATTTAAATTTGACTCGTGTTGAGTGCAAATTAAATGTTTTCAGTATAAGTGTAAATATTGGTTAGACACTGGTCCCGATGAATGTTAACTAGCAGTCAATGTCGAATCTAATTGTAGCAAAGATGCTTGTGCAATAATTCATGTTATATAAATTATTATTTTTACAAAAAAAAGAAAAAATCTTCATCTTGGCATCTTAAATTAGAAGACCATAAATCACATTGAGGAAGAGGAGGCATGTGGAGCCTGTGGGAAGGTTGAGCCCCTCTCGGCATCTTTAAAAACAAAAAGCGAAACACTAAAAATATTAATTTAATAACAAATATAGCTGTTGTTAATCAAAATAATGAGCCGGAATGAAAAGACCAGCCTGTGAAAAAATTGCTGTTTCTTACATGCCTGGCATTAAGGATATTATTATTGCCCAAGTTTGATCATCTTGGAAAATAATGTAACAGGTGGACATGTTTTTAATTGGAGATCCAGTTATTTATTCATAAAGCAACTGCTGTTACTTTAAAAAAAACAGTGTGCTGGGCTGGCTTTGATAACATTCACCTAATCTACTCTTGATCTTGCTGACGTGAGTTCGACATTGAATCAGAAACTGTCTAATCAAAAACCAAGATATTTTTGTTGGTCCACACTGGGTGTAGTGAACGTGCTGGATTCTGAAGGCTGTTAGATAATCAGCTTTTTGGGCTACTTTAAGATAAAAAATTTTTAAAAAGCATT
Organism: Taurulus bubalis; assembly: GCF_910589615.1. Lineage (NCBI taxonomy): Eukaryota > Metazoa > Chordata > Actinopteri > Perciformes > Cottidae > Taurulus > Taurulus bubalis. The sequence continues at coordinate 14,928,477 of NC_136602.1, forward strand.
CATTTGATTAGATCTCATAGATCTATTGCTCAAGCTGGAATTTAAGCTATTCCTGTTATTTTCAAGAGTATTTCATACCACATGAAAATAGCGTGAAAGCTACACCGCCAACTGCCAAGTTGTTTTCTGTCTGAACGCCCACTAAATGTACACTAACAAGAACAATATATATTGCATGAGTTGGTTTATGAGTTGGCTATTGCAAACGTTAGACAATAATGTACTCGATAAGTGAATATAGTGCCAAAAATATTTCCCGGAACATTCATTAACTACGGGTCTGCAAATAGGTCTAAAAACGTACTGACATAATGAACAGAGCTGAAAACATAATGTATCTAAATAAATTATATCTGATGTAATTGCTTTGACTTACTCACGGAATCTGAAGTCATGCATGACAAATTATATTACTGTCTTAACTAACATATTAATATGTCTTTGTATGCATGTATATGTATGTATTTGTGTAAAAAGAAGGTGATACCAATCACATGAGTATGGGTTTGAAATGCAAATGGGAGAAAAGAGTTCTGACAAAGGGTTGATTTGACATACCTCTAACACGGGGTGTGACACATATTCCTCACGACGCTGAGCTGTCCCATTATCTGCAGCTATTTCAATCATACATGACCCTCCCAGTTTGCCAACAGACAGGTTGTATCTGTTGAGAGAGAGCAGAGGGAGACCATGATTTGTCATATCTGATACTCACAATAAATCCAGCAAAGCCTAAAACACATTTGGATGGAGAGACAGACAGAACAGTCACAGCAATGAAGCTGCTAATGTGACCATTGAGACTATACTATAAAAATGGATGACTACATATACATTACACAGTATTGCCTGAGAAACTTTATGCATTGGTGGATATTGTTGGAGGCAATGGTGCGTTTGTATCCCACGCCACAGCCTAAAAACCCAGGGGAGACAACAAAAACAGAGAATGGCTTCCACAGCTGGATTTAAATAATCAGTTCAAAAATAAGTTTCTGCTCAGTGCTGCGGTGATATTCTTTACTTTTGTTCTTCCTCAACAGATAAGAAATTCACATTATAATGCCTGTAAATACACAACAGACATCATAGATTAAGAGAACCAGTCAGAGCCAGCAGAATTTACATTTACATGCTGTCTAGAACATATTATTGCATTACTATTTCATATTTATAACATAACAAAATACATCAGCCTGCAAAACATTACCATGAGTGAGAGTGCTCATTATGTCATTCAGGATTAATTGATGATAAAAATGAGGGCACAAACTAGATATACATTATAAACCTAATGAGTAGGAAGACAATTTTATCATTTGACCCCCTGTGTGTCTCTGGGGAAATATACAATTGCTCTAGCCATTAATGTTTCAGCCATAATGTTAAGTAGCTGGTCTACTTGTGTCATATTTCAGCTTTTGCAAAGTCAAGTGATTGCTTCTTTCCAATTCATCATTGGCTTTCTACGGGCATAATACAGTAGCAGCCTCTTTACAGGGCTGTACATTGTGCAAAAGCTTGTACACTCTCTGCAACGCGCATAAACGAGATCCTGAGAGAGGGCAATCTACATGATGCCCTTTTGTTCCATAGATTCCTTATTGTTTGCCTGTGAACACGTATTACCTGCTAATCTGATTCTGTGAAATGTTTTCATCCATTTATTCCGATTGTACTACTGTTGATGAATGAGAGAAACGTCTCAAACGTCTGCTTTAATGACCAGATGGAAACAATCAGGGCAATCGCCCTCCTGCTAATTTGAAACAGCCTTCCAGGACGCCTCCCTGAGGCAATTCCACGCATACAACTTCAGGTAGGACTGATTACAGGTACTGTATGGAAATCACGAGAGCAGGTTTGTACACAGACACACACACGGAAAAATGTAGGCACATTTATGACCGTAAACATGGAATGCAACCTATAGAGAGGGATAAAATGCCTTCCGCCGTCTTCAGGGTGCCTGGTGTGTTTCTTAAGTCATTCTACCATTATCAGTGATCCTAATGGAGAAAACTGAAATGGTATTGCAATCCATGTCTTTAGTTAGTGAGGTATGAAACCTCACAACTCACAACATTGTTGCTACCCCCCCCCCCCCCCCAAGGGCATTTGAGGCATATTTTGGTGCTTACTACAGTAGCTTTTTATTTGGCCTGGTAATGCTGCAGAGACTGTTCCTGTGAGGCACAGAGAGCATGCATACTAAGCAAACAGGATGATGTTACTTGATGAGCTCTCGTGAGCAAATTGAAAGCTCCACCGGGCTAATTTATATTGGTCTTGCTCGTAGCCAAAGATGACTATTTATAAAGATGGCTGTGACTACTTAACTTGGTGTAGTAGCTAGATAGCTAGAATATGTCCCACGGCACAACATCATCACCACCAACACATACACACACAGACACAAAACCACAATGGATTATGTCACACAAACAAACAAACAAAGGAGGGAATCCGAAGAAAAAGAGGCTGGGCGTTCTTTTAACTCAGAAATGAAACGCTATGTAATTTCATATTGGGCTCCCTGTGCACCATTCAGTGCTGGCTCTCATCGGACCAACAACAGCAAATTCCCAACTTGAGGTAAACAAACAAAAATGTATGAATATTTCATTTTCTTCAAACACACAAAACCACAATATTGCTGTGATCATTTTTACTTACTCAATCATCATTTATGCATTTCTTCATCTGGCTAATGCTCTCATCATAAGTGATTTGTCATCTCTAACATCCTCATTTAGACCGTGTCTGCTGTATGACTAATTCAGTGCAACTGCACTACTGCAACTTTCTTGAGAATCACCACTGAAATATTACCTGCAATGTTCAGGGACCTTGCACATATTTTCTGCACAGCACCTGTACACAGAGGTATTTGTTAAACCTGAAGGTAGGTGTGTGTCTTTACTGTCTCATTTAAACATGCTTCCTTCACAGTCCCCTGACGGAAATTAATAATGAGGGAGGATCATCATTAAAATATTACTATTGCATAAAACATCGGAAAGTATTGGCAACAGATGGCAGTAAAACATCATGCACTGTGCTGGTGCCTTTGCAACAGTTTTCACTAGCTGATGGGCAAGATGCATATTTTTTTTTAAATAGCTTATTATTCTAATCATATTCCAGATTCTTACAAAAAGCAAATGATAATAGTGGTGAATTTATAATTTGCAAGCAATTTAGTGATCTGGAGTCAAGAGTCTATTAGTTTTAAAGACTAAAGACTATGCTCAGTAGTGTTTTTTTACCTGGGAGCAGATACAATGTAAATGGGTCACACAGGTTACATATATAAGGAATATGTATCCTACCACCTGTTCGTTTGATATTCTTCTAAGCACAATATGCAGTTAAGTTATACATCAGATATGAAGGGAACGAGATAGAGAAAAAAACATATGCTTAATAATCATGCATTATCATCACTCCACCGCGTCTACTGCACCAGTTGTCAGGAGGGATCTGCTTGTTGGTTTTTCCTTAAGTGCAATGAGCCCTGTATCGGACCATAATCTAAACCTACATCGACTGTAATGCGTGCTCTGGTGCAGTGACTTCCTCACACGCAGCACTGCAGCATTTGCTGCATAATTTGTGCTGTGACTGGCAAGCCTCAATTAATTTGGGTAGCCTGTGTTCTATCATTATATCTTGAGCAATACAATTAGACAGCACACAGCAAGCCTCTTGGCATTGTCGCTTCACAAAATAAATTTCAAGTGAGCAGGCAGTCCTGCTGGTTGCTTCTTCAATGAATATTTTATGGGACTACTTGTCAATACAACACTGACTGCTGTCTGATTGATAAACATACGCTGCCTGAGATTTGGACAGTGTCAACAGGATGTGGATTTAAAAACTAAATGCTCAATATTAAGAACTCAGTTGCACATATGGCACTTCCCTTAAAATGAATGTTTGTTTCCCAGTGGGAAAGGATACGTTCTGTACGTTGTTATTGTGTAGTTCAGAAAAAGTAATCAATGGTTACTAATTACTAATTACTTGTAAATTGCAAAGGGATTACTTTACCCATTACTTAGATGACCACTAATTACAGCAGCGATACTTTTAGTTTTTTACCTATAAGCCTATACACAGGCTCATATGTGTCCCAAAATGCAGAGCAGCTGGATACACACTGAACAGATGTCTTAGGTCTTTATTAGCAAGCATGTTATTGGCTGAGGGGACAAGAGGTGAACAGCTGTTTCTAACCTGAACACAACAGGAACTCAGAGCATTGTGTCTAAAGTTTCTTTGACGTTCATTCACGTCAAGACCCTCAGACACGCTGAACGTTCCTACTACTTTGAGATTTCTTCTCACGGCACTCTTTTATTCTTTTTTCTCTTACGGCAACATTTCACATCTACATATGCATTATTACATCCAAAAAACATTCAATAGTTAGTGAATGGACTATTACATAATACTTGATGAATACATTTAAACATTAAAGTGTTTCATTATTTGATACTCAGCCTGTCAAAAAACATTTGAGTAACGTCTCCTGTAGCTCTGGAATAGCTTTTTAAAGTCTGAGAAAATAACGTTGACGATGGAAGCAAGGTTATCTCACATTCCCCTGCAGCAAAATCTCAACTAAAAGCCAGTGTACATGGGGTAAAGTTCAAAGACGTGGGCAATACCAGGCTCTAGCATGCTGCTATTAAGTTGCATAGTATACCTTTTAGGATCCAGTGTTTTTGGAGCTTGACCTTTTAGGGAATAACAGTCAAGACATCTCATGTTCCATCGGCTTTCTATAAATTAATAATAAAGAGTGCAGTGCCAGTTGAAAACATGTCTGTTGAGGATGGGCCACATGCTTGGCCTGAGGTGTTGCTGTTGCAGCACTCATACAAACAACTTCACACTCAATACTGCACTTGCTTTGGTACTCAGAAATACACCTGCCATGACATAGTTGTGTCACACACGCAAGTCTTGGCAACTCATGGTCAGAGACAGCAGTGAAATAGGCCCACAGTCTAGTTCACAGGACAAAAACTCCAGACTTGACAATAGACAAGGTAGACAAGCTAGGCCTAGGGCACCTGCCTAAAAGGGCCCCAAACAGCAATAGATTTATCATGATATTGAGATATGAAAAATATTGTATTATGTTACTATTCTAACTAATTATACTTAGAATAGTATTTTAAACACTTAAATGCCCCCAAAACACTTAAGAAATATGTATCTCAACTGTATAGCCTATTACTAATTGTGTACCTGACTAGGGAGGCCCCCCAATACCTGGTTCAAAACGGTAACCGATAAGACAGTAGTAAATATCTGGTGTATCGATACAGTCTGGAGTTAACAGTTCTGCTGTTGGTACTTTAGAAGAAAAAGATCCAACGTGTGGCTACAGTTTACTCCAGTAGATGCTGAGAACTCTTGTTGTATCAAATGCAAGAACACCCTCAAAGGGGAAGAAATACCAGCAACCTATGAAAACATTTGGCCAACAAGGAGAACATAAATCTGCAGAAATGATCAGTTTACGAGGTAACATTAGCACTGCCATACGGAGTTTGATAATAAGAACAGGCTAATCAATGAAAGCTAATTGCTCAGCTAATTATTTTGCTGGGAACTTTTTGTACATAGTCGGGCTGAGGCTGCAACCATGATCCAGCCCACCACCCCTCCCTCTACCACTGCCGGTCCCAGTTCAAGTCCCTTCATACTAGCAGCTACCTGGAAGGTGACACAGGAAAGGGTGGGCGAGTGTCATAGGGCTGTTACCCAGTTTATTATTAAAGGCCTGCACCCCTTCTCAACAGTTAAGTCAAAGGGATTTAGGTAACATCTAATAAGTCTGTCGGTGTGTATTGAGTTGTTTAGTACATATTAATAATGGAAGCAGCTGTGTTATAAGTTAATGTTATTTTTAAACTGCTAGTCCCACTACCACTCTAGCCAACACACCTTAACAATAATTTTGTCTTCATTGTCGAGAGATGACCAAGGCTCTCGGCTCCAAATATACTCCTCCCTGTAGGAGTGTTCTCAAATTTACATTTGTTGTTGGCATTGAACTAGTCTATCAAACCTATAAGCAGTATCAAGAATGGTGCTAGTCAATCAATAAAATCCTATTGATACCATTCCTATACCTGAAATGTTACTGATTTCGATGAAGATTCAGATATGATTCACAATATATGACATGATTTTGAATTATGATGCAATATATTCATTAAACTATCATAGAAGTAAAAGCTCCACCTTGAACAAAAGTTAATCCTACCGTTCACCCAAAGCTAGCAGAATGGCTAACACCCGGCGCTACGTTTAGAATACAGCTCCTTGAGCCCTCTGACCGCATGAGTGGTCAAAATGGATCTGTACGTATGCAAGCAACCTAACGGCAAGCTCTGAAGAGAATCAGGTGAATACTTTGATCTATTGTATGGGAGACGAAGATGATGATGTCCTGAGAGGCCTGAAGCTCAGTGATGCAGACCAGCGCCAATGCGCTAACGTGAGGGATAGTTTTCAGTCGTTCTTTGTTGTGAAAAATAATATTGTTTACGAACGTGCACATTTTAATATGCGCAAGCAAGAAGCAAAAAAGACTGTTGATGCATTTGTCACTTCCCTGTATGTATTGGCTGAGCACTGCAATTATGGGATGTTGCACAGCGAGCTTATCAGAGACCGGATTGTGTAGAGCTGGCGGACACACGGCTCTTGGAACGCATGCAAATGGTAAAAAGATCTAGACCTTAAAATATCCATTAACATGGCAAGACAATCAGAAGAGATCAAAACACACTGAAGAGTGATGTCAGTGGTGTAAAGTGGATGGATATCAGCTCAATAGAGAGTGTTTAAAGGCAGACAGCTAAAGGAAAAGCCTAAATTGAACACATTTTAAAGTATTGGCGCAAAGCCACACAGTTCTCAGAGCAAAAGTCCAAAAAGCTCCCAGTGTTACAAATGTGGTGGTAAACACGAGTGCCCTGCTAAGGCTGCCAAGTGCCGTTTCTGTGGAAAAGGAAAGTTGATTTCTTGGCTGTGTGACATCTGATCCTGATCCATGGACTGTTGATATAGACGTAATGGACAAAACTTTCACTTTCAAACTGAAGCGGATGTCACTGTTGTGCAGAGGTGTCAAGTAACGAAGTACAAATACTTCGTTACCTTACTTAAGTAGAAAAATTTGGGTATCTATACTTTACTGGAGTATTTATTTTTCAGACGACGTTTTACTTCTACTCCTTACATTTTCACGCAAATATCTGTACTTTCTACTCCCTACATTTTAAAAATAGCCTCGTTACTATTTCATTTTGGTTTGTTTTCACTCCGGCTTCAATGTTCAAAAACACACACACAAAAAACCTCTCCGCCCCGTTGCCCACAGATACGTGCGCGCGCACACAGGTGAGCGCTGAGCACACACAGCAGCGGACAGAGAGCGTCGAAAAATATGTCGCGTGAAAAGTAGACCGCTATATCTGCGTTTTAAACGCTCCCAGGGTGAAGATGCAACAGCAGCTCTCATGTGAGGAGCAACCGGAGTTCTCCTCGCACCGGAGCAGCTCTCTGAATCCGGAGCAGCTCTCCTGCTCCAGGTGAAACGAGCCAAAGTGCTCGTGTCTTCTACCAACAATGAGCTGCTGGCTTCACATATTACAAAAGTACAAAGTACACGGATATAAAACTAAGTCATTAATAAATCCATGGACAAATGCCTGTACTTTCGGGTAAATGGTTATGGTACGCCGCTAACAGGTTACGCTTGCGCATGCGCGATTTGACGCGACGCCATGAGCTCCGTGAGCTCGTCTTTTCTTGCTGTTGTGTTTCTCAAAATAAAAAAACAGATCTAAGCTCAATATTGAGTATGAATTGAGAGAGGCCGTATCAAATCTACAACCCCGTTTATAACATATGTGTAGAGGAAAGCAGGTCACTGCAGCCACTAATACTGATACAACGTGATGGTTTACATATCTGCACTCATTCTGTTTTGTTTGGCAAAAAAAATTATAAGCTTATTGTTTTCCACAATGAGCTATTTAGTAGTAACTCAATATGAGTTATTTTTTGCACAGATAGAACTTACACAAAACATTGTCTGATGGGGCAATCTGATTTACTTGAAAATGATTGCAATATTCTTTATTCTGTTATTTATAAAAGCACAGATGAGTCACACAATTATGTTATTTACAGAAAAAGTTTGAGAACTACAGCTTTAAGTGTTTGTGTCGGAGTCGCCGCCTATTTTGCGCTATTACAATACTTATAGGCAACTAGTTATCATGTCTTCCGCTCCATGAAACGCATGTTAATGCTCAGTAGTACACATATGGTACTTTAATGCATTTGCATTGTAATAAAATGTGATCATTTTAAATGGGCATATATGCAGCTGAAACGGGTAGCCTAGTGCATCCCACATTTTTCAACATAACATTTTAAAACATTATTATTAGTACTTTTACACTTTTACTTAAGTAAAAAGCTTGAGTTGATACTTCAACTTTTACAGTATTTTTAAACCCTAGTATCTATACTTCTACTTGAGTAATGAATGTGAATACTTTTGACACCTCTGCTGTTGTGTCACTGTCTGCTCTAAACAGCATTTTTTTTTAAAGCACAGCAGCTTGTTCTACAGAAGGCAGAGAAGCCTTTGCTTGGTCTAGGACGGATTCCTCTAGATGTGTTGGGGTTCACAAGACTGTTGCTGAGGATAGGAGTCAAGCAAACCATGTTGAAGGTCTTGTAGCCCTTGGCTTACTCATTAGTGTCAACAGCATAGACGACATAGCATTGACGACCCTCAAGCTGAGCTACCCCAAGCTATGCAGTGGTCTAGGTGAGGTACAACAATCATATGCCATCAAGATTGAACAGGGGGCCATGCCATTTTCTTTGAAAAACACTTTGGAGAATTCCACTGCCATTCGTTGGGAAAGTCCAAGAGGGGCTCCAGCGAATGCAAAGCATGGGCGTCATCACCCACGTGGAGGAGCCAACTGGTTGGTGCGCTGGCATAGTGGTCGTGCCCAAGAAAGATGGTGAATAGGTGCGTTTGTGTGTGGACCTGACCCGTTTGAACGAGTGTGTGTTCTGAGAACAGTGGAACAGAACCTTGGAACGCTTGCCAGAGCAACAACATTCAGTAAACTAGATGCCAACATGGGGTTTTGGCAGGTTCCACTTACTGAGGAATCAGCCAAGTACACCACATGCATTACACCCTTTCGGCGGTATCAATTTAAATGTCTTACATTTGGCATTGCATTAGCACCTGAGCATTTCCAGTGTATGATGGAATGCCACAGAGGAGCTAAAAGGCTGGCCACATTGATGATATATTGGTGTGACACTTTGCTCCAAGCTGTGCTACAAATACAGGAAAAGGCAAGCATCACCCTGAATGTGTCCAAGAGCAAGGTGGGCTTCTTGGGTCACATCATCACTGAACGTAGGCAACCACCCAGATCCAAGGAAGACAGAGGCCATCATGGAGATGAAGGCGCTCCCACAAACATCAGTGAGTTGAGGAGTTTTCTAGGGATGGTCAATCAGCTTGGAAAGTTCATTCCCCAGTTGGCAGATGAAGACAAGGTACTTCGCGACCTTCTTTCGAAGAGAAATTGCTGGGTCTGGGATGTGGACCATGCAACGGCGTTTGAAATGCTGAGGAAAGCCCTTTCTAGTCCTCCTGTGCTGGGCATTTATGACCCAAACAGAGACACTAAAGTCTCAGCTGATGCATCATCATATGGCTTGGGAGGTGTTCTTCTCCTGAGGTGGAGCCTCTTGGATGCCTATTGCTTATGTATAGCATAGCCGATAGGCTTACTGCTGAACGACACACGGCTCATAATACCTTTTCAAAATACACAAAGGACAGTGCAAAGAGCGTGCTCGCAAGTCTGTTTGGTGGCCTGGATGCTGCCAGCAAGTGAACGAAATGGTGCTCAAATACATGACATCCATAAAGGTGAGACAAAATCACAAGGAGCCACTCATGACATCAGAAGCCTTGAAAGACCATGACTCGTTTGTCCTGGGAAGCAAATCTTATCTGCTTGTTGATTATTTCCCAAGGCATGTTGGGATTGCACCATTGTCTCGTTGTTGACCCTTTAAAATCAATTTATCAATTCAATTTAAAATCGACAGTGCCAATTCTTCCTTCTCAGCTGGACCCTGCACTGCCCGACATTGTCACGTTTGCGTGGAAAGAAAAGGAGAAGAGGTTATCAGATGCTCAGAACTACACCGTGTCAAACCTCTCAGGGTCTTGTCACCAGGAGAACGGGTTTGGGTAACTGATGCAAAGTTATCTGGAACTGTGCTTCTAAACCGCTCCAATCTCCCACACCTGATGCCTCTACACACATCTGCACGAGACGGAGGTTCTCCACCACAGCAACGAACTCTGGAGCCGACTCCTGATCAGACTCCTGCATCACCCGCTGTGGTACCGCAAGTCACACCTTTAGAGACTCCAGACTCAGATCATAGTTAAACCTCGTAGGCCTAACCTGTGAACTGGAAATTGAGTATAAGTGTAAAGAAAAGTTGTTACGGGTACTGTTTAAGGAAAATAGATCCAGCCTATCTTAATGTTTCTAAAAGTATAGCTTAAAGCACTTGTGAAAATATAAGGAATTGTAAATGCCTAAGTATGTTTGGTTAAATAATCACGGAAGTGGCAATGTAAACAATGTTCTTCCTGACAGAATTTAGATAGGAACAGACCTTTCAACAAAAGGCAGAATAATCCTCAAAGGTTTGAGGAGACAAAGGCAGTCTACCCTTTGTTCTCTCGAAAGAGATGTGGTATTTGTTATAAATGTATGTTGGTACATAGATGTTCATATCATGCTTGATTGATGACAATAAGAAGCCTTACGTATAAGAACTGAGGACCCAGGGGGATATAGGTGAGGCATGGCAACCTGAGGGGAAGTCGCCATTGTTTGAGTAACGTGCAGGCCGGGGATGCTAATAAAGAGTTGCAGTTAAGAGCAGTTTGTTCTCCCATGCATTATGTGTTCTTTGAAAACACAACAGCGATCCGCTCAGGCTCGTTGTCTCCAGAGAAGTGAAGAAAAGCATGGTTGTAACGTTATGCCCCATTCATGTAGCGTTAGCAAGCTATATCCATGATCCAGCAGCAGATGTGAAAGCAATGAGCCGCTGTCGGCCCCCGGCAGACCACATGTTGGACTGCAGAGCCCTAAAGGGAGCTGCTGATACACAGAGGGCTTCATTTTTTATTCAAAGTTATTCATCTTGAACAGGTCTGAATTGCACCGAATTTGAAAAAGCACTCCATGTTTCCCCCCAGCAACACACCCATTAAGTTTGAAGTAGATCGGATGAGTGGTTCTCGAGATATGCAAAGGACACACAGAAAGATAAACAGACAGATACTCCTTGCTTTAAAATTAGATTACGTAATTAGTAATTCAAATATTAATTAATGTTAAGTATATCCAGTGTACTTATAAAGTATAATAATCTTTTTCATTTATTACTGCAGTGTCCTTTGGTTGAAGTTGATGCTGCAAGCCACATTTGGTTGGAGTGAGAGCATTTTTAAATAATTTATCACTTATAAATTAAGTAAGAAGCAATTTTAGTTTAAATTATGAAATGAAAAGCAACAATACTCTATCCCATCAACAAATAAGCATACAGGCAAGGTATTCTGGTGCCTTTACTTTCTGTGATCAAGCATTACATTGACATTTAAAAACCATCCAACAAAGAAGTTCAAAGAACTGTGAGAAATTTGCAAATGTAATGGCCAAGTATATATGCAAGGCTCCTACTGAGTTTCTTTTTTACAGAAATAACATGATGGTCTATAAAGACATCAACATACACATCAAAACCTATGAGTTTTCAGACATATATTATCTATCGTAAAAAAAGAAAACTCCAAGTAAGCCAGAGTCATACTACTCCCATTCCTCTGACCGTAGAAAAAAAAAAAACACCCACAAAAGTGGCATTCATTTTAATAATCATATCTGCCTGGGACTCTGAGTCCACTTGTGACAAGGGAAGAAATGTGATGCCGCAGAATTATACTTGTCGTCCTCATTGATCTTTGACTGTGTGAGAAAGAAAATTACTCCAACAGTGAATGCTAAGCACAGAGGGATTCAACCAATAATGTACCCACCCTTGCAAATGACCAGGGGAGCGATAGGACTCTGCCACTCTTAAACTTTAATCGTAGTAGAATTGCCACGGACATCCCCAAAGGAAAACTTTCCGACATCAAAAAACAAGCCAACAACAAACATGTCCTCCCCAAATGAAAAATGACACAGCCCCTCCCTGAACACTGCCCTTTATGAAATGATATGGCAGCACAGGGCATTTCGGTAGTGGCTTTTTGTCTTGCTATAACAGTCTTTATAATGGTACAAATCGGCAGTAGATTTAATTGTCGAAACATAAGATTTAATGTTTCCAGAAACAGAAAACATACTCTATAGTGCTATGTTATGTTTTGAGAATTTCACATCTTTCAATCTGCCTGGCTATTATACATTTTCACTGAAAAAACAATACAACGTAACATTATTACAGTCAGACAATCTACATAACTATTGATAGAGCACCTGAATAAATATAAGCTTTAATATGATAATTTTCAAGAAAGTTATACCCGGTATGTTTCACGTATTGGATATGGCAGTTGGTATGGATTGTTCTGGTAATTTTTGTAAAGGAAAATGTGATCATTCAGTTATGTTTACTGTCAGAACAGGCTGACAAACTCTTGTTAAATATTATTAAATATTCACAATGTCTTTCATCTCTTTGCTTGGGATGATTAGCAGAATGGATGTGGTGTAAAACCACTGAACAGCTCTCCTCTGTCACTCAGAGAGAACTGGGAATAGAGTCAAGAAAGCCTGACATTCCTTCACAGGGTTTCATGCTGATGTTTGGAATATACTGTATATATTTTAAATTTATTGACATATATTACCTACATTGTGTCGATATTGGAGCGGACACAATGTAGAGCTAAAACATTTAAGCTGCAGCCACAGCTGTGTCGACCACCCACGAGAGGGTTTTTAATGTAATTTAAAATAACTCTCCACATTGTTTGGCATGTTGTTTTGCACTCATCCTTGTAACTACGAGCAATACTATAATAATAAAAACTACAGTTCTTGAAGCTGAGCATGGAAAAATATCAAAAAAGCGAACTTCTTATTTTCATGTTACAGTGCAATGTTGAACAGAGGTGTCATACCACTTCTTCCTGTCAGCAACGTTGCATTGGTGCAAACATGAAAGCGAATGCTTTTCCCATTCTGCTGTCCTCAGAACAGTGCTTGAGATGACAATAAGATTGGTGGGTTGAAAATAAGAGTGTGTGTGAGATGTAGAAGAGGCGAAAAATTTTAAAAAAAAGATGCTGTTGAGTCTGTGTTACAACGATATCAGGCAATTTGCATTTTCCCTGTGTGGTCATTGTTGCTTGGATTACTTACAGTTAAATACAACTACTGCCCTCCACTGCGTAGATGCTGACGGCAAGTTCAAGCAGCTGTATTCAATGTTGCCACCTCATCCAGGAAAGAAGGTATTCAATGCTCAAACAAGACTAGATGATGTCATGCAATCATTTGCATATGAATAAAACTGCTGAACCGATCAAGAATAAATAGAGGCAGAGCTCAGCAGCAGGCCCTCTCTCATTTCTCCCACTGGCTTACACAGGCTGTAAGCCTGCGTATGGAGACAGAGGATAAGCTGTGCATGGGAAAGCATTGTGATCAGACCTATTTGGATGAGACAAGCAAGTAGTGCAAATGCATGTGGATCAGGTTTACCATGTGGTACCAAATTTGTTGCAGAATTCTGAGAAGTCAACTGTTTTCCTAACTACAACTGTAATCAAAAAGAGCAGCAAGAGTAGCACAGAAAGCGGGTGTTCTGGTGGCCCTAAAGACAGAATTTCACATGGGGATATGTCTAAATTAATTTTCTAAATCTAGTGACAAGCATGGGACGTTAACAGAGGTCATTGCTTTTGATTATTAAATTATCTAATTTAGCTGTAACCATCTGACTCCAGTGGAGTTTCTACTATGCAGTTTATACACTGTACACATACACACAACATAAAGACATTTGCATACTTGTTGGTTGTGTGTCTAAGCTAGGATCTTTTGAAATGCTACAAGAAACCAATATTAGTTGGACACATTGATTTTGATATGGACATAAATTCTATTTATTGCTTTGACAAGCAAAATGGAAAATTATACTCAGTGAAGACAGCATTCTACACAATAATTTACTTGATTCTCTAATGTACTTAAATATTTAATTAGGTTAAATCTAAATTTTCTAATGAAAACTAGTTTTTAAAAATGGGACTATGAATTAATATTTAATAATTGGACTGCTGAATATTATTTAAAGTAATTTGAATGCTGTGGCGAAGTGTGCAGGTGTGTTTTATATTTTAATAGTCATGGATCCATTGATGGGGGTCATTGATCCATGTATTCTTAACAAGGCCTCATGCTGCATGAAATATCTTTTTATTTATTAAGGTATTGCACCATGTGCAATGCAACCCCTACTAGATCAAAATATTTTTTAAATAAGTAGAAGAAAAAAGACTTTCCTTCAGAAGGTGGAAAGTTTGTCTACTTTATGCAGTCAAGATCAGAGGATCTCATTCACTTACGGTAAACGTCCTGCAACCATTTGCTGAAATGGCCACTTTCCACAGCAGACTGAATATCAAAGGTTAATGATCCTAAATCTTTCTGTGAACGGTCTGCAAGTAATCTAAAAGGTGCCATGGATGGTAACAGATATTTGTTCCCATTTTTGCTTGGTCAAAAATAAAAATGTAGAGTTAGGTGATGATATATATATTTACAGTCTGACATACACTGAACTATCCTTTTAATTTTAGCATAACACTATTTGTTCGTGCTGACTTAAAGAAGGCAGAAGGAATGCTTATTTATTCTTGCATGATTGGAACTCAAATGTGATTTAAGTGATTTTTACAAGTGATTTACGTTAGTTTATTTTCAAAATATTGAAATAAGTTTCAGGGTCGCTGAATGTCTGATTGCTATTTCTGTGTATAATTTTCTTAAGGAAACAGCTGTTTCTACCCACCATGCCAAACCCAGCACTTGACACTTTTCTTTGTTTATGTGACTGACTTCTTGATGCAGGTCAGGGACCGCACTTTTCTGGAGGTGTGTGACGTACTGAGGCTGTCTGAGGGGCGGCGATGCAAAATATAAAAAGGGCACCAGCTGCACGTGGTGGGGCACCAGCATGCAGAAACTAAACGAGAGAGCACTTAATCACGTTTTTTCCACTAAAAGTGTATCCCACCCTCAACCCCCCATCGCCAGAGGTGCAGAAGGAACCAGGACATTACAGTTGGGAAATGTCTGATGTAGTGAGCTTTCATTGCACTTCTGTAGTACCATATAATTAATTATCTGATCAAGACTGATGAGGAGAGCTTCTGGACGGACAAGCTTTCACAGGGTTTTTATCAAAGACACCATGACATGTAACCTTGTTTGGAGATCCCATTGAACAAAATGAAAGTGGGAAGCAATGAGCACTGCACACTTTCAAAAGTATTTAAATCAGCGAATGTGCACACTTGTCTCTTTCTTTCAGGCAGATGCTTTTAGCACCCAGCTGTCAGAAGCCAACAATACTTTTTGCACCCAACCTGGGATCACATTAGATATTGTACCGTATATGTAGCCTACTGTAGACTATGTATATTTTTCCTTAACCTAATAAAGTAGTTTTGTTGCTTAAACCTCAACAAATTCTGACTGAAAAGCAAAAAAAAGCTAACTATTGTTAAATTAAGTTGCATATTCAGGCCAGGTGTAACTAGCTGAATAGCCACTGTGTGCAAATTCTCACCTGAGTGCAAATAGATCAAACATTTTTTCATGTTTTTTTTCTATTAAATCAATTCTTGTTTTTTGGCTTTTGAAGATTCATTCTTTACTTAATTGACATTTCCTACACATCCTACACAATATCATCCTGATCTATGACAACAAGGCTAAAAGTAAAAACCATGGCTATCATGTTCAAAACTAATTACAAAAAGTAGTTTTAAGACAATATTAGAGATAAGAGAGGAAAGTAGGAGACGTATCATACCGGATTGTGATTGGTGTCCATCTGTCATTATTGATGTTCTGGTGTGTAGCTACATTCACAACATGACTGCCACCACATCCAAGTTCAGCAACAGGGCGTCCATCTTGAAGGAACACATGAAGGAACTGATCCCCAAAGTTCTGCTGCTGAGCTGAAATGATAAGAAAACTGTTTAATTATGAGTCTCTGTTGCCGTACTGCCAAATTATAGATATATATTTTGTCAACAAAAATAGGAAATTACTTCAGGGGGAACTCTCAAGATACTGAACAGATATAAGGAGTCCCCTCGGTGTGTGTGAAATGAAATAATGTTCCAACAAGATAATGATGGAGACATGGTTCGACATTGTTTGACATAAGCATAGTGGTAAATAACTATATTATGCTCAGGGTAAATCCCAATCCATCTGTCCCACTAAGCAGCAAACATAAATGCTACATTGTACTAAAATGAGTGTAACTCAAAGGAACCTAGGCATACCCAGCTAGTAGAACCTGATTAATATCAGTGTGTTGACATCAGGACCATCATTGTTGTGATCAATAAAAAAAAAAAAAAAACAAGAGGGAGGTTTCCTGTCTGCCAACAAATGACACTGCACAGCAAAAGGGTATGAGTTTGCTAAGACAAGAGTTTACCAATACCGTATTCACATTGTTGTGAACTCCACATAATACACTAGTAGACGAACAGGGAACAAAGAGTGCAATGATTCCTCACTATAAGAATAATTCATAACACCGAACAGCCCCGGGTTATAAATCTTGATGGTCTAAGACTTAAAAAAAAGAAAAATTAAAGCATTCAACTTGGATCCATAACACCACCTGTGCAAACTGGCATGATGGACCACAAAGCAACCTTTGGACCTCAGTGTCAGACAGTCCTTCATGCACCAACCTGGTCCTCTCAGAATCCAAGCTACGAGAAGCTATCTTCGTCTGATAAAGCACTGACTATGATAATGGTTCACAGCACAATGCACCAGGACTGCACCAGTATGAGGATCAGTATGATTAATCATCTCTGCGTACCAACATGTCATCATGCGGTCTGGGGCTACTACCAAGTGGCAACCTCCGTTATAGAGACCAATTTTTCGGGAAGTGAACTTCTACGCTTAGTATTATTTAATGTATATGTTAGCAACCATCAACCAGGAACAACAAGACCACAGGGTTAGCGTTAGCTGGCTAGCAACACAGAGTAGCATATCGCCTAGCATTTTAGCCTGGACAGCCTTAGCTAGCTTGGTAGCATTGAGCTATGTGGGTTTGATTTAGCAACCGGGCTTCATTCGGCCCACTCGAGTCAGCCTAGCGAGCCACCCAATTTGGTCCACCCACTTTGGAGGATATGTCACTCTTACCTGTCTTAAAAACTTGAGAGCCCTGCTTCAAGTATGGCCTGTCTTGGGTTAGCAGGAGGCTGTTAGTGTTCTACCTTAAAAAGGGAAAGATCCACTTATGTCCACTTAAATAGACTTGTTCCAGTAGGGTGATGTGGTGACTGTGATCTGCTGATCTTGTCATTAAAGTGTCTTGCATCCCACAAGGGAGGTGAAGGGTATAAAGCAAGAGGCTTTCCGCCGAACAGAAGTTCTTTCCACCATGAATGACAGGTAGGTCTGATCCTGCCTGGCTACCAAGAGGATGGTCACCAGGTGCTGCTTGTGATGTTGCATTATTAGATATGCCACTTCTCAGACTCCACTACAGTCACAAATTGCGCAGTCTCTTGGAAGTGAGACAGTGCAGAGGGGGAGCAACAGACAGCAGCATCATTAATCCTTCCACATGGGATACACAGGTCTTCAGGAGGGAGGTAGAGACAGGGTGCACATTAGTCACTCCCGTCTGTCACAGAAGACATGCGAAGACAAGCAACATAGAAGTACAGCTATGTAAGGGAGACGAGATAATAGAGAGAGCTTGCAACTCTTGTGTCACTGTCCGGCAAGACATGGCTGTAGATCAGAAGACAGAACAGCAATACTGCCCTGTTAAAGACACTTAAAATGTTTCAGTGTTTTTTAATAAGACACATTTCACAGCTGGATTAGAGACATCGACAGGGAGCCAAAAATGCTGTGAGCACTACCGAGTGCCAACATTGACCCCTTGGATTTCAGTGACAATTGAGTCAGGCTTCAGTAAGAGGGTAGGCTGGTGGAACTCGCTGGGCATGGACAGCGGTGTGTGGGCTGCAGAGACGGCCTTCCCAATATGTGTGTGTGTGTGTGTGTGTGCGTGTGTGTGTGTGTGTGTGTGTGTGTGTGTGTGTGTGTGTGTGTGTGTGTGTGTGTGTGTGTGCGCCATCTCTCATGAAGTAATGGCATGGATGGAGGATTGGACACTCCAGGAAAACGGCGCAAAAGCTCTGCTTGTTGTTTCAGGGCTGCATAGCAGCCGATATGAGAGCTCTGAACAATTCCTCCAGGGCAAGAAGGGCATCCAGAAAATCCCTGTCTCTTTGTCAGAGGGAGGCTATGCTTAGCTTAATATGCTGCACTCTGATAATGCATTTTTTAAGCCGACTTGGAGGTCTTCCCTGTCTTACGACTCAACAGGGATGCACTTCACAGAGCCATATTACTAACCGCTGTTGCCGAATGGACCAAAGGAGAAATTATCTTGCTCAGATAATCCACTGTTTCCTCATGCGTATTCTCTGGAAGGGAAGGACTTCTATTATGTCACAAAATAGCAGCAACAGGAAGAAAGTAGGTACTCAAAGTTGCTGTGGGTGAAAATATATTTTCTAAATGTATTTATTTTCTTGCAGCATTTGGTTAGATTACATCCTACTTGAAGGGACAAGTAAAGGTTGAAGCTTGGAATATGCTCCCAGCAGGTCATATCATCCAGACACATTTGTTATCATAGTAACAAAATATAAAGACAAAAAAATGGATGTCCAAAATGTCCCTGCAACTGAACAAGTACACACAGATACGTGTTATTAATGTGAAACTGCAGTGGTAGGAAACAAGTTCTTAAAGAAGTTCAAAAACCTAAATGTAATGCTGAGTTATGTTTGCAATAATACCAAAAACTGCTCTCTGATAAAAAAAAACATTACATCAGAGGGTTCTCGTCAAAAGCCGATGAAAAAAATCCCTCTTGTCGGTTAACTATGCAAGACACTGGGCTGATTCCAGCTTGTTTGAAATGGCTTCACAAGAAAGACTACATTTTATCAGATCTCACAGTCCTAAGATCTCTGTATTCGCTTGCTGTTGATTTTCAAACTGATTGTAAAATGTAACCCCTTGTCTGTGGCCTTGCCCCACAGTACATCACCGACATGGAGGCCATTATGAGGACATCAGGACGTTAAGGTTATCTGGTACAGCCCACTTGTTTTTTTCTGGAATTCTCTAATAGAGCATTAAATATGCTGAATGGTTTAAATCACATTAAAAAAATGCTGATGACCTGAATGTTTTGGGGGGGGGCGGGGGGGGGGGGGGGAAGGCTAAATGTATCACACTTGTACTTGTACTGTTTCTTTGTCTACTTGCCTTAAAATTAAAAAAATTAAAAAAAAATTTTTTTAAAAACGCTGATGAGCCTTGTTTTTGTAATTGCTGTTTTTGATATAAAAAAAGAAAAAAAATAGTATTGTAGTGGACTACATTATATTGAAAAGTGCTTATTTTGTCCTCTGTATAGACAAACAGAACATGCATACATACATACATACATACATACATACATACATACATACATACATACGTACATACAAACAATATTAGAAACACCTCTCAGTATAATAAAGTCTAGTACAGCATCATCACTAAATGTTCTGATGCACTGTCTATGGCAAACAGCTTCAGAACATACATTTTTAAACCCTGTATTTGTAAATATAATACCATATGAGGGCTACTGAAAATCTCTAATATTTTTTTGTCTAGTTTTTGGCATGAAAGGAGGACATCTGATTATTCCTGCGAAACACAGCTTTATATACCAACTTTGACTTCCCTGTCTCAAACTATTATTTTTGACAGTCATTTTTCTGTTTGTTGTGGGTAAGAGAGATTTTTTTCAAAACATTGTTCAGGAAAGCTTGAAAACACAATGGAAACATGCGTCAAATGTTGTGTTGTACTGCAAACATATTATGACCACCAGAGACTGATTCTCGACATATAATCATCGATCATTATTATTGCTCGACTACCGCTACAGTAGAGACTTGAGAGTTAATGAATGCAGCAGCAAAGACAACGAAACTCACTGCAACAGTGAGTCTTTTCAAAGCAGTTGTTCCCACTAAGCACCATAACTCATTAGTTGACAATTATTATTTATTTACCATAGATTTCAATGTTGCCCCATCTTTTATTTTTCTATTTTTCTTCTGTGGGATATTGTTCCCTGCTGTCCCCATGGCCCTGTTACTCTGCACCGAGCCTAACAGAGCGTTCGTCCTTTTGTCAGTGCCTGTCACCCGTTCTCCCCCTTGCTCTCCCTCTCTCTCTTTCCACCTTCTTGTATTTCTCTTCTCGATCTGACAATTGAAGTCCAGAGGGAGACTTGCATGTTTGCTTCAGGGAGAGGTGTAAAGAAGGGAGTGGAGAATAAGGAGCAGGTCTGGCGAAGAGATTCTCTGCATCTCAATGCATGCCTTTTGGTTCTCTTCTGATTAACTTTGTCTGTTTGATCTCTGGAGTTTTCTTTTCCGTTCCTCTGATGTGAAAAAGATGGTGCACTATGAGGCAGGAAGCTTTACGAGATAAAAGGCACTGTGCCCTCTATATATGCTTTCTGAACATTCATCTCTTTTCATGACAAGGCTCTGCTCTCTGGCTTCCGTGTGCTGCAGCAGGGAAATATTGTAAATATGGTGCTGGATTAAAGAATAGTGGAGGTTTATTTGAACCAATTTAAAATCATGAATATGTTTTCTTATTTACTTTAGAGTTACATACAATCTAGGGATGATGGATGTCACAGCAGACATTATTTTTCAAACTAATCTACGGAGTAAATCTATGAAGACTTAGACAAGCAGTGATTTAAGATCAACGCGACCAGATAACGGGTGGCAGTGGAAATATGAGGCACCAATTTGACAGGGTACAGGTGAAGCGATTTTGATCTGATTCTAATTCACTTGACACATATCACATCTGAAAACTAACTCCAGGCATTTTTTCCCAATGTGAACTTCCTCTAGCCTAGCTCCACTGAGATGCTCGTCATCTCTTTTTGGTGATTTATCTCCAAAATAAAACTTCAATATGCAGGAAAAAATATTTTTAACTTTTCATTATTCTTAATAAATGTATGTATTAAATATCGTATCATTATACTATAAAAGTATATTGATAATGTCCATGTTTGTATTAGTACAGGTTTGAAAGGAAAATCAATTTCCCGCTGTTGGCTTTTCACATACTCTGCACACATGGGGATATGAACATTGCTAATGAGAACACTGAGGGAACAACTTGCATTGTTAGAACATCTTTCTTTTGGTGTATTTAGTTTTTCATGCTTTTAAAAGCTGTAAAGGTATCTTTAATCAAGCATTGAAAAGCATCTAAGAACATGACGGAGACATATGTATTCTTTTTGTCCATGTGATGTGCTGTCTTTTCAAAAACATTCCAACATAAATATTTCATATTATTATTATTAAGTACGGTGTAGTGTCCATTTGACAGTTTCAAGAATTTCCTGAATAATATCTCCTAAAATTTACAAAACTAGAACCACTAAATTCACCAGGCTAGTAGTGCAAATACACACAAACATGTCACTTGTCTTTAATTAAGCGCCTGTGTCAAAGGAGATACTGTTTGACTTCAAATGGATAGAACCATAGCTTATGTGTATTTAAGGCTCAGCTGACTGACCTTTCAAGTGCACCAAACTCATATAAAGCACTAATTTAGAGCCCTATTAGGTTTTGAGAGATGGCTAATTAATAGCTTCTTAAATACAAAGATTTAAGTCTTTGGTGGGACACTAAGGCACTTAGCAGCCATCATAGAAGGCCAATGTCAGCTCAGAGAAGGAAAGGTCAAGCTATTATTACTCCAAGGAATGCAATCGTTTACTGTTTTATGGCTAAGTTTGTTTTTTAACTTTGCAAGCTATTGATTAAACTATTGAATCCAGAAACTGGAGGGACTAGCAAATGTATTGTAA
The DNA here is from genome assembly GCF_910589615.1 of Taurulus bubalis. Lineage (NCBI taxonomy): Eukaryota > Metazoa > Chordata > Actinopteri > Perciformes > Cottidae > Taurulus > Taurulus bubalis. The sequence goes on from NC_136602.1 coordinate 14,950,863, forward strand.
AAATGCAGATTGTACTAGCATCTATTATTTGAGAAATTGTTATATTGAATGAATTAAAATGACTTTGTAATTGCAAGCAGTGCCACATGTTTGGGTTTTTGAGGGGGCATTTAACACTTGGATGTGAGTGCAGATGCACCCTGTGGTACACTGCAATGTTTAATTGGTCTGTAAATGTAAAAAAAGGCCACAAACCTTCAGACAGTGTCACAGATAAGGGGTTGATTGAGGTTACACCAGCAAGATGAATGTAGCGCTGCCTGGGCCCGGTTTGTGGGGAATAAATCAACTGTGATCACCACACAATGCATTGTGGTCACAGTTGTGTTGGACCTGCACCCGGCTTGCTGTGGCGTCACATGGGGAACATCGATAACCTCACAAGGTCAAGGCGGCTGCAGTTTTTAGAGCGAAGTGCTGCAAAATTGCAGTCCGCCAAGACACACAGTTGGATGTTTTTTCAGAGTCATTAGAGGCCCCGCAGAACCAGACATTCTTGTATTGGCTTCACCTTTAAGGTGGCTGGTACTTAATATATGGATACATACAGATGTATAATGCACACAAAGCTAGATAAATGGAACTACGTTCTCATGGCTCAGCTTTTTCAAGCCCTACAACATTACAGACTCCTCTTCTCCCAAAACAATGCTCTATTGTTAAGAGGTCTACCCAGTGGCCGTCGGGCCTACCTATCCAAACCTCCTTCTGAAACAAAAGAGAGTTTCTATGCGTGTGTGCAGGTGTGGGAACAAAGAGGCGGCAAGAGGTAGATGTAGAATGTAGAGCTCACGGTTGATGTTAAGGGTCAGTCCAATTCTCGGCCCCAATGTGACCGACCAGCTCTTTCCTTCTTCTGAGGATTCCTTTGTTCACTTTTAGGAATCAGCTCAGATCATCAGCAGCGGAAAAATATAACAGCAGCTGTCCGCAGGAGGGGAGGCTATCCGTAGTCCTTCGCCAGAGCATTGTGTACTTTCTTTCCCTTCTCTTCCACTCTCACATGACCTTTAGTTGTGGTTGAAAGCCTTTTTGAAAAAGGATGAATGTCCGTAACTAAATAAATGGACCCAGGTGTATCTTAGGTGTCAGCCACATGAGAAAACTGGTTAAATTATCTTTATAAAAAAAAAATGTGTTTCCTTGCCTTTCTGCTGTAGCCTTGGAAACACAGTACTCATCTTTGTGCCCCACAATTTGCTGCAACAACAATAGATGACTCATGGTGCTGGTGTCCCGAGGTGACTTTCTATCAGTCCAGTGATTTTATTTTGAATATGAATATTTGGCATTGATATGTGCAAGTGTTTTATAATACATCACCACAAGCAGTTGCTGCACTCTTTTTCTCATCCTTTGTGTCATCATGCGCTTCATGGTGTTATCGAACGGCTCAGTTCAGACTTCATTTTGCGTTTTATTTTTTTACCCTTCCTCCTCCCTTTTCTATGACACCAAAATTGTTGCCAAGCATCCATCTGGCTACCACTCAGAAACAACATTGTGTTTTCAAAATAATAAGAGGCTGATACAAGGCCCACACTGATGCATCCTTTCTACATTATTAGTGATCTAAAAACAGAAGAGGTTGAATGAAATAATAACAGTGTTAACAAGCATGACGGTAACAATAGGGGAAGAACATGTCACTAATTTAAAACTTGTCTAAACGGCATTATGAAGCATAGACTATCCATATTATTTTGAGGGGCTTACATCACAACATAAATAATATTTGTACTCAATATGACATTGGGTGATCTGTTCAGCCCACAGTTTTTTTGAACGAACAATTATCCACTGAAATCATCAACCATCGTACAACATAGTTTGATGATTTTGAAAATGTGCTTATTTATTTCCTTGTCAAGAGTTAGAGTTAGTTAGAGAACATTACAATTATTTATGAGTTTGACTGTGGTATCGATCTTCTCATTTAACAAAAGTTAACCAAAATGTTGAACTATCACTTATACAAATTGAAGGAGTATCTTCCTTGGTCCTTTAGTAGCTGGTATTGGATCATAGAGCATTTCCAGTTTGTCAACACTCCCACAAATACCTGGATTACCATCAATAAATTGCATGAATGTGATCTTGTTTAGTTTTTGTTCTTGTCTAGTTTGGACTTTACTAATAAGGATACAAATTATAAATGTGACGGATTATAGAAGATTATAGTTATAGAATAACCTGTACACCTCTAATATAGCAGATACCGATCACAATGAACATTTATCCCTCATACACGGCACAGCAGCACCATGTTAGCCACTAAAACCATCATCATAGGAGATGATGGTTTTCATTGTAGGCTAGAAAGATAATCCATGTGCACTCTAAAGGACACACGTTAAAAAAAAAAGACGTTCGAAAAGGTATTAAAAAAAGAGCCTATTTTCCAACCTTTATCTATACTTGCTTTCCCAGCATTGCAGTTCTTTTAAATGTTTGCTTTAAAAAGAGACTGTACTCACTGTAAAGGATGGTGCCCTGTGTAGATCTTGTTTTCACCGTCAAGTAGAGAATAACAGTGGTGTCCTTGACAGTAGCAGGGAGATTATTACTGGCGCCAGAAGGCTGGAGAAGAGATGAAACAGGCAGCAGCTCCAAATAAGATGTGCCATCGAGTGAGGGTATGTATACCGTAGTATCTGCAAAGTAAAACACAAATACAAATTGATGAAATGCATTTAAATAAAGCGAGAAAGGTGAGTGGAATCCTGATATTCCTTATAAAATGCATGCAAAGGAAGGACAAATTGAGTAAAAGCAACACCCCACGGTGCTTTTGTTAGTCAACAGAACAGCAAGAATTGTCTGGCATGTACTCTCGCAGCAGTGATAGCCTGCCTGTGAGCAGAGTCAGCAGGGCCCTGTCAGTTATTTCCCACTGGATGAAAAGGGGTATGACTTGAAGGAGAGGCGGTGGCGGTACCCGCTCAGGTCATCAACTCAACAAGCCAATGATGATCTGCTGGCTTTTACAAAAAGGACACTGTATACCTCGAGGATGTCTTGCCGCTCAGATGCACGGCAGTCGATTCAAAATAGGCCACTTCGGCCTCAACTCAGGGGATTCTACCTTCAGAGTCCAGCTCTCAAAGAAAACTGCAGTTGATCCTCAGGGGAGAACTCATAACATATACTATGTGTAGGTTCACACACACTTGTGTTTTATTGTCACAGAAATATAATATATCCTTTCATAGCTCTTGTGTTCATTTTTGTTGGTGCTTTGATGTTTGACGTTAGCAGACCTGTGAATAACTGAGAGCTTTAAGAACAGAAAAATTTGATTAAGATGTAACATTCAGTGAGCAATAATCTTAAAGTTGAAGGCTAAACAGTGGCAATGGTAGATAAAAACACATGTTCAATCAGTAATGTGGTTTCTGGCAGGTCCTTCTGTGTGGAGTTTGCATGTTCTCCCCGTGTCAACGTGGGTTCCCTCCAGGTTCTCCGGCTTCCTCCCACAGTCCAAAGACATGCAACTTAGGTTCATTGGACTCTAAATTGCCCGTAGGTGTGAATGGTTGTCTGTCTCTATATGTGCCCTGCGATAGACTCGCGACTTGTCCAGGGTGTACCCTGACTTCGCCCATTGACAGCTGGGATCGGCTCCAGCGACCCTAAACAGGATAAGCGGTTCGGATAATGGATGGAATGGATGGATGGTCGAGAGAGACATTTAAAAAATTGTTGTGGCATTTGTACAAACTCAAATTTGGAAACCGTCACAGTGTTGCTCAAGATTACAACATTGAATGCACACTTTAAGTGATCAATGTTATGCTTTAAGCTACTATTGGATATTCAAAGAAGAGAGGACTCAGTGGCTGCTGTTGGACTGCTTGAGTCAGACACTACTGGTGGACAGTGGTGCCATATATGTATTCATAGAAATAGAGACAATGCAATTGTTGCATATCAGTGTTTCATGTCAACGGTTTATCCTGAAAATGGCCTTAACGAGACCAGAAAAGGAGCCGAGATATATGATCTGTGAAAATATCTGCAGTGTTTGACAATAAGGTCTGCTCAGGGCCTGCAGGTCTGTAAGATGCAGACTTGGTCCAGTTTATTGAACAGTCGTCAGACCAACACCTGAGAACATATTTTGGTCGTACCAATTCTCAAATGGTCATAATCCTGTAATCTTCGCCTGTGTGCCCAGACACTTTCCGACTCTTGCTCTTTTCTCAGCCAATCAGAGTGTAGGACTCTTCAGAGTTGCGCAAAGAGTTAAGTGGATTCATAATAATGAATCAATTCTGTAATGTTTGTTGGCAATTTCTGAGAGAGGCAGATTGAACTGGCTCACTTTTAAAGGCATCAGCAATTACAGCAAAAAGAGCTGGCAGTGTGTTGGCAAAGCAGTAAGCCGACAAGCCCTCATCAGGTACCATTAATGTCAAACACAAAAGCAGCAAATGCTCACGACCCTAAAAAAGGTATTTTGTGATTGCTTTAAAAAAAAAATCATTTACATGATTCTTTCTGGTCCTGATCTATGAAAGCGTTACCTGCACCAAAGACCAATTCAATTTCATTATTATTTGATTTTCGTAAAAAAGTACACACATCAAATTTAATCACAGTCAATTAAATACATCCCGTTCTCATTTTGCTGTTGTAAATACACAAATAAAAGAGTTGTTTTCAAAAAGAATATGGGTTATAACTGACATTAGATTAGACACAGTCATGGTAAAAATATCAAGAAGATCATTTAGAGGCTCCTTTTTTTGACAAAGACAGATTTTTAAATAACTTAGACCAACATATAATGTCACTTTAAATGAAAAAATAAGAGTGCACATTCTTATTTGGATTGATGTCGTGGTTAGTTAAAAGTTGCTGAAAAGATATAAATGGGACGAAACTGCTCTCAACTTTCAAATATCCGAGAAGTAAGGACAGAAGGTAATGAGCCGTAAAAGGAGGTCATGATCAATGCAGACCAAGTCTGAATAATTTTCTGCCTCACTAGTTTCCTCTTTTTGCCCAATACCATACCTTGCAGCCATTTACTCCGTAACTAATTTTTGCGATCACTTAGCTTTCAATTGAATGCTTACATACTTGACAGAATGTCTTTGGCAAGGTCTACGACCCTCTGTGTCTTCTTCGGAGAGACAATTTATCATAGCTTAAAACTCTGTCACGCCCAGATGAACTAGCTTTATCTTGACAAAACCTGTCTTATGGTTGGCTACTTGATATCAAATACTCACTCAACCACCTGGCACTGGCCTGGATTACGGTCCAGCCCACCAGAGGTGCAGCCCCAGGGTCCAAACATAAGGGAGCACGACTCACAGCTCACGCACATCAAGCTTCCTATTTACAGGCCGCGCATAAGATACCAACTAAATTTGACTGAGAAGCAAGTCTGAAAGCTGCTTTGGATTGACGGTCTTTGTGTGCTAAAAATAAAATTTAAAAAAATAACTGCAGTATACAATTGTAGTGATTTAGCCGATGTGATGATATAGCAGATGTGTGCAGGCATTCTGTGTGTAATACTATCTGAGAAACCTTGTCAATCTGTTTTACATCAATACAGTATGTACCTGACATTTCAGCAGGGAGTTAAACGCTTTGCTGCACATGAAAATGTTAATATTACCAATCCATCTGATAGTCTAAACTGAGTAGTGAATATATAATCTACACAAATCCAAAGTGAAGTGATGGAGGAAATACTCAGATCCTTTCCCACAGTGTAGGGTAGTACTGTATGAGTCCTGCGTTCCACTTTTTACTTAAAGTGCATTTAATTGATATTTTACATATATCAAATGCCAATGTGAAAGGGGTCCCCCATAGTGATGGGAATTATCCCCCGAATCTGCAGCTCCCCTCAGCTTTAATGAGCTTCATTGTGTTTCATTTGACTTTTTAGCTGTCCAGCTTTCACCATCTCAAAGAATAATTTTTTTATGAACAGCTATTTTCTGCAAAAAGCTCTAATAACCCACTTTACGCTGCTTGCTCAGCACCAAACTGCAGATGGGCACAGTTAGAGACTAGCAGGTCAACAAAGCCAAGCATTTAGCAGGTAAAGAGACATATTTTTCCCTCAGGAGTTGATAGAGACCAAAAATCAAGGTAAGAGAGAGCAGAGATTGGACTTGCATTCGCCAATTCAATGCTAATATTGCTTCTTGTTTGCAAAAAGGTTCACTATAATAACTTAAAAGGTGACGATGTGCTGAATATACTTGGTGCTGCTGCCCCCAAGTGGCCAATAAATCCCATAATAAATATGTAATTAGCTAAATTAAATGTACTTATATTGTACAATAGCCTCAACAATGAATATATACCGGTATAATATCTAAGCATTTATTTTTGTTGCAGTAAGCAGTGATTAAATGTTATACTTTAGAATAAAACATTATTTGTTTTGTATATGAACAATTGTAATCTACAGCTACATGACTGCTCTTTATGTTCTTATCAAGACAAATGATCAACTATTAGGCTACATTCTAGAACATGTGGTATTCACAATAATAACATCAGTAGCAGATTAAATCTTCTTGAACAATAACATAAGAGGCAGCAGAGACTCATGTGCATCTTGATGTTTCTCTTAGATACATACATACTGTACCACATGTCAGCATTTCATCTAGGACACAAACAAGACCACATCATTAGTCACCGGGTAGGATGACACATCTATAATTCACTCGGAGTGGGGGCTTTATTCGTCTCTTATGTCTATTCTTAATTCAATAAGATGTGAGGACAAGGTTGTCACCCGGCAAAGTTGACACATTCACAGACTTTGTCAGCATGTAAACAGCCTCTGGACTGCTATTAGAACTAGTATTGCAAAGCACATCGCTGGATGGGTGCTCGTATGAGATTGCACTCCGTTAACCTGAGAGACTGAAATGCTTTTGAAGAGGAGAAATTCCTCAAATTCAGCAAAAAATATTCTAAAAGGCCACTGCTGGAAAAGTTTTATGACTGTGACAAGTTAAAGGATAAGCAGGAACTTACTTTATGGGTATCGAAGGAATAGGCTGGGGTTTCAGGATTTATTTGAATTTTCTTTAATTAAATTACAAAATTCTGAGAATGTAGAGCATCAGATTAATTTCATTGGTATGGTGGTGGGAGTTTACTACATTTACTATATTATATATATAGTATTAGTGTATAGTATTAGTATGCGCTATAAGGCATATTTGGCTTATCACGGTTAATTTAAAATTAGAAAGTTTGTATGTTGTCACAGAGATGTTCACGTAAATATGCTACAGTCACGTGATGATACTTGTAATCACCCTTGTGAACCCAAGAGGTACAATGCTGAGAAATAAATCAATGAATGATGCATACTCCTTATTCTCTACTGTCTGTTTAGAAGTTGGCCAAAGCATATTCAATAACTGGCTCAGTAAAGCAGCATCGCTGTCATGTAAGCAGCACAGCTGTCTCCCGTGGGAAAAAACAAAATGAGATTGAAGTCCTTAAAATAGCATCATTTTGTGTTACAGTGCCCCGAGAGACAAATCACATTTCAGTAGATTACTTAAACACCTGTAAATTAGCATTTTTAGAACACATGGCAGAGGTGTCAAATAAGGGCGTCAGACGCACAGAGGTTGCTCCAGCCATGTTAACGACTGTCAACGTTAGCTTCAAGCGCCACTCTGTCAGATTGTCATGTATTCTGTAAACACAACATTATGCTATCAGCATAAATCCCGTTCAGGGGTTGTGAAAGTGAAGATGAATCCAGTTTTCATTGTTGAAACTCTCTGAAATGCTAATAAGAATTTCCATTGCTTACCATATTCCTCAGGCTTAAAATCTACAGCACATAACGCCATTTGTTGGCTACTGTGAATCTCCTTATTGAAACCCCATGACTGAAAGCATCGTCAGTGCAATGCTCTATGAATTGCAGAGGAAAAGGAACGTTTTCTGTTATATACGTGGGTTAGTTTACAAAGATAACAGTGGCAGAAAACCACTCAAAATTCGGTGGGGAAATACTACACAATGGATGTGCTCATTTTTTCCCACAACGTCACCTGTAACTCGATTCACATAGACTAGTTAGGATTCAAATGCTCTTTAGCCTAGTCGTAGATGTAGATTGTAACCAACAGAGTGCAGAAACTTGCAAGACGTACCACCCAACGACCAATCCCAACCTTAACCATTCCAGATCAATACATAACCAGTTTCGCAAATTGTGGTGTACCCTTGAGACATCTTTTTACTACTATTGGTAGAAGTTGGCCGGATATGCTGATGAATTCAGATTAGATCTGAGCAGATAAACACACCTTAATCTATTCATTACACTTTTGCTCGTGTGTTTTTTTGATTAGTTACATACTGGATCTAGACTAACACAACACAACAACTGAAATGTCAATCAGTTGTGAGCAGCTTGGCTTGCCTTATCAAGCTTACAAACAATTAATTTCCACCTCTAGTGTTACTAATGTTGTCACTGACAGAATGCCGACAACAGCAAAATACAGGATGCTGTTTTATACTCTGTCAGAGCAAATCGTGGATGGCAAGAGAGGTAGAAAGGGTGTCAGTAGTCACATTGTAAGTGCACTGAGAAGAAATCTGCAAAGAAAAAGCACCATAGCGCGTGTGTCTAGTACGGCTGTCTCCTCGGTATAAGTGTCGGAGCGGTTTGTACAAAACAAATATTTTTGGTGGGAACAGGTTTGAGAACTGACGGGTGATGTTTATTCTACAGGGATATCTTGGGCTTGCCAACATTACGTAGCTGAATGTTGAGCGAGTGCTGCAAGGTCGTGTTCTCGTTCTCAATGAGCGCTGGAGGTGAACATGGAAACACGGCGATGGTTCAAGCTGCTTATATGGATCTTTCATTTCATTAATCATATCCTGAATAATTCACATCGCTCAAAATTCCTAATGCAGCTCACTCTATTTTCCTCTCATAGTGAAACCTATTAGCCAAAGAGGCTCAGCATATATTAAACAATATAATTTGTTGGCCGGCTCTTCATGATACAACTATGGAGGTCACAGTACAGTAGTAGGGCTTTACGTTTTTTTTACTGCTTCCGCTTGTGTGTGTGTGTGTGTGTGTGTGTGTGTGTGTGTGTGTGTGTGTGTGTGTGTGTATATATATATATATATATATATATATATATATATATATATATAGAGAGAGAGATATAACAAGCAGTTGTTGTGGTATTTAATGGATTAATGTACCTACCGTATGTTACTTTGATCATGGAGGCTCTGTAACATGTGTCGATAAAGCTTACCTTTCTCACAAAAGGTGCCAGTGAAATGAAGCGGGCAGTGGCAGGAAGGCAGAGCTCCCCCAGGCTGCTGCAGCTGATGACATGTTCCTCCGTTGCGGCAAATACTGTCGTGGCAAACTTGAGGTTCCTGCGGACCATCTTTTGTTGTTTGTGTTGGAGCTGCCATTGTTGTTGTTGTGTTCACTGTGTCGGAGGTGGTTGATTGAGTTGTCCAATTTGAAGAACTCGTTGTGGAGGCTTCAATGGCATCCAGAGTATTTCTGTAAAATTGTGCAAAGGTTGTAGTTGTTTAAGTGAATAAAAATAAAATGTATTTGCTTTTAAGCCTAAAGATTCATTTGCAGCAAAAATGACCCATTAAATAAAAATGTAAATTTGAAGTGCAGTCATTTAAAAAGTGGACAGATTTTAGATCACGATCCCAGGCCTAAAGGAAAACTCAAGCATTATGTTTAACAATGCGGTCAGATTTTCATCACTGCATCAGATCAAACACAATTTGACTACTAGGGCTTGTACTTAATTATACAAAAAATATTAACAAACAAGTGTGTTAATGTGTTGGGGTGATTTTTCATGTATGACCCCAGGAATACTAAAAACTATGTTTTGCTAAGAAAAAAATAGAAATTTGAAAATGAAATCAAAATAAGAGATCATGATGAAGACCTGGGTTTATTTTACTTTACCTGCATTGGTCTATGTTGCTGCTGGCGATGGCATCAGATGTATAAAAGCTCCTCAGTTTATTTATTTCAATTATTTCAATGCAGCCTTTATAGTTGTGGAAAGGTTTTGCTCTCTAAGGGAAAACAAAAAAATCATATATGTGTTTAATTCATGATTTCTGTAGCTAGTTGATACACCATACAGTAGGAGTTCTATATCTTACCTGATTGGGGAGATATTGTTGTGGCAGACCACCGGTGAAGACGTGGTTTGTTCTTATTATGATGTTTCCAGACCAGTAATTACTTGCTGTACTTTTGATTCTCTCGTGACCAGAAAGAGTGAGCTCTGCCTCACAGGGGGTCAGGTGTTGTCTGAAAAAAACAATGAACATTTCACGTCAAACAGTCAGAAAGCACAGCTTTTTGTAATAACTGAAATGCAAAAAAATGACTTAACAGTAATTTGGTGCTAGAAGATGTGGATTGTACATGGGGTCTTTCAGTTATCATTCTGCATATTCACATGTCTCTGTTATCTTCATGTAAAAACTTATCTAACTTATGTATTTAGTAATACAAAAATACCACTAAAGACATAAAAAAAATGTCCATTTACTGTATTCTGACAAAAGAAAAATGTGTGTGGCCTTGATAAGACATGTATAGCTTCCCATTCAAGAAATCAAGTCTAGCCAACATTGTGACAATAAAAAAAAAAGCATTTTCAAACTTGAAGATCCGGACAAAAACCTCTGAGATGAAGTTCTGCTCCAGAGACAAACAACGTTGCAGAAAACATGGAATTTAAAAACAGTGGTTTGAGAAGTAGGGTGAAATAACGAATGCTGAGCTCTAAAATCTATGGTAAATGCATACACAATTGTTTTGTTTATAAATAATATAATCAAATAATTGATTGAGGTGTGACTGCTGTCCTCCATTTTGTTTTCTCTGGGCACCCACTATTTTGGATGCACCCCACAGCCATTCATAGATTTCAAAAACCAATTCTCCACTTTGAAACAACAGGGGAGAGCCGATAATTACCTAAGTGCAGATTCTGGACTAACCATCTGCAGCTTGAGGGTACTCGGGCCATGGATGCTCATTCTCCTCTCCAATGTCTCCCGATACCCCGTGTTCCCTGAGTGGAAGTTAGGAGGTCCACAAAGCAATCTAGCCTGATTTGTTAAGCCTGTGCTTTGCAGGCTGTTGCATATGCCGGCTAAACACTCGGGGCACTAACTCGGAGCTGCATAAGTCCTTCCTCTAGAGCCAGCGTGGAGAAGCGGTTAATTTAGAAGCAGTCTGCCAGAGCGGCCTGGCCAGCAGCCAGAGGGCACTGTGCTCACTGTCCTTGAGAAGTCAGCCCCGCCGGGTTTCTATTTAACATATTGAAAAGCGTCTTTGACGGGAAGATATATTAAAAGTCTATAATGAGTTAGGCGGTGACGTTGAGGATGGCCATGGTGTTGTAGCTCTGGGTCAAATCAGACAAAGATGGACGAACTCGGCCATCAGACAATTACAAAGAATTTGCTTTGTGACACCAGGAACCGTTTTTCCACACTCCCAACCCTCTGGTTATGACAGCTCTCTTTCTTGCAATGTCTCCAAGGGGTTGGTTCAGAACATTATGATTGATTCATACTGCTGTTGTATTTTTACTGCAGAAAAAAAAAACAGGGGAGGAGCCTTGCAGCCCTTTAAACATGATAGGCCTCTCGAGCTGCACTTGGATATTTAGGGCAGTGCAGCTTTCTGCAAAGAAACATGAGGCAACCTTCCCACACAGCTTTGTTTCCGCGGGAGATCATTTGTTCACCTTTGCCACAGTATGTTCATAATCAACTTCAGTCCCTATTTGGTCTTCTCTTTTAAAATGTCATCTTTAGAGACCCTTAATACATGTGTTTCTCAGTCTAACAACTAACTAGTCTAACTAGTTCAGTCGAACAAAACAGAATATTGTTTTACAAAATAGGATCTTTGCTAAAACAAATCTTATCAAATGGCCTCTTTGCAACAATAAATAAAGTCTCCATACTCTCTCCTAAAATGCAAAGTAAACTGCTTTGATAGGAGTCGAAAATAAGCCACTTTGTCTCAGCTTCCAGCTCATACATAATAAACTTTGTGATTTGAAACTGAACCACATCTTTCTCATGTCAGAGAATAATGGAGAGGGCTGGCAGTAAGATCGCACGTGGGCTTAGGAACAATATAACTAAAGGGGCCAGAGCCTCACTTTAAATCATTTAAACATTGATTTTGTGCTTGGCTCTTGCTTGTTAATCTTTTCGTAATGAAAAACTGCAAATGAAGACTTTAGAACAGCCAATAAAACATGGTCAGTGATCACTAATGCATTTTAATAGGCACATTCTGACGTTTGCTTCAGTTCTTTAAAATGTAAGCCCATTTGCTCATTCATTATAACAGCTACATTCTCAGTCTGCTGATTCCTGCCAATTATAAATCTTCCCCCGGTATTAGTCTTTAAAAAAAACGAAGGCCTGCCACACTTGAAATGAGTGGATGACTAAGGATCAAGTTAGTACCACCTGAGGTGCTAACACTATTTGATGAAAATTTGTATTTTACTTAGACCCTCTGTAAGTAGCTTATTGTGAAGCTGCCTATTTTTTCTCATTAGAAAATAAATATTCTTGCCTGAAGCAGATACATAACACACCGGGTAGATGTCTTTGTTAATACAACCTGTACATTGAAAGCTGCAACATCAAATTATAACTCCTCTATTCTGACGCAACATGTTTTTCTTCTCTCACATTATAGCAGCAGATCTTGACCCCACATTCACGCTCAGATTCAAAAGGTTAATTAAATAGAACATACCTGATATTAACAATGTGAACCTTGCCATCACTAACATGAATGAAAGCACTGATCTGAGCAACCTCTTCCTCTTCGTTACAGCAAAAGGCATACTGAAACGGAGAGTTTAGAAATGTTTTTTCCCATGCTTTTGCTCCATCAACTGTATGCATTGGCCGTGACGTAGCTGTCTTTCATGGGCAAACACAAACATTGATGCAGTGACTACAAAACTAGCATATAATCATGCATAATAACTTTGTAAGTTGAGTTGTTACCTGCAAGATTCCATCCAGGATGAAGAGTTTCATGAAAAAGAAATCCCCGTTAGCAGGTCCTTGGTCCACATAAAGTATAGTTCCCTGGGTCACTTGCGTCTGAAATCTCACAGTAATGTTGTTGAGTGCGCTGAGGTCAATACCCTCAAACTCCATGTATGAATTCCCAAAGTACTGAATGTAGCTTGAATCTGGGAAATACAAAAATATAGAAAGCAGAAACGGGGTAAAATGTTTAATAAAAACATTAACAAGACAGTTAATGTATCTTAATTGTCAATTTTGCTGAGACTCTCTATTGATCTCTGAAAGAAGAACTTTTCACTCGCTTCCGCCGCAGGGAGGTCAGTGCACAGGGTGAGAACAGCAACATCAGAATTATTAAAAATTCAGAGTCTGGCTAAGGATACCTCAACAGGGCAGAAGCTTGTTGCCACTGAGGCCAAAACATGGACTTTTGTGGTTTTGTTTCACACACTACTTGATTGTGATACTTATGTTTTTCCTCTACTATGTTTATGACTCCGGAATACAAGAACAACGTTTTTCCCAGGATAATCCTTTTTCCATCACTAAAAACAGGTTTTTGAAAAATTGTTTTGACGGGTGAGAAAAAAAGTTTGGTAAGGATAATGTTTCTACGTTTTCTCTTCATCTATCTGGAAAAACGCTTGAAAAACATTTTCGGCAAGTGAACAAAAAGTTTTGTAAAGATAATCTTTTCAAGGTCCTGTTAAAAGTATTTGTTGCATTATTCCTCATCAAAATAGAACACAAATAATTTGTGTTTCCTTCCAGGAGAGGATCATTTCACCATGCACTATAAACACAAGGATCAAATTGTATGTCACATTACTGTAAGTTTTTGTCTTTTCTTCGAAATGCATTTCAAATCGGTGCTAATTTCCGTTAGCGTCTTCGATGTATTGAGATCAGCACTTAACATAGCTACAACCTTAGTTAAGTAGACTGTACTCATTGTAAGAGGGACACTTGAACCCTTATGGGTGGGATGTTTATGATTTGCAATTGGTTGGGGACACTGGAGTATAATTGACTACATAAAATGTTCTCATTATTGATTTGTCAGAGCTTTTCTTGTCTGTGTGCATGTTTTAGTCTTGTGTCCTGTTAATTCTATAATGTTATGATGACTGCCTTTTATCTTCAGTAATATGTTCCACCAAGTACACAGTTTAGCAGGTCTTTTCCAAAAATGATTTATTGATTTAAAGCATTAATGATAATTCATTCTGCAAATAACAAAAGAACATATTCTAAATCAAGCAGTCCCACTATCATCACTGATGATACTGTGTGAACAAACTGTGTGAAATGTTTACTGTGTTCATATTTAGGAGCACACACAGATGAGAAATGTTTAGTTTTAAAGTCAATATTGATTTTATACAGTATATCAGACAGCTGGCTACAGAGGTTGGTTTGTCCCAAATGCAATTAATGTGGGCGACCAAGTACTTCAAACTTAAATATAAGAGTGTAGGCTGTGCACAATGGGTAGGAATATAATGACTGTCTGTACAATTGAGAGACCTTTGTTCTGTTGATGTTGTGTTTTCAGCTAATAAATATTATGTTTGTATTTTCCTTGGTGAGAGCAAAAACAATGTTTGTCTCGGCCGGACAATAAAGTTTATTCTATTCTATTTTAATGGTGGCATTCTCACTATGTGATGTCTTTTTTGTGGACTCCAGGAAGAATAGCTGCTGCAATACTGTAGCTATTGGGGAACCTTATAAACTAAACTTAGTAATAAAGATCCACAAATTAAATAAGACTCTAAAAGTGGGACTTTTGTACACTTATAGCATCATTTTGTGCATTCAATGATAGCTAGCAGAAAAAGCACGTTGGATTCATTTTTGGCAATTTAAATGAATATGTATATTATACATGTGTATTATACAGAATTGGATTACATTTGTTGAATATTGCAATTATAGTACGATGCTAATTCTTAAACAGTTCTTTTGTTGACAGTTGAACCATTGGCACTGAGAGTAATCTATGTATGTATTGTTTAATTAATGAAATACTTAAGTAAAAGCAACGATGACTGAATGATGCCGTCTTTTTCACAGAGTGAGACCTACACACTGTTGGGGAGGAATTCAAACCTGATCAGCTGTGTGTAACTAAGGTGTTATACCGTAGGACCCAAACTATCCAAGATATTGGCGCAGTGACCTAAACTTGATTGATTTTGTGATCATTTTATTTAATTAATCTGTATTTTTACAAGATATTCCCATTCAGATTTAACATCTCTTTTTCTCTGGAATTCGAGCCAAGACAGCAACATAAACGTTATAATAATGCAATTAAATTGTGTATACTGAAAACATCCCTGTGTTAAATCATATTGTGAAGCATCAACCACCAACAGTGATTTAAAAATCATAGGCACTCTTGCTTCAGATGAAGTGAAAAGGTCTGAAAGATGGATAAAGTAATGGTTTATATTCAAATGACTGTTAAGTGCTGTAATGAAGAATATTTGCTTGATAGTTTACTTGCCACGGGTGCCATTCATTCCGAGGCAGTAAATAGATAATGTATTTGAGATTTCACAAAAGGCAATACATCATTGGCGTCATTGGGAAAAATATACCATAACCTTTCAACATATTGAAATTCAACTGGTCTGAGGGAAAACTAGATTTTCTAAAGCCTGTTTTCAGACATTCCTATTGCCTACTCTACAAACGCAAGACAAGAAAGCATCACTCAGTCATAATTGCTGATACTTAAATAAATAAAACAAAGCTTATTAACCTTACATGGCCTCCTCTGACTTTCACAGACGTGGCTTACAACTCCAGAATGCAGATGTTCCAGCCACAAGTCAACTGTTGGACTTCACTCTGGAATATCAAACAAAACTATCTGACTGGCCTCGAGGGTGATTTAGATTGGTCTAAGCATCAATGGTTAAACCAGGGGTGAAAGTAGGACAGCCGCTGACCGTTACGATCACATTTCCAACAAGAAAACACATCCGCTAACGCAGGTCAACTAACACAACAGTTAGTTAGTTATCACTTCCAACGAGGTTTGGTGTTCGGCTCGGTTTGTCCCCGAGTCTGGTACATGTAAAGTACATGTTCAATTTTCATTATCATTGTGAAATAGGGCCTTTGTGCTGCATTCGTGTGGTTTCTTATTAATCAGAGATTTCCTGACTGGAAAAATTCACATGAATCTGAACCCTCAGGTTAACGTGTTGCTAAAGCAATACAATATAACAGATCTTTGTTGTAGTGTTCATGTTTTTTTCCAACTTACGACTTGAACCTTGAAGCTCATGAACAAAAACAACTTACAAACTCGAGAAAGGGGATCATCCGAGGTGCACATGAATGCACCATTGTCTGCGATCTCCGATTGTTACTTTCTTACAAATTGCTTCTAAATTGTTCAAGTGTCGGTGTGTCTACCCTACTGCTGCCTATCCTACTGCTGGCAAACTCAACTTCTGCTGCAGTTTTTGTGTTTTTTTGGCATGCAGTTGTTTCTTGCTAAACTCTCTCACGTAAAATTTAAGTCGTGATGATTCATTTTGTTCAGTTTTATGACAACACCATGGTTGGGGTAGTAGGAACTACTACAACTTTGACCCCTGGTTCAACTGTCAACCGAACAAAGCATCACAACATAATTTAAATATTAAATAAGCCACACCCAATTTGACATAATACCAGACAGATTAATCTAAATGTATCTAAAGTGATTATGCTGTTGTCTATTAACTGTAGAAAATTACCTTATTCTCTTAGTGTCCAAATGTCCCACTCTTCTGCAGTTGTTATTTGTTTTTATATTTATTGATAACATTAGTTTAGTTAATTAGGATCCCGTTAGCTACAGTAATTTAGCAGCTATTCTTCTTGTGGTCCACAAAACAGACTTCCCATATTATCAATGCAACCATTACAATTTACATACATATTACATACATACATACATATAATCCTCATCTTTCTCATCTGTGCGCTCCGGTTTGCCACAGTTTGGTCACACAGTATCAGTGATGAGAGCGAGTCTGTTTGATTTACATGCCGAATAGATCATGAACGCTTTTAGTAGAATGAGCCCGTAGAACCCTTTTGAGAAGTCCTTTAGAACCCTTATAAAAGAATGAGCCTAACAACAACAACAAAATAATTCACCCGTTTTCACAGATGAATTTCACCTGGCAAAACCTTTTTATTTCACTCACTGTTTAAAGAAATAGAAAGATCATCTCGTTCTTAAGTCATAAATACAGGAAAAGAAAACAACTTCCATACATCCACGCTGTATAAGATGTAAATGAGAACTGTACTCATCAAAAAACCCTGGCAACATGGATGGCACACCGCTTAAGAGACAAATGCACAGTGCAGACCATTTAGTGTGGGAAGCCAAAAGTAGATAATTAGTTTGAAAGCAGAAAAAAAGGCTTTAACGGCTCTTGGTATCATCACAGTTTTTTTTCTTCTTTTGCTCACTTTACAGGCGTACTGTAAATAGTCTTATTTGCCAAAAAGCTGTGAAGCATGCAAATGGCTCTATAGTAGGTGGGAGAGGAATCTTGGCTGAAATGAAGGTATTCATATAAGTTTATTACATGCCTCATTTTATAGAGGAATAACATGGCTTATATTATCCATGAGAATGGGCAATTATGGGATATTCCAGTAAAAGTTCCTACTGCCTGCGAGCTTATTGGGGGTAGTGACGCAGACAAACTTAAAAGACTGACACAGCCTGCAATTGGAGGCAAGCATTAGGGCCGCTCATGCTCAATATATTTCTCATTTGAAGGAAGTAGTTCAATTTATTGCAGAAAAGTCAAACCAGAGAGAGCCTGTTAAAATGAAAAGCATTCCTGGATGCACCTGTCTCATGCTCCATCTGATCTTATCTGAAAAAAAAGAAAAAGAAAAATCATTACACTGGAGAAATCAGCAAAGCTTCTTTTAAGTTGTTGCCATGATTAATCGGGCGGCTGCAAGTGAGACCTTTATCAATATTTGTTACGTGTCAAGTCCCGATGGGTTGGACCCTCTTTGCTCTGACAGCGGGCCCCTCGGGGCATGTGGCAAACATGCTAACCTAAATACCCCCATTTTCTCTGGAGAGTAACATGACCAATACCGAGAGGGAAATCCCCTCACACAAAAAAGTGAGAATTATTATGAGCAGACCGACTGTGATCTGTGAATTAATGAGGATAAATGCACACAGCAACAATGCTGTGCTGTCTTCTGCTTGACTCCTGACAATGGGGTTTACCAATGCTGATGATGGAAAATTACCCCTCAGAGACAAAGCTATTCATTCATTTTAAAGCCTTGTTTGGTCTGATCGAGACTTTGATGCAGTCTGAGGCGGCTGCCAGGAGGCAGTATCATACCTCATTAGCAGTTAGCTTCTGTCTCTCCTTCACTGGGCTCCTGTTTCTGTTCTGCTACAGTACATTCTCACACCATTTTTTTCATCTACATGTCTCAAGTAACTAGTTTGGAAAAAGATTTGTTCAATTTAAACTGCCTACTATTTTTGTTTCCACTTTTAATACCTTGTCTTGAGCAGTATCAGTATTTTCTGTATTACTGTTGATATTAGAACAGGATGTGCTAACATAACGCTGACTGAGGAGTTTGTCACTGCTGGACTCAGTTCAAAAGATTTTCTAGTTCCAATAGAGGAAAAAAGTTGTCTCATTGGAAATATTCCTTGATATAAATCTTTCATTTCAGATTCAATTAGGGTCTTAATACATGTCCATAAAAGATGTGAGAACATTGATATGACTCATATTTAATGTTACTTGGAAAGGTGGAGCACAATGTTGGAGAATAGACTGTATGAGAATGTCAGACAGGTTAAAGCACAAGATATTCCTCTAGAAAAATATAATAGGAGCAATACGAGCTTCAGATCAATTAATAAGAGGATAGACTTTGGGCAGCGAGATTTAATTGACATAAACTTAATGTCCCATTTATTAAAAAAAAAGGCAGGACGTAAGTCCTGTTTCATCCCTGATTTATTTCGTGAGGTAATAGACTGACTGATTGAACTCGTCACAGGACCGAGATAAAATACTGGTGAGGACCATTCTTGGACCTCTTGGAATTTCAGAGCCCTGAGGGAAGGCAAAAGGTCATTCCAAACTGTATGAAAACCAGCTAGAAATGTCTTATATTAGAGACATGATGTAAGAAGATTTAGTTGAAAATGATTATACTGCTGACATAGACAGCAGAATAAAATCCTGCATATACTATAAACCCATTAAAAATATATTGTATAATTATATCTTTGCTGTCTGGTTTTGAAAAATAACTGATGAAGTTACTCCAACGCACTGCGCTTGGGTTAATGTGCAGCAGTACACACGCCGTAAACTGCAGCTAAAATGACACATTTAGACACTGCTTTTTTTATCTCAAGGAGCCTTTTTTGCCATAATTATTCTTCACTGCGCACATCATGCGGACGTCATCATGACTCACGAGAGAAGCTGAGTCACTAAATATATCAAAATGGTTACAGGCATACTATTCGGGCACTGCCAACTCAATCCTAAACAAGAATGCTGACATGTATTAGTGCAAGACAGAACAAATGCATGCATGTTAAACTGAAGGACAACCAGGCGAGTGCCCCGAGACAGGTGCTGCATGTTTTAAAAGACTAACCTCTTACTCATCAAGTTGATTTTGAAGAGCTTAAGTAATTTCATTTCTGCTCCACGTGGCAGCAACAGATAACAGCTTCACCTGTGCTGTGGTGATCACTCCATGGAAAGTCAACCAAATCTTGGCTTAGCTGCAGTAAGCCTCCCTCCACCAGCAGTGTCCTCTCTAGATACCCATCTTCTCTCATATTGTAGAGCTAAAATACTGTGGAGCTCAGCATTGGATGTATAGTGATAGAAAAAACTTCACCCAGAAGACAATCATTTCGATCTGGGGAATGTAATCAACTTTATGTGTAGCTACTAGTTTTGCTGAACTGAATACATTTTCTCTCTATCAAAATTAAGAAAGAAAGAAAAAACAAAAGAGCAACTGACCAAATTAATATTAAGATGCGAACAATAATTGGTATCATACTGTTAGTGTATCTATTAGCCCCTCTATGTAAACATTTCAATTGACTTGGTGTATTTCAAAGGTTGTGGAGCAGTCTTAGGTTTAAAGGAGCACTGTCTGAGTCTATTTCAAGCAGCACCAAGGGCACTGCATGCTTTTAGATGGTGACCTAGTTAGATAAACTCATGTTTCTGGGTCCCCGTGCTTTAAAACTTATTTACTCGAATTATGCACGTATATGTAAAAGAGTAAAGAGATGCTTCGGTGTGTAGAAGCTTGGGTTTGTTTTTCTTTACCAGTGTCTTAACCCTCTCTAAACCGATGCAATATGCGCTGGTTGAGAGCCGGATCAGGTGCAGCGGGTAGGACTCCATTATGTTTGGCCCGAAGTGATTTTCAGAGTGTCTCACTGAATTGGTTCAAGCTCGTCTGTGTTCAATAGGTCTGTTTTACAGCTCTGTGAACAGTTTCAAAGGTAGACAGACCTCATCTGTCAAGGAGTAACAATCTGCCCAGGGCTGCGAATTCCTCCCCTCACATAGATGACTGAATCCAATACCAATAATGTATAACATATTGTATTCCGTGTCTTCGTTTGAGTGTTAAAGGATATAGCGACAAATAATGATTGGACTTACCACTCTTTGAAATTATTGTTCTCAAACTGAAATAGAAAATGCACTTGAGTGGCCAATACAAAACTAGATTTTAACAGGATTCTCTGTCACCACAGCTGCACAAACTACAACAATCTCTCAATCAAACCTAATATATCATCGCCCGCTATGTCCCAAAGGCTCTAAAATCACATTTGGAGAACCAGCTCAGTGGGAGTCTCCTCTCAACGTGAAACTGGCAAACCTTGTGCAGCAAAACTGTTCGGTGGGAAGGAAAAGGGAAGGATAGCTTTGTAATTTGCCAAAAAAAAAAGAAATCCCTGGACGACCATCAGTACAAATTGATTGGCGTAATGACTTATCAGTTTAAATAATTTAGTGTCACTGTCTTGCACACATAATGGGAATAGAAATAATAGTGTTGTAATAAGAGCAATGACTTGATTGAGAAACATTATTTTTAATTGATACACTGTCAAATTTCACACTCCTGCAATGAGTCTGTGTTCTACAGAATATGAATATAATTAATAATCATATTCATTTCCTTAAACATTTTTTTTTTACTCAAACAGGAAAGTTAACATCAAAAGTATGTAGAAGCATCCTGAACACACAGCCAAGTTCAAACATGAGAAACTAATTTAGACTGATGCAAAATTGGAACTTCTTAAACATATTCAGCCTTTGAAGTTGTAGACGTCTTTTACAATTAGTAGGAACTGAGCTAAACTGCATTTAAGTCTGCTTAAAAGAGAGCACAAGCATACTGCAGCGTACTGTATCTCCTCAGTAGTGGAAAAAAGTAAATGTGACAACACAAACATGTATAAATACTCCATTACAAATAAATGCATTCAAAACAATAAAACTATTTATATTTGATCTAATCAAATATACAGCAATATAAATAAAGTATAAAAAGTAAAAGTACTCAATCCACAGAAAAATGCCCCCTGTGAGTGTTACATTAATTAGTCCGATGTAAAAATGTTGAAGCAGCACTTTACTGTTGAAGTTGGACAAAGTGGAGCTGCTGCTAGTTGATCCACTTTAGATACAGTTAGTTAGTTTAGTCCGGGTTCATAAACCACAGGGATCAGGCACCTTGAAAAAGAGTCACAGTTGAAATATGAGGGTTCATGTGATGATAAATGGGTTAGGAAAGATGAAAAAACAAAATTCTAGCCTAGCAGAAATAAGCATTCATTTTTCTGACTTTTCTCTTATCTTTCTGCTTTTTATGTGAAATATTGGACAGTTGTATCTCATTAGGTCTGAAGGAGTTATTTGGATGAAACCACATGAGGGGAAATGTCTCTTTGGTAAAGCTGCTAATGACTCATAGACATCTAAAATGTTAACAGGGGGCCCAATGACAGTGACAAGCCAAAAAGATTGGTCACCACTGGTTTACGCTTTAGCAATTTATTGTATAAGCTTATTTGTTTTTATGTAAAAACCTAATCTGAAGAGTATGTGCTTATGATAGCTATCAGATACATTTAGTGAAGTAATAAAGTATAAAATGGAGCATAAAATGAATGTACCCGACTACATGTACCTGCAGATTTCTCCGCTGCTGCTGTTGTGTTGAGTGTTGGCGTCGGCACCCTGAGTGTGGAGCCGCGAGTGGTATTCTTGACTGCGGTCGTCAAGGGAACGGCATCCGTAACAGGAGGCAGGCAGCTGACCTTGTTGATGGCATCTATACAGGAAAATGCTTCTGGACACGGATTCAACAGGCAGTCGTCATAGTTGTGCTCACAGTTTCTCCCCTGTGTATAGAAAATAAACAGCCTTCAGATGTGTCCTGTGACTCTACGATGAGATGTTAAATGCAATATAATGTTTGAATAATTAAGTTTGCATTAAGTAGGGAACATGAGATTATGTAACAAAAACCAGGCTTAAAAAAACAAAAAAGTAAAACCATGTGATGCAAGATAGTATCTGATTACTGACAATCCAAACGATGTGGGGTGTAAATTGTTTGTAGTATTAGTTGTAAATGTGTCATATGTTGTCATGTTATTTCTATGGAGACAGACATCGGATTTACCTGCTTTACAATGGGAATAAATAAATGATGATCTAGTAAATAAGTGCCAGGAGGACTCAAGAGATGAGGGTGCAAAAGGGTAGAGGTTAATAAAAAGAAAAAAAGCGAGAAAAGACAGGGCTATGGGGAATAAGGTGGGGAGCCTCACCACAAATCCAGGACGACAGAAACAGGTGTAGCCATGTCCCGGATCATTCTGAATGCATATCCCCTGGTTGCAGGGTTGTGGAAGGCACTCATTAATGTCATCCTCACAGTGAAGGCCTGTCCAACCTGCCAGGAACAAAAGCCCACAGAGTGCCGTGGTGAGCCCAGGCTCTCCCACTTCCACCCTCTGAAGTGAATATCAATCAGATTCTCCTACATTGATTTGCTTCTTTTTGGGTTCACACACACACACACACACACACACACACACACACACACACACACACACACACACACACACACACACACAGACACACAGACACAGACAAGAAAAGGCTTTCACTAAAGAGTAAGATGCCACATACATTTTAATGAGCCCGCACCGTCTTTTTATCACTGTCTTTTTTAGTACTGTATGTCTACAAATTTCCCCCTGGAGAAAAGTAGATGACTTTTGAAGCGTTATTGAAGCACATACGCTATGTATGCAATATGGCAACCTTTAGTGATACCTCATGTGGCCTATTTCAATCCAATATGGGCATTCTTTAAGTATTAACATGGTTTACATATTGTAAACTGTCCTCGAACACATCTGGGGCACTTACAAAAAATGTCTTGCCAGCTAGGCTCTGTCTTAGAAATCTTGCTCATGAGCCACAAAGGTTTGCTTTAACAGGTCTTATAAAAAGGAGGGAAAACAATTTGGTTGCCTCATCTCTGTGTAAATTAAAAAACTCACAGGATGTCTGCGTGACTCACCTGACCTGCAGTGGCAGACATAGCTATTAATAAGATCTTGGCAAATGGCACCGTTGTGGCAGGGAGCTGAGCAACATTCGTTAGCATCCACTTCACAGAAATCCCCCATGAAACCTGGTGGACAGCTAAGAAAACATATCATACTTTCAGATGGCGAGGCTGTCTCGCTGCGCTGTCACTTCCTTTTTGTGGGTCTGACACACTGCGTCTGTTCAAACTGTTTGTTTTCATTATTTATCAAAACAACTTTTTCTAGCCAGTTGTTGCGTCTCATTTCAGAGTATATTATTTAAAAACAGACACATCTGGAATCTGAAGAGAAACAGCAGTGGAATCAGTAAAGCAGATGATAAACTAAAGAGTGGGTTCAATTAAAATGAAACTAAGGAACTACTTTTAATTAACATTTCACATCACGGTCTATATAATATCATTACAATGGATCTGTGGGGACTTGGAAGTATCTGCATTATTTGAGAATAATCTGCATACTTTACACCTACAGAGTAATCAGATACTTTCTGTTGCCTGTATTATATCTGAACAACTCAAGTGCGTACATCCAGATGCTCTCCTGAGAAAGAAATAGCAATGCATTAGTCCAGCTTGCACATTGTCAGATACATATTCATAATGAATCCAACAACAAATCCACAAATAAACAGTGACGGACCCATGACAAAGTACTGTGGAGTTCTGGCAAAGGGTATTTCCATCCCACCTGAATAAAGTTCAGAGGAAACACTGTTCAGCGTAGTTACCAGATGATGTTGCCAAAGGACTGCTATCAAACAAAGGACCCCGGTTGTTTGGTCCATGGCTTGACTTAATGAATAAAGCCTTCTAATGTGTTTCATATCAAATCAATTTTTTTTAACAAAACCTGGTCGTGACTAAGCAAAAAAAATAAAAAAAGGCACTGCTGAAAAACTCAAGGTAAGTTTACAGAACACAAACTTGAAATTAGAGATCGTATTTAAGGGGAAGATAAACATAACAGACTGATTCAGCAGTGCATAAATTCCACAGGTACCCAAAGTGGGAATGTTTATGTGTGGTAATGGTTTTCTGTCGTGGAGTTGGTGATTTGAAGAGGATAAGCTGCACCTTGAGCAAAGAGAGGTACCACTCGATTCTGCAGATGTCATCCCCACTGGCTTTAAGTTTTGTAGAAGGGAAGTCATTTTCCAGATGGACAATGAGCCTGATCATGCATCAAAGCTACCTGAGGGCAAAGGAAGACCGAGGTCTGCTGACTTGCATGGATTTTCAATTCAGAGTCACCAGACCGTGAATTCACTGAACATCTTTGGGAATATTTGACATCAGAAAAAGTGACACGAGCAGAACAATGTAAAGAAACAATGCAGATTCCCAGATGTACCACAAACATGTTTTTTAGGATTCAATAAATGGTAACAAACACCTGCTCTATTCATGAGGCGAATATTCCTCTTTGGGAATAGACTTCTGTTGTAAATTTAGATCATAACCGAGTATAATCATATACAACTCGAGGAAATGGGCAAAAGATTTCACTCATAACCTCTTGGCTAACCACTGCAACAGAGCAAGAATGTGCACAAATGAATTTGCACCACTTCATACATGCCATGCAGATCAAAAAAACACTGTAATTAATGTACTGTAGTAGTGCACTCATATTTCAGGCCATTAATCTGCGTGCTAGCCTGATCAAACCTCTCCACTCAAGAGGAAAACATGTGGAATGTACCAAACATGCTTCTCAAAATAACTTTGAATGTCATTTGAAGTCACAATCTGTGGTGTAAAAAAAGAAGATTGCCTCTTCCAACAAAAACACAAGATGGGAACCTGCTGTCATTCTAACACTGGACAACAGCTATATCTGTATTACATTTTTTTGGAGCTGTGAATTTTGTCAAACTCAGTAATTGTGTGTAAAAAAGCCAAGTCAAACATCTTGACTGATTACTGAATATAAATAAGGCCAACAAGGAGTTAATAATGCATTAATACCATAAATAATTTAATTTGATGTCCACTAAAGGTATCGTTTGTCCCGAGTGTGCACATTTATCTGTGAATGCACAACATGCGCTATTTTGTCTTCCTGTAATATATATGTATATATTTATATGAATAAGTACACAAATTAGCCTACAACATCGTAAACATCGTAAGAATAATGCTGCGCTCAGGCAGTCTGCAGTCTAGTGCATCAATATAAAACCCTGTGAAGTGCAGCAACCTGTTTGGACCTGTGGTAGTCTGGGATACATTAAATCATGACACCGTGCATGTAGCAGCACATCAGCAGAAGGTTAGACAATGTAATTAACTGTACGGCATCCAGGGAGCTGCTGTGTCAAACCAGCACACACTTACTGCATACACCTTGTATTCAGATACACTTCATCACTCAGGGGGGGACATGCCAGCAATTTAAAGGTAATAATTTACTGAACCAACCTGGAGGAGTGCTACTGTGTATGAGGGCACAGATACACAGTAGCACCATTCTTGAGAGACAAGATACATTTTTTTATGAGAGAGAAGACATTTATAGAATACTGACCACAACCTGTGATACCTACAACTCCCCAAGATTTGGATATTGACTGTTTCTTAACCTTAGAACACTAACGTTACAAATATTAAAATGCACCTGATAAAAAATACTTCTTATCAAAATATATAAAAATACAACAATACAAGGCAAATTTAAGTACTCTTCTTTTATTTTACCGTATAGAACTTCTCATAAAACGAAAAACAGGTATCATGGGGGGATCCTAAAAAAGGCTCAAAATCAGGTGAAAAATTAGGGAATCGTCAATGAAACATGATTAAAAATAGAAATAATAGAACTATGGACTTGTTCTTTGGTCCACCTGGGACATGTGAGCCTCAGCCTGTGAAGGCACACTCTATCTGCAATGGTAATATCCACCCGAAATGATTTTACCCTCTATCATTAACGTTGAGAAAACATGGATTGGAGCAGAGAGACAAGTCTCCTACCTTTAATAACGTCAGTGAGCAGCATTAAGCTACAGAAGGACCCACACAACTCAGACAAAAGCAACACAATGAAAATTACGTAACCACAATTGTGCGGGTAAAAATCACCTGACGTTAGTGTTCTAGGGTTAAGCCCTGCCTATACTAACACCTGTCAAGTATTCCAGTCTGTTCAGTTCACTGTCATACTGGAGGCACATTCTTCACTCACAATATATTTCTGTATAAGTTCATCAAAGCAATAAAGGACTTAAGAGTGGTTCAACTCACCTGCACGTAAAGTTTGATCCCTCACCGTCGAGGCAGGAGGCTCCATTGAAACACAGTGAGACATTAAAAGTGACTTCTTTGCAGACATCTATATCATTCTCACAAGTTTTCCCCGCGTAGCCTTCCTGACAGAAGCATGCATATTTATCAATGAGATCCACACACGAGCCTCCATTCAAACAGGGACTGGAAGCACAATCCTGGAAATGAAAAGACAATTCACCAATAAGTATTTTTGACAGATTCAACCATGAAATGCACAATTTACCATCTAAAATGCATAGTGTGTGATTAAAAAATAGAAAAAGTAACAACTTTGGTTGAGAATTAATTGTTAGTCGTAAAAATGCAGATGATCAGATTATCCACTGCACTAAATACTCTGCTGCTTACATGGTAAGCAACTCAAAGTTTTATCTCTAGAGTCCAGCACAAGCTGTGGTTTAAATCAATTAGGCATTAGGTATTCTATTTCTTTTAATCAGGTATTTGTACAATGCTTACATGATCCCGGTAGTTCAATTGACTTATCTTGTACAAAAATCAATCATAGGTCACATAAAGATTAGCCACATAAAGATTAAAACATTCTCTTGTCATTTCTTTTGAACACCCAACAGGTTCATTAATCACGGCCAACTCACGTCAATGTTTGTTTCACATCTGCTGCCAACCCATCCAGATTCACAAAGACAGGAGTATGAACTTACTCCATCTTTACAGCTGAGAAGAAGACAACAGATGGGGTTACAATTGATTTATCAAAATTATACCGCTGTATAAATCAACCAAGATGCAAGTCTTTTGCTGTATAGTTAATGCAGAATCCTTAGAGAGAGTTGTAATCTTTTGAACGCGTATTTCCCCTTTAACGGAA
This sequence comes from Taurulus bubalis, assembly GCF_910589615.1. NCBI lineage: Eukaryota > Metazoa > Chordata > Actinopteri > Perciformes > Cottidae > Taurulus > Taurulus bubalis. The sequence goes on from NC_136602.1 coordinate 14,978,788, forward strand.
TTAATGACTAATTCAGAGGACATACAACAAGTGACATATGTCTCCACTCACTGCGTTGGCATGGAGTGTAATTAAAAATAATTCCATGCAATTTCCACTCCTGCATTTACAGTTTTTCTATTCTAAATGACAGCAAAAACCTCTGTACCTCCCATGAAGACAAGGCGCTGACACGCATTCATCAATGTTGGTTTCACATCGGAGGCCGATGAAGCCATCAAGGCACGAGCAGTGGTATTGATCAGCTGCGTCAATACATCTCCCACCATTTCGGCACGGGTTTGAAACGCACTCATCGATGTCAACTCCACACCGTGCCCCTAGGAAATTAAGGGTATTTTAGACATTACGTATTCAACAACTTGATTAGAGAATCTTTTAGTTTTTTGTAATTCAGTTTTGACAATTTGACAAAAACTTAAAATCTATGAAAGTTTTTGCAAATTTAACTTACAAACTAGACACTGAGGCTGACTTTTGATAATTCTGCAACACCTCTGGATCCAAACTGTGTTCTGGATCTCTAAAGACATCTTTGCACATCATTGCACATGCTCCAGGACATAGTCCCGTTTTTTACACGGTTTTGTGAGCTTGACAAATCGAGAGGAATAAACTACACCGTTGACTGCAATGAAGAAATATGATGACAAAATGCATACAAATTGCTATTTTCTATGTTTTTAATAGTTTCTGGATGCAGTGGTAGAGATAAGGTTGCCAGGATTCATTTGTTGTTTGGGTCTGTTTTTAATGGGACTTGTTGAATAAGAAAAAAAAAAAAAAACACCCCCTTTATTCTTCAATGCTAATCATACAGTAATATACATGACAACGACATGTTAATGTATGATTAACATTTAATCTAAAACTAACGGACCTTAATGGACTTATGTTTAAGTAACTAAACATGTGTCCAGTATTCTCTACCACACAGTGGATAATTATAATAGAATCAGCATCATGAAAACTGTATGATATGCAAATCAACTTGCAAAGACCTTAAACTTGAGACACAAGATCCATCAAAGTCAACATCTCAATGTGTGTATTTTACAGGCACATTCATACATTAGTATTGTGGCATTGTAGTAACAAGCAAAGATAATTTTCAAACATTAAATCATAAGATGACTTGATGTGACTTCAACAAATATCCAATTTTATCTTCGAGCCACTGGGGGTTGAACGGGAGAACTTGTTCAGATGCAACGTGTTCCATGCCACAAATAAATGTGCGCTGTCTTTCGAGCCATTGAGCTATTTATTTCGTTGCACATTGACACCATAAGATCAAATCAGCATGTGTTCAATCTCACTTGTATCAATTAATCTGACATGCTTCGGTTGCAGAACACCACAGGACACCACACGACAGGATAAGACACGATTAGACATGATAAGACGACACGCTGACACGGTCGAACACTGTTTGCTTCTCGTCTGAACACCTTATCCTATATGCACTTTTACGTCCATTTTCAATGTTAGTGTTCAATGTCAGAACTGCATGTGTAAATTCACCTTGTGTTTCCCTCAAAGATAAAAGAAAACAACAAAAGTACATTATATTACATTGTATTCACGAGTCATAATCTTCAAATGAACTATAGGGGAAACAATTAAATTAAATGCAAGCATGATGTTGATCTTGTATCTATCTGGGTTCTGGCTATAGTGTGAAAAACACCTGCAGTTGCTGCCGTCTTGGCTGAAGCTGAATCGGACTACGAGACTTTGTGTTTGTGTCTCATTATCTTATAAGTATAGGCGTAACATCCCTACATCATGTTTTGGCTGGGCGTAGCTGGTGCGCAATGCATCCTGGTACATGTAGGCACTGTGGCACAGCTCCGCGAGTAGAAGGTCGATGTACACTGAAGAATTTATTGCTTCAATGGAATACCTTTATCATAAACACTAACACTGATTAAATATCCAGGTAACAGGTGCCACATTTTTTCTTGACGTGGATGTATTATCGGAAGTTAGTTATAGGAAGACGTTCTGCTCAATCACAAAACAAATTGGCCTCTGAGGACAGGCATACTGTCCTCAGAGACGCTGTAATGGGCTCAAGGTTTTAAAGCTAGAGTGAAGATGCTGGTGTCGTATGAAATGAGAAGAACTGAAATCCCAGAAGTACTCGCTCAAAAAATAAATCTTCTAACGTCAAATGTTTTTGATACCAAATGCCAGCATTATATCGTGTTCCTCAAGGTCTTGGTGTCTGAATGGGGTATTTTGAAGGGATTGTATTATAATTTTGATCAGTTCCCCAAGTCGTACAACATTGTTTTTAGCACCAAATCTGTGGAGCAAAATGTATCAACCCCAAAAATAGCTGCAACAACTTACGAGATATAATAGAGCAAAAGGATGGTCATCATTTCCCTCCATCATCTTGTTCTGAGCCCTATTACCCTTTCACTTTCAATTTGATTGATTCCGCTGATTTATGACTAGAACCACTTGACACACACAGCTGAGCTGCATCTCAAATGAATCCTCAGATGATGTATACACTTCTCTGCGGTACATCCTGTTATATACCAGCTATCTCCCCCTGAATATCCCTTGTCAGCCCTTAGAAACACAGTAACGGGTCTATGTGGGTCTCTCAGAGTTAACGAGCACAGGATGCAACCAGTACGGTCCTTTGGGAGCAAAACCCCGTCTCCTAACAGCCGTATACTGTCCAGATAAAGCTGCCTCACCAGCATGACATGTTTTTAATCTCTGGTCTCTTTAGTAACCTTTGATATAAAGTGATCACAGACTGCAAGGGATGGTAAACACGATTGTGCTGTGTGTAGTTTCCTGGAATTGCAAGGATTTCTGTTTTTTTTCACCTCAAGTTACCTCTCGCATCGCATATTATTCGACTATTACTGTCAACCTACCTTGCAAGTTTTTAATGAAAAGGGTTCGCCATGAAAAAAAAACATAATTCAAAGTGTCTTGTGATTTTATTTGACACTTTATCTTTAATTATCAGTATCTAGCTGCCACATGAATAGCAAGTGAATCAAAGCAAAAAGCATAAATAGTACATCCTACTGGAAGTTTCAACCAAGTTTTACACCCTAGTATTCAACAGAATATCATGTGAACTTGTTTAAACCTGTTATTTGAATTTCAAAACACGGAAACGGCTTGTGTGTCTGATGATAGGAGGACTATTGGCTAGGAACAGAAACAGTTTATTAGATGCTGTAACCACAGATCTCTAAAGAAAGGGAAAATGACAGTTGAGTCATTAATAATAACTCATACTTAAGACAAAGTATGCCTGCCGAGTATTAACATGTTAATTCACGAGTATCTAAACCACAGATGAGATAATATGGTATTAGCCTGTCATTCAAATAAAACAAGCAATCTGCAGGCAAAGGCTTGGGCTCTGGGGAAATGGCAATTGTTGGTGATTTATTGAGAATGTATTGACTAAATATATAATCAACACTTTTAAAAATGGATCAATAAATCAATAGATCAATAGATCATTCAACGTTAGTTGTAGCCCCAACCTAAACAATAATTCACATTCACAGCTTGAGTTTAAATTCAGTAAAAACTGCCCTGCCTTGAATTAAAGTGAACACCCACTGACTTTGTTTTGTGTCACACTGATGGCAGAATGCAGTGCATTAAAGTAGCAATAAATAGCTGATTAAATTAAATAATAAAAAAAAAAAATTGACTGTAAAACAAATGAACCAAATACGAACTACTGATATAAAGAAGCATGACGCCTTTAAAAAGGCCAGTTTACCCAAATGTGTCCCAGAAACCGTGCACTGGTTACTTCCTCCACGTGTGAGGACGGAGGCAGCAGTCTCAGAGGTAGATATCTCAGAACATGGGCAAATAAAACCAAAGCTACCTCCTTTGCTTCGTGTTTTTGTAATTTGAGTGACCCGACCCTTTAAAAACAGTGTACACTTATTTAACAACATAAACAAAATTAAAGACAAGTGTGTTAATTTAATAACCTGATATGACCAGCCTAAGCTCACTAAGACTCAGACAGCTCATGTTGCAACAATACTCACCGTCCCTGAGAGGATTCAGTGAAGTGCAGCACTGAACTAATGAAAAGTGTGTCACATACTATACACACTGTATATCCTTACAGCTGAGCCTACACACACCGTGTCTAGTGATGCACAATCCTCTATACAAACTGTGCTGCACCAATTGTGCTGACTCATGGGAGAACTCATGCATTGTACTCAAAACAACTTATATCTGCACCGTCCATCAGCCACATTTAAGATAACTCTGAGGACTCACTAAGTAAGTCTGCTTTACTCAGAGTTGATGCTATTTATTATTTATGCAGACCTCCCAAAAATAGCAATGAGATCAGAAGAGAACCGAAGGGGAGAGTTCAAGCTGTGAAGGACTCACCAGATAACAGAATGTGTCAAAATGTGTCTACCTTCTGCCAACAAATCAGAAGCACAAGTTGGGAAAACACACTAATGACTGTTTGTAGTAGTCGAAATTATAGCACTACTTCAGAGAGATCCACAGAAAGTGACTCGTTTAGCTGGAGAATAAAAAATAAATGGGTTGGTCCCAGTTCTACAAACAAGCCTTTTTATGATGTTGTTTTTCACTAAAGTGGTAAAAAGATTATGTTCCAACTACTAAAATCTCATCTTCCAGGAATCCAAACGACGACTGACCAAATCATTCGGTAATTTTCATCCGTTGTCTGAGAAAAATGCAAACAAACAGAGACAAGAATATATGCCACGCCTCCTGTGTTTCACCATGAAAGACAATAATAAACCGACAGTGGGCGACATTTAGGAGGATTAATTGGCAATGTTGGAATATAATATTCATAACTATGTTTTAATTAGTGTATAATAACATGAAATCGTAGTGTTTGTCAGCTTAGAAAAAGGCATTTCTATCTACATAGGGAGCCCGGAGTCCTCCATGTTGCACCGCCATGTTTCTACAGAAGCCCAGAAGGTACACTGGTCTCTCGCGTGTTACTTTGTCTGAAGGTAAACAGAGCATTAAAGGGGCCGGCTGCCTGGAGTACTTTTTAATATGTTTATGTAATTTATTATCACACTGCAGCGCACATCTGCTCTGCTCATTGTTGGGCTGATCTCCAACTACACACACATAGACACACACATAGACACACACAAAGACACATGCATGAACACACGCATAGACATACACACACAAAGATAGGCACAAAGACACGCACATAGACACAAACAAAGACACACACATAGACAGACACAAAGACACACACACACAAAAAGACAAACAAAGACACACACATAGACACACAGACACACACAAAGACAGACACACACAAAGACAGACACACAGACACACACAAAGACACAAACAAAGACACACACATAGACACACACAAAGACACACACATTGACAGACACAAAGACACACACAAAGACAAACACAGACACACACAAAGACAGACACCGACACACACAAAGACAGACACAAAGACACACAGACACACACAAAGACAGACACAAACAAAGACACACAAAGACACACACAAACAAAGACACACAAAGACACACACAAAGACACACACATAGACACACACATAGACACACACATAGACACTTATACGCGCTGTGGGGAAGTGAACCAGGTGAAGTAAAGATTACTTTAGTTGACAGCAACTACGCTTGTCACTGTAAGTGCAATTAAATATTTGCAAGTGAAACGCCAATACTTAAAACGAAACATAAATTAAACGAAACCCATCGCCTCTGTGTTACACAATCAGCCAAAAGCTTTTTAGTAAACTTCTGTGCTCTCTGACACAAAGCAGCCAGGAGGACAGGAGGAGTGACTGATACTGAAGAATGTCTGTGTTCTTCATTCTTTATAAACTTCACTCAGAAATGGTATTTATTAGATTAACATTTTACATTTTAATCCAACGAGGTATCAATTAATTGATATAGTTATATTGTTGTTGGAAACATAACTGTTGCGGCTCTATAAAAAATATTTAGATGTATTTTAAATATACATTCTAATCTTGTTCTGAATTGATTTGTTTTTAAATTTCTATACAAGTTATACAATCAACAATTTAGTCATGTAGAAAAGAGGTGTTGCAAATGGCTTCCTTCTTGAGACCAACTGATAACTTGTTTCATTTTGCCAAAAGTAAAGATATGCTGTCACTGGAAAATTCACAGTTTACAGGTAAAAAACAATCACTGAACCCCAAATAATAAGAGGAAGTTGCAACCGAAAGTGAACTATGGCTAATGTAATAAAGACGTGTGATGAGGGAAATGAAGCAATACATGAAACATCTCTGATTTGTTCAAAACAACAATTTGTATGACCCTTCTATATCCCATTACCCATAGACTGATGCTCACATTATGTATTTTGATGTTTTTATTTAGGTCAGCTCTGAGGGACTGAACTATGAATGAGATATGGGATTACATAATTAATATTTAATGCCACAGACTGGTCAACAAGGGTCTGAAAAAGTTTTTTTTAACTAATTAGTACTTAGCTCCAAAACACATGTATAAATCATGTACCAACTCTTTCTCAAAGTAGCAAGAACTGCCGTGATACAATTAATGAATTCCATTATTCCATTCACGTTAAATGTACAATACACCTCTAAATCAATAGATCTCTGCAAAGCCTCAGTGGCAAACATTGAAATAATGACCAAATGCTATTCATCAAGTTCACCCAGTAAAATACTGAATCTGTTGAAGCCTCAACAGCGAACCGCATTGAGTATCATCCACCAATGTGCTGACGGAGGAAGCTGCAACAATGTGCTGATTGCACTGTACGACCACTCAAGGGAACATGCTCCTTAATGATGGGTGAAGAAGAGAAAACAGAAGGTGACGAATAGTGTGCTTATACTGTGATTTATATCAACAAGATTACCCATTAATCATGTCGTGGTAATGACCTCTGACCTCAGTACAGAGCACAGTTAAATAATACATTATTGTGATGGCAGAGCCTTTTAGACAAAACATCCTAAATTATGGTCAGACAGCTGAGATCTAGACAGCGTAAAAGAGACAGCGTGCTTTACGGTGTTTGTCAATATCTCACGGAAGAAGAAATTATTTTGTATATACAGTACATTTAGAATTAAAGCATGTGATTATGTCGAGCCATAACTTAATGTTGTTATTAAGCATGTGCTTGATTTTAACCAGACTAGAAAAGATTGAAAAAGCAGTTTGATTAATCTTAATATCCGTCGATTTTCTATGTGGGTCATCGAGACGTTTAAAAATGTGAATAGAACAATGTTCTGTATTTTTGCTTCAATCATTCAATCATTTCTCAAAACTCAAACATGTTACATGTAAAAAATATTAAAAGAACCCATCAGTTTAGAAAAGACAGGTAATGATCTCAGCATTCATACAAAGGGAAAAATAGCTGTGTATAAAAACAGAAAATATAGATGCACTGACACACTGACCACTAAGAAAATCTAATATGAATAGCGATGCAGGTGGGAATGAAGTGTCATTATAGCTTCATCACACCCATGAAAGGGAGTGGATATATCACAAGACTGATTTATTAATCAGCTTCAACTGTTACAGTCAAAATGAATGTTGGCATTCAATAAGCAAAAAAAAAAAAACTTGACTTCCCTGATGGCTGAAGCAAATAATATGATAATACCATCAAGTGACACAACGAGTTACAGTATTTCAGAGAAAGAGCAGATGACGCATCGTACCATCAAAGCAGAATAACATTTAAATCAATTCCAATCTGGCTGCACAAACAAGATGTGATGAATCAGCCTAAGATGGCAAATGTACTCTTCAACTTGAAGAAAAAGAAGTCGCACACAGCTTCAGTATAGCACAACGAAGCCGCTTGTGTTTTTGTAAAAAGTTGCAATGCTGTTACACATGTTACTAGAGCAAATATTTTGTATGAGTTCTAGTTGGTTTTAGCCAATCCAAACTGTACCCTCTGGCCGCTTGCTCTCTTGGGGAACCCTGTTTCCTCAGATGAGCTTAGAGCAACAGAAAAAGTAATGACTTGTACTGTGCTGTGCGGCGGCCTAATAATAAAAGCTGCTTCTGTGGGAATTGGGCCATGCGTGTCAGGTTCGGCTCTCCAGAGTAGCAATACCTCAGAGATTCCCCCCCCTCCTCTCAACTGGGGAAGGATAAATTGATGATACAGTGTGGAAGACAAATGAAATTAATCTTCCCAGGACCTGACAGGAATCGGCTCTAGTGCGCACGCACACGCACACACACACGCACACACACGCGCACACACACGCGCACACACACACGCACACACACACACACGCACACACACACGCACACGCGCTCTAAAGTAGCTTGATATCCGCATGAGTGGAAAAATACGACAAATGGATTGAAGTAAAACAACATTAGCGCTCCGAGACTAAAGAAGCTGATGAAATGAAATAAATTAAACTTACAGACACCGAGATGTTTTCATCAGATAAAACAGGTGATGTGAATTGATCTCGCTGCTTTTACTGAAGGCAGCCGCTGTGTCTTTTAGAGGCAGGTGGGCTAATTAAAAGCGAGTATTGTAAAGCAGTTTTACACTAAGCCAGATCTGTGTCAGAGGTACCTCAATAGCGTTCGGCCACAGCAGTGTTGATAAGCTTTTTAGTTTGACTCTCGTATTGATCTTCATGTCACCTGAGGGCGAAAGAGCTACCTGAGTATCCAGGGCGACAGACACACTTGAAGCCCCCGGGCGTGTTGATGCAGATGCCCTCGTGTAGGCAAGGTGAAACCTCACACTCATTCACATCCAGGTCACACAGCGTTCCGAAATAACCGGGAGGGCAAATGCAGCGGAACCTGAGGAAGATAACGCTCAATCATTAGGAAATGAAGTGAAATCCGATGAAGAACAGTATGTCAGACAGCATTGAGAGCATATTTTATTTGTGTGTAGTTCAGTTCTCAGCATTGCTTAAAGATAATACAATATAATTGCTCTCAGTGAAAACTGCACACACTCCAGTGTGTGTGTGTGTGTGTGTGTGTGTGTGTGTGTGTGTGTGTGTGTGTGTGTGTGTGTGTTACAAACCCACCAATAAACCATTTTCCATTCTCAAACTGTTGGCAGTTTAAAAAAAACAATAAAAAAAACAATAGAGCAGCAATTATGTTCCCCTGTGTGTACCTAATTTGAATTATATTTGATGACTTGTTACTTAAGATCTTCATCTGTCCGATAATGCGGTTTACTCAATTTTAATCCCTCCCTGCAGCTGTCGATGGGTCTAATGTCCCCTGACCGCACACCTCAGAGGAAACGCTTATTCTGTTTGTAAGTGAGCTAATAAGAAAACAAGCCATCAGACACCACTGTGCTAAAATCTAAACTACATCTTTTGATTAGTTAGACATCATTTTTCATCAGTGAAACCCGTTACATCACATCATGGTGTTAATCGTGCCACAGAGAGAACTGTGCTGCCTCATAACGTCGATTCAAAAGGCTGAACTGATCTGAGACGTCTCTGCCACAACAATTAACACTTTCTTTATTGCACTCAGTTGCACCGCTGGCTGTCACAATCTGCTAGTCAATAACAATTAGTGGTCCCCGCATACAGTGGATGAGATAAAAATAAATAAAAGTATCTAATGGAAAGTAAACAGACAGCAAGGGCTCACTGAGTATACTGCAGAGTCTGATGCATCACCCCGGTACAGATGATTGGGCTTGTTGGGTCAGGTAGATGGAGATAGCGCTGTGTGCGGTGTGTTTGTGGTGGGCAGCGAGGTTAAAGCACACCTGATGTGAACTCCCTGGACTGTGCAATCAGGGGAGCGCTCTGAGCAGGGCTGGGTCACATGGGAGAAAAATCATGACGGGAGACAAACTGGAGACAAACCATTTAGGACTCAAATTGGCCCTGGGACTTCGCTACCCATCTGTCCGACTAAGCCCGGAAGCCCCGGGGCTCCCATTAAGCACAGCAGAGAGAAGCACCAGTGGAGTAGAGTCCGATCTAGATACACGATGTGTTTCTGCTGAAGCCGCTCACTGTCTTTAGAATAGCAGCTTATGTGTGTCAAGGATGAAGACGGGCTTGTTATATAAACACTTTGAAGAGAAACATCACGACCTTGTGCGTTGTCTTTATTGTCCATTCAAAACCAATGCAGGACATTAAAGCTGCTTGGCCTTTACTGATGTGTGCAGTTTTTTTAAAGTGCACAATACAAAAACGCTACAGAACAATGTGGAGGAATTATATTAATACTTACTTGTTCACGAGGTCTTGACAAACGGCAGCGTTGTGGCACGGGCTAGAGTTGCACTCATTGATGTCCTCCTCACAGCGAAGGCCAGAAAATCCCATCCTACAATCACAGCTGGATATGAAAAATTATTAGTATTGATATTTTGTCTCAAATGGAAAATAGAAGATCTATCTGTTTCCCACTCGCATATGAGCAGAGTGTGGAAAATCGATAGAAATTGAATATTATTTAAACATCATATTTAGTCTGATTGCACACACAGTACAGGGAAATAATCATGGATTTCAACTGTTTAAACCGAAGGGCAATTAAGGGACATTTGTTTTGTTAACAATTTCACCTCATTTTAATAAAATGGTACATTATTAAACCCATTAAAATCAATTTGAAGAAAGGGCAAGAAAGCGTTTAGCATAGTGTATCAATATTACAGTATAATGGTAGAGATGCTCTGGATTTACTAATTTTGTTTGACTTTTTTTCTTGCCTACTAAGAAATGAGGAGCTGGTTAGGGATAACCCTCTTTACCTGTAGCTGTTGACCCGGTCCACACAGTCACCCCGGTTCTGGCATGGATATGAGCTACACTCATTGGTGTCAATTTCACACCAACTTCCTTCAAATCCTGAAAGATAGATGAGATGGTCATGGATCAGCGAGCCCCACTACATCCTGAAAAACGCTGGGCCGATGATAACAAAGACCCCAGTGAATGCCATTTTAATGGAACTAGTAGCCCCTGTAGCATATCTCATCTTCCAGCTCTCAGCACTCACTGTTTCCCCTTTGAGAGTGTGTAAGTCTAATAATACTTCAGTGCCACAGACAGATTGGTCTGAGGGTTAGTGGTTTGGGAGGTGTGTGGCTGTGTGCATCACCGTGCATGTGTGTGTTTGAGAGAAAGATAGTGAGCGAGAGGAGGAGGAGGGGGGCATCTTGCTAAGTTAGGGGGAGAGGCTAAACCCAAGAGCTCTATTGCCCCTGCTCATTAGGGGTTGAGGGGCAGGATGGCTAAGCAGATCAGCATGGCTGTTGTGTTGTACTTTTGAAGGCAGCCGGGGAGTTTGTAATGTTCTGCCTGTCGGAGGTATTCCTCTGGTGCTTAGTCTTAGTCTGGTCCCTGTACGGTTTTCCGCTGAACAAGTAAAACTAAATAACTTAGTTCTATGGAGTAAAATAAAAGAAGATTAATTGAAACCCAACTGCACTATTGACTTTACGTAAATGATGGCCATAAAGGCAATACATTTTATAACTAAACTTTAATCTCTTCTGAAAATACCCCTGAATTCATATCATGGAAACATTTTAGTTATATATATTAGCTTAGATATTCCTTTATTAGTCCCGCAATGGGGACATTTACAGGATTACAGCAGCAAACGGGTAAAGTGCACCCAAGAGACATCGTCATATTTTTTAAAACAAGCAATATAAATAAACTCTAAAACAGTAATAAAAGTCCACAATAACAATATTATATATACAGACAGAATAAAGTGTATTTATATTGCACAGGTTGAAGTGATCAACCTGTGCAATATAAATACACTTTATTCTGTCAGTGAGTCCTTTTTCATGATTGAAAACATTCCAGTACATATACATTTATTGGGTTCTCAAATTCAGATATTCTAAACCAATATTAAAACTGCTCAAATTCAAATGTTCAATTCAGATGTAAAAAATTAAAGTTAAGTTCGAAGTCAAGTCAAAGGTATGACACTCGGATCTAATTATCCAGGACACCAAGGACAAGCAATCAAAACAAGCTTAATGATTCTTTATGGCCTAATTTGCTTCCATACATTCAACGTTGCATTTGCTATACAGTGAGCAATTATACAAAGATTCCATTGCTGTACAGTTTTGCAATTCTTTTTGAAAGTCTACTCCTGTGCTGTCCCTGCATATCACACATAATTCAAAGTGATACAAGCAAATAACTAAGGGTTAACACAACTAGCTCATAATGAGTGTTAGTGCTTTTATTACTTCCAAGTCTCATTATGTCACTCCCGCTGCTTCAAGTTAAGAGTTATATATATTTGAACTATAATGAGTTTTGGCTAATGTAAGTATAAATTATCAGCTGAGAGAAGTAATTGCATTAACAATGATGAGGTTCATAATTATTTTTGGGACAAGCACATGTTAAACCTAGCAAATGTGAAACCTAAGTAGGTGCTTAAATATGAAGAAATGTTTTCCATCACATGATATATCTCAAAGAAACACGGATGCACCGGTATTAAAGTATGACAACCATTTAACTAATGATTGCCACTTGATTAATACCATGTATTAGATTTGTCATTTTTCTCCTGTAATGTATGTAACAATATTATATGTCAGGAGATAACACCGTATAATGCTCTGTAGTAGCGTGTTTACAAACTCTACTGCAAAAAACAGATAGTAGGAATACATATAGATCATACATTTCTGAGTGCAGATATATGGAGCAATTGCAAGCCATCATTTGTGGTTTGCTATCCAGCTGTATGAAGGTCAGTACAATTGATTATTAAGTGTTGAATAAAAAATGGATTAACAACTGGATGGTGCTCTCCAGGCAACTTTCACTGGGCATGTTGAATCTGCTGAATGAACAATGTGTGGACAATCATGTTTAAAATGCAGAAAGACCAATTTCCAATACACCTTGAGTGACTCTAATGAAAAAAAAAAGGTATGACAGCAACACTGACGCAGCTCTGTGCTTTTTGGGATGTCAGAGTGAGCGGGAATCTGTTAGACCACAGAGAGCACAGAGCATCTGGTGAATTATGGGACAGCACCGGTTTCCCAAGCTGGTCTGTCAGTCAAAGCAATAGTGGAGCACCACAGGGACTATTTCGAATGTCACCGCAATGTAATGCATCTTCTGCCACTGAGCAGTGACTGGAGGCTTCTCTTTGACAGAGTACAGAGAGGGATACCCAGGGCGTGTGCGTACGTAGTCATTCCATCATCTGGCTGGAGCTACAGTATGTGATCACGGCTCATGCCGGCGGATGTCTTCGAGGAGGTTAATCCCCAGTGGATAGCAAACTAACTTTGATGGACGTTTCAATTGAAATATGAGTGATATGTTCATTTTAGGAATGTGAATTTTGGTCAGGACGGCTATATTTGTGACTATAGTCTAGTCAAAGTGGCTGTCAGCGTGAAGTAAAGGTTTCTCAAGGGGGGTTTTCAATGATATCACCCGCAGTTTGTGCAATATAGGTTACGGTGTTTGTCTGAGGTGTCATCAGAGTGCTGTCAGACAGTATATCACATGTCAGACTCTTAATCTGTGAATTATTTTTATGCTAAAAACCAAAACAAACCTTCAAGTTTTCTGTCGGTGTTGAGTTCTGGTCGAACAATTTATTTATATATATATTCTAACATAAAAAAAACCTGAAATAAATCTATGTTCTATTCTCATCCACCCCAGAATTCTTTGTCTGTAAAAAGAGACACATCTGGCGCAGGCGGACACATCGTCACTGCTGTGCCACAAACAATAAACAACTCAATTTAGGCAATTAAAACCAAATATAATTGGCCAGACAAACCAGATATCTAATTAGTCACCATAGCTGTGTTTCTCATGAACAGGAGGCACAGCCATGTTTGTAAGACCTTCACATGGACTGACCAAAAACTGGGTTACTTAAATAAGTGAGTTAAGAATAGAAACCTCTTTGCATGTAAACATCCGACACTGCATCCAATTTACCCCGCTGCTCCACACCTGGACCACCTCATCGGTACTGCATATGACGGCACAAAATGATTAAACACTGAGTTTATTTAACATGTGTTAACCGTACAGCTGTTGCAGACCCAGGCATATTTTTATACATTATGTCAATATTTAGCTAGTAACCTCTAACTCACTGTAGCAAGCGCATACTTAGCCACAGCTCGAGCTTAAAGACAACCACCTCCATTAAAAATTAAATAATGAAAATACACCAGAGGCTACATTTGTGTGCCTTTACTGAATCATCCATAGCTCTTTTTTTTAAAACAAACTGTGAAGCAAAAAAAAGTTGTACTATGCTCTGAGATTAAAGGCTCAAAAAGGAAAAAGAAAACGTTATCTTTAATCAAATGGCACTCGTGGCAATGGAAAAAGATAGCGAGTACTGCTGATCCCACTGGGAATCAACACCCTGTCTGCAGCTTTATGCAGCGTTCTGCTTAGAGGTTTGGTTTGCTGGCCCATATATTTGATTCTGAATGTTAACAATATGACACGTGCCGGTTGACGTACGCTGCCGCCGTCATGTTGTCTGTTCTCACCATGAAATGTCTGTTTTTTAGTAGAGGAACATGTGTTTCAGCAAGTGGAGAGACGGCGGATTCCTCCATTTCCCACCTACCAATCTGGACGGGCACATTCCATCCCATCCAGAGAAGGATGGGTCCCTGTACACTGAGATATGTAGCGTCACTTAAGCCCTCGATGGCAAACAAGGGGGTTAACAGTATGTAATTTCTGACCGCAGTAAGGGTCAGCGTTCACCTTTTGTGCCTAATTAGGTCCATGTCAGGATTCTCTTCACATAAAGGAATCCGTTGGCGGACCACCACATGGCTCGCCGACATCGTACCTAACAGGTGCATCCCTGACAGCGCCGTCACCACTATGTGGGCGAGATGTGTGACAGTAGAGCGTTCAGCTCATCCAGCCTGGCTGGGGACCGCTTTGCTTTCATAGCAAATGAGGTAATATCCACACTCGGGTAAATCAATGAGTGGGGAGCGGGGGACTCTTCTGCCAGTTTATGGAATAGCCCAGTGTTGTAAGTGCTACATGACAATGTGCAGCCTTCACCTGACAGAAGGCTATGAGTATTAGATCGTCTAAATATGACCAAACATGGAGAATATGCACGGAGCCAGAGAATAGCCGAATGGCAGCCGGTTGTACTGGTATTGTACTCACTGAAGGGAGAAGCCCAGGAACAAGTGACATGACATTCACTTGTCATTCCCAAAGTATTTGAGAATGACAGGAATGTGACTCTAAATGGGACCATAATTTACCAAATGAACATCGTGCTGTGTTGAAGAAGACTTGAGACGAGCGATTGAGACCATAAACTCATGTTTACTGAGGTCATAAATCAAGTTAGTAGTTGGGTAAGTTCCTCAAAGAGTTATTGTTGCAACCAGAGGAGTCGCCCCCTAATGCCCATTTGAGAGCATGCAAGTTTCATATAATAATATTAATACTGGGGGTGAAGCAATTGCCTCGTTCCAAAAAGGCACGTTTTAAACTTCACTGCACTTGTTTCAATACAAATGTGATTGTTACTTCATATATTATCAATAAAAATGATCAATATTGGCTATATGCTCAAGGAAAGCTTTTCCACAAGGAAATGTGTCGAACATGATTCTGACTTTTCTCAGAATTCTAGGCTTTTTAGTTACATTTTGAGTACACCACTATTTCATCTCTTAACAGTTTCCTCCACTGCCCAGCTGTCACAATCTAAATGAAAGAGTCCTCTGACTTGATACAAATCCAGATGCACTCATCTAGGTCGCCTTTGGCTGGCCTGCGCGTACAGCAATAAGTTTCATGAGCTGTCGAGAGTGCTTTGATGACAGTTTTTTGCCCAGAGCTTTGCCTATCAGGCTACACACAGGGTGCCTTCAGCCATTTGATTGGTGGAGCTTGCACGGGACTGTAGTCTGCCAACACCAATAAATGAAGGGAAAA
Source organism: Taurulus bubalis (assembly GCF_910589615.1). NCBI lineage: Eukaryota > Metazoa > Chordata > Actinopteri > Perciformes > Cottidae > Taurulus > Taurulus bubalis. Next base: position 14,994,818 of record NC_136602.1, read on the forward strand.
AACATTCATACGCATTATTAGACGCATATTTAGGTTTACAAGTGACGATATTTTTAAAATAAACAATGTGTATATCATGACATATTCCTAAAAGGTTTAACCTAATTGATCATAAAAGTGAATGTTATAAAGTAACGGGCAAAAAAACCCTCAGGTCTCTAGAACTGAAGCTATGCATTCGTAGAGAGTGCGCTCCCTGACTTCAGTGAGTCGGCCAACATCTGAGACTAAATCCATTCCCCTTGGCTATGCTACATAAAATGGGTATGTTCTGTCAGCACTGTGGCCAGTCTCCACGGGTTTATATATAAATGATTTGGTTATTTTAACCTGCTGTGAAGCATTCAGGGGTTAAACACCAATGTGTTAGAAGCTACTAATGACTGAGAATTTTTATGAGGGGAAAACCGCTGATACCACTATGGTATCATCATAGGTCACTAGGTCATTGATGCTTTCTCCAACTCTTTTTTTTTTAATGCAGCTGTTGTTCGGGCTGGAAACCGGTCTCAAAGCAGAAATGGAGGAAAATAACCACCTTTGGCCCTCAGCAATGGAATATCACTCGCGTGCTGAGACCTTTGGTCACTGAAGGGGTGCGCCCTCATACTGAGACTGAACACCTGCTACATTTTAATATTTTGTTTCCTCTCTGTGTGCCTTCACTTTCACAATATTAGACTAGATACCAATTATCCAAATGGAGCCATGGTTTACATGCCATGAACTTAGCTTAAAAGATGGTCACTGACTGCATCTGCAATGGACTATTATACTGTGAGAAAGATGTCTATGAAATATCTTTGATCTCAGTAATTGTACTATGGGGAGAAATGTTTTTGTGGAGGCGTACTGTCTCAGTACAGTGTGTATTGGTTCAGTTACATTCAGCTTAATTGAGGAATCATAATACAATTCATAATTCAAAATGTAGTTTTATAGTTATGTGTAACCTCTATATTCTACATGCTTCTTCTTCTATCTGTGACGCTCCTGTACATGAGATTTGACTTTTCCTAATTTTCTACTTAAATTATTATTGTTATAAACATATAGACTTAAATTACGGTAAAAGTGACTTGCATGAAAAATGTGTCTAGAATGCATAAAGATGATGAACTTAATGCAGTAAGACAATTAAGAAATGCAGTAAGATCAGTTGATCCGTAGTATGTATTTAGGCATTGTGTTCTATATCACGTTACTGATACTAGAAAAAAAGGACAGTGATATCATCATACATCTGCCAGGGCAGCTGGTTTATAAATTGAAACACATCTACTATAAGGCAATTGTCTACTTCCTCTATAAAAAAAATATAATCACTTAAAATGAATGCAGCGAGGACAGACCTTTTCAACACATCTTTGGCAACAATATATTTCCAGCACATCTTTTTCAAAAACATATTAGGTATGTGTCAGCTCTCATGTTGGCACAGCTTCACAGTAGCTCATTAACCAACTGTTTGGTAGGACACAATCTCAATCCTGTGGAAGGTGAAGGCTAGTGTAGCATGCTATGCAAATAAAGACGTTTGCTCTCCATCTGGCCAGGAACTCCTCCGGGGACATTCTGAGCCATGGAGACCAAATGCTTTTTGCATGTAAAAGGACCACACAATGCTTCTGAATTAATTCACTATACTGGCATTGCATTATGATTATTTTGTTCTTTTCGGATTAACCTCTGTGTTTCTACATCTATGACTTGTGATGGTTGAATTAGTTGTGTTGTGGATTGTTTGTGTAAACACACTTTGAGGCGGCGATGCTGATTATAACAGAAACAGTAAAAAAAAAAAAAAGCTCCTTAGACTCGATGTGTAACATATTTTAATGACAGTTATTTTTCGCTTTCACATCAAAGTCTATGTCAGTTAGTGAACAAACAAGTTTTATTCTACCAACAAGCTTGCACGTTTTGAATTAAATTAAAAAAGCCAAGACCGGTTATTTTTGCTCAAGTGGATGTATCCTAGACAGACTAAACAAGACAGCCTTTACAGACATGAAACAAAGATTCAAGATCACATTTCAACCCAGGATGTTGCAGGTTACACATGCAAGGACACTCAAGCCGACTGTATAGATTGTGTATTCAGAACTCTGCCATGTGCCGTAATCCGTGGGGAGTGGTGCTATACATGTTTGTTTCATTTGTTGTGGTTGTCGGCCAGTAACCCTCATCCTGAACTCTAACCTAACTCTCCCATTTTAAGGTTGCTCTTCTATTAGGTTCGGCGCTCCCTGCTGAGGCTCCTCATTAAGAGGAAAGTGGAACATCTGTGCTGGACAGGCAGGATGACTTAGGCCTCCTGGCCAGAGCTTCAGTAGAGTGTCACTGCGAGGAAGAACAAACTACAGGAGCCCTCTCCAATCACGAGAGGATAACTGCTTCCTTTATATCTTCTTTTAAGACAATTATTTCAGCTGGCTCTGGTTTTATTCTGGCCCCCAGGTCTTCACAGTATACCTATGTAGACAAAACTCTTTTTCCACTGTTTTACAAATCCCTTTAATGCTACTCCCGGTAGGAACCTCCTAATGGCAACCTTTTAGTTCCTGTTGAACTGACAAACACTAAAGTCGCCACACCTTTTTTTGTGAGACTGATAGTCTAGTGAAGTGTCTTGGGAAAACTATGGCCGCACACTTAACTTTAGAACAAATTCAGTAGCAGCAGATAAAAAAAAAGGTGAAGCATTTTAAGCAAGATGTTCCATATGCACTAATTGTCATGACTATGGCTGTACTAGGTCTATTACGATAAGCAAATTGGTAACGTTTGTATTTTGAGCAAAAGGTCAAATAGTTTTCAAATCACTTTACGGTATATAACCAGTGCCCGGCCAATACTGGATTTTTTAGGCTGTTACCAATATATATATTATAGAAACCTAAAAATATAACAATAATATATTGTTACATAATTATAGTTTTTTTATATACTGAGCGGGAAATTTAACAGTTCCAAAATGATCATGTCAGTGCTCTCTGGTGGACAAACGACGTAACAACAACACTTAATTATCTCAAACATACCTTCACCATGTATACTGAGATTTATTATTACTTGTCGGCTGACGTATACAATAAAAATGATATATGTACTGACCCACCACCTCCTCTGACACAACATATCTATATATCAAAATTGTCACTGGTGGGCCTCAGAGCACGACCTAGTGGGCGGCGGAGGTACTGCCAAATCGATGAGATTAAAACAATAAAATACATATTTTTTTGGTCATACACAAGGTTAATAGTTTTATACGTAAATTAAAATGCATAATTGCCATGACCAGTTACATTTAAATATCACCACGCCAATCACAACATCATCATAAGAGTGTTTTTCCACTATTAGCTAGCTAACGTTCCCTCGAATGCAGTGACGCAAAATGCATTGTTTTTTTTATGAAAAAAGGATTTGGGTGAAACCCTGTGCTAGTAGTGTGGTGAGGAAATATTACCCTGAATATATTAAATTCGGATTTCATAATGGCAGTCAGTGAAGGGTGAGTCTTAGCAGAATATGTATTTTGGTCATTACTGCTGACAGTGGCATAACCTATGTTTACTGCACAGTTTATTTTTCCTTCTTTCTTATGATTTTGTTTCTTTTTTTTTTTTAACACCTCAAGTACCTTAAGTGACAAAATAATGAGATCCCCTGGTCTCGAGAACTGATGTTCCATAATACCACCTCCTTAAAAGCACACGCCTTAATGTCCAACCTGAGGCATGTTTTATCATGGTGCAGCTTTTCTAACCGTTTCCAACTGTGCCCATATATTGGAATGGTGGCATGTGACATTTGGGCAGGTTACTATATTGTTTTCATTTCATTACTCAAGAGACAGTATCTAGAAAATGAGAGATTTTGCATTGTAATGCAGTGTAGTCGTGCACATGAGCTTGTTATAAGTACACGGCTACCATACTGCATTCTGTGCCAAATAAACAACCAAAGTCTTTGAATGAGACGTGTGCCATTTCATGTAATTTATTAAGAAGATGAGATTAAAAATCTCAGCTTCTTATTTCAGTTCATTTTCGTCCCCTGCACTTCTACCGCACACCATGCAAAAACGCAAAACTATGCCATGGCTAAAATGGCTTATTGGATATTATTTTATTACGAATTAACCTTGATAAGATTTCTGTGTGGTGTCCCTCTCGAGTGTGTGGGATGATATTTGCTTGCAGCAGTAAATCTGGCTGCGAGATTTCAATTTAATTCGGCCTGGGAATAATGTAAAGCCTACACAATTTCCTTGACAAATAACCTACACTGAACGGTAAATAACAAGTCTGTAAAATTGTTGCACTGGGATCAAGCCACGGCTCGTATAACAGCTCTGCGTTTGTTGAGTAGTAGCTATGTAGGAAGGATTTATGGTGTATAATAATGGAGAGTAGTGAGTCACAATACTTGTGTGAAGTGAAGACGACCCAGCCCACGCAAAGCTCTCGGTTTAATGTATGCAGCCAGCACCTAATTTCCTATTCCTCTCCAAGGAAGCCTTCTGAAACGAACCCAGTCGCTCTATTTATATCTGGAAACATCTTTTCATCTCGGCGCCGATCATGCCATTAGGTACAGCACAACATTATTTTCACCTGCACGCTGATAAATTTGAATACTAAAACACTATAATGTTTATAAGTCATCAGCTATCAGGCGGCTTACTGTTTAATAGGTCATTTCAGCACTGGTCATTGTAAATGCTCCTACTAGTATTTGTATTTTCGTATAACACTGACAGAGCTTGTGAATTTGAATTGAAATAGATGTTCATGTGTTGAATTTCTTAAGTGTGTGTGTGTGAGTATAAAATATGTGTCATTGAATGCGTATACCTGAACCATTTCTGAATGAGTGCGTGGGCATGTGAAGGAGCCAGAGTACAACTAGTATGATACATGTACTTACAAAAAAGACAACTGTTTCAACGCTTTTAAATTTGTATTCATGCAATTCCTTTTTAGTGGCAATACTCAGTGACATACTCAGCCTGTTACAATGGGCAATACATTGTATATCAAGCCATACTATGGTAACATATGTCAATTTCTGCACATACTGAGCATATACATAGCAGTGCAGAAGTGAATTGTTCTTCAAGGGTGGCAAGTTGTTTCTATTGATTTTTTTTAAATTATTTCTCTCACCATAAAATAATTGTCATTAACTGTACTCGTCATTGTCACACAACTGCATATCTGACCGCAGCTTGAATTCCCACGAGGGATGAGACGACATCTTTTAATCATCAAGTATACGTGAGGTTCATTAAATGGCCTGTGGCGCATACCTTTGAACACTGCACCAGAGGACCAGTCAAATCTGCTTTGTTTGCCACATTATGAACATGCTTTTGTATTTAGTCATTTCATTGACGAGTAGGGATCAAAATAAAAATAAATCATGAAACATGATTAGATTAAAAGGCTTTTATAGTAGAACAGCCAGATATTTTAAAAAGAGTAGGTAAAGCCAAAGGATTTATTCATTTTGGAGCCATGAATTATTGTGAAATCTACCATGCAATGTATACATCATGACATTTCATGTAAGATTATTAGTTAAAATAGTGTACGTTCAATACAAAAATCTATATTCTATCCAATCTATTCCTATTTACAGTTGTAACACAATGTTCAACGGAAACGCTGACTGGTCTTTACGTCAATGTGCTTGCTGTGACCAAAACATTTTAAGTTTAAGAGGCAGGGTTAAAAGGGCTTTTATCTTTTGCCACGGTGATGGGAGCTAATGGGTTTACCCAGATGACTTGTTTGAACAGTTAACGACTGAGAGGAAGGGAAGTGAGTGACAGGTTAATGCAAAAGAGAAAGAACTGTTTAATCAGGACTTGATTGCAATGATATGTCGCATGTATCGAGTGCTGATAAGTACAAATTATGCTAATAGGATCTAGCCAAAATAAGCTACTATAGGCTTTATGTAATGTAGATTTTTAAAGTAATTTTAATGAAACAAAAGGCTGCTGATTTTGATCTGGGGTGTTGGCTCTCTCCCCTGCAAGGTACTGGTTGTATGAATAATGATCGCACTTTATGAGGGGGCAGTGTGTGATGCATGCACGCTGAATATACAGCCCAGTATGTAGCACACGAGCAGTAGATGCACCGTGGACAACGCAGCCGCCACGGGGTTTAACTAGTTTTGGTCAGGGGAAATCAACCCAAGATAAAGCAGGAGGCAAGTTGTTTTCGCAAGGAGTAAACCGGCTGACCATACTTTGCAACAAACAGAATGGAAAATGTGTGAAAATCCAGGAAATGTATTGCAATCAACACAAACAGCACTTTTTTTGTAAACCAGAGTTCATCCTTACCACCCCAGAATCCAGCTGCATGGACTAATACAGTGGTTCTCAAATGGGGGTACGTGTAGGCACTCCAGGGGTACGTGAGATAAAATAAAAAAAGATATATTAAATATTAGCATCCATTTAAAAAATCCTTTAAAAATAGTTATTTAATACATTATTCAATACAATGTAAGTATAAATTCATGTAGATAATTGTATATATTCTATATTAAACCAGACACTGATGGCACAGCACTGTGTATTACATATTTTTTTTCCACTGGTTAGGGGGTACTTGGCTGAACAAATATTTCAAAGGGGGTACAAAAAAGGTTGAGAACCAATGGACTAATAAACCAGTCCAAAACAAATATAAATTAAGCATGTTAAGAAAAACAATGCATTTAATCACTTTAAATCATCCCTGAAGGAAAACCTTCACGGTTGTTTTTCAGAGGTGTCAGGAGTACATGCACAAGAAAACACTTCTCGTCTGCTGAAATAGTAACTTTTTTCGAAAACCTCATACATTTCAGAGTGGATATACAAACAAAGCTTGGTTAACTGTAATAGGAATACGTTTTATCTTCTCTGCTCGAACCTTCTTGATATATGATGTAAATATATAACTTTTGTTTGTTTTGTCATTTTGAAAGTATTTAAAACGTGCAGATTGTCTACGTATTAGTGACCTATTGAACAACATGGTGTAGTTACACTTATAAAGTGGGCTAAAAAAAGCACTATTAGTATGAGGCTGCACCGGTGTGCTCACTCACCAGCTGGGCATCTGCAGGAGGCGGTTCCATTGGAGCGTGTCAGGCAGGTTGAGTTGTGCAGGCACGGATTGTGGAGAGGGTCACAGGGGTCATAGGGCTGGTTGCACACGGGGCCACTGAAGAAGGGGGGACAGGTGCAGGAAAACTCCCCTGGTACCTCTGACTCCTGACACTGAGCTCCATTTAGACAGGGCCCAGAATCACACTCATCCACATCCTCTGCACAGTCCACACCTGTCCAGCCTGGCGAGCACAAACACCTTGGAGACACCAGAGAGGAGATGTGGCACTGTAGAGGTCATTTCAGCATGAATTAAAATGAATACAAAATAAATAAACAATTATTGTGTAGTATTCTAAGGGTTAAGGGGGTCATTCACTCTGGGAAAAAAACGTGCAAAAAATGAAAATAGCAGTGGTACAGTGGGGTGCTGCGGATAAGCTACCACAACAATTGAAATGGTCCACAGCACACATTTTTACACAAGTACACAGCGGTTCAGTCCATGTATTGGCACAGCACTCTTGGATCTTTGTGTGAAGACAGTGCAGGGAATTTAAAGGTTAATTGAACTACTAGTCTAGAGCTGCTTTTAATTCTGGACAGCTGAATGTAGGATACAGGAGGTTAGAGCACTGAGTGGGGATTAAATGGAAATGTATGCATGCTAGACACAGACGGAGAGAGAGAGACGGGGACAGAGAAACAGAGATTTCTGAAGCATCTGCTCTTAAGGCGGGTGAATATTCCACTTGGTGGCAGTGAGTACCCGAGCACTACCAACCACTCCGCCTTGCATTCCTTTTCATCTCACAACTTTTCTACCTGAAGCAGTTTTACGTCTCCCCAGTGAGAGCAGGGCATTAGCTGGAGCAGATACACCAGCTTTTTCCTCCAATGAGTCACAGATCCCCTGAAACCTTTTCATGCTGTGAGCCATTGATTGACTCATTTGTTTTACCTGCCATCTGCAATTCATTATCTCCGCTGCCGGTGGAAGGACATATTGCTATCTCTGAACGGCTTCTTTTTCTGCATTTATTAAGTGACTGATGCACCTTTTGAGGACGGCACCCTCGGGTCGACTCGCACACCTACTTGTAGCTGTTGAGGAGGTCTGTGCAGGTGGCGTGGTTTTTGCAGGGCTGCGATAAACATTCATCAATTTCTTGTTGGCAGAATTCTCCCTCCCAGCCAGAGTGACACACACACTCATAACTCTGCAATACAACAAAAAAAAGGAAACCCAATTAGAATACCATCGAAATATAGTGACACAGAATCTGCACTTGGTGGTCTTGGTGTAGTAATATAATAATACCAATACACACCATTAATATAACAGAAAATGACCGTATATACATATGGAAGCGGTTCATTAAGTTGTTCAGAGGGCATGCTGACACTTACTTGTTTGCTCATTTATACCCATTACATTTTAGTCAACACAGGCACAATGCTTAATATGCTCAAAAATATTTCAGGAAAAAAACTCCCACTCAAAAAAAGCTTTTTGCTGTTGAGAACTGTCTAAACTGAAAGTGTCAAGCTCGTCTTAAATTTCCACATTACTGCCATGCAGATGTATTCCTCCTACCACCCACCCTCTGGATAATATGCAAGCCTTTTTTTTACCCTCGTGCCAGCCAAGGTATACCGTACAAGCCTTTATCAAGCGTACAATATGAGAAAATCAATTATCATAGACATGCAAACATGTTGTTTCTACTGTACATCCAGAAACAGATTTATATATGTAGCTGCGGCCATTGCTAATCTTGTTCATTCCTCCATTCAGAGCAGTATGGGAACAGCTTGTTCTTTATTTCATCTTTGCAATCTGCATTATGATAATTAATCATGGCAAAGGAGATGAATGGCTTGTTGTCTATTACTTTCCAAGGTACTGGTTAATTTAAATTCCTCTTTGCATACAAGATGAAGGAAGTCATATGGTCAAGGTTTTTTCAGGATTCCTCGTTGCCAAGATCCTGTCTGAAGGTCCCGGCTGCTGCTGGTTGAATACATGCTAATCTGTATTTCATACACTGGAGGGGAGCCGTTAAACTTTGTCTGATATAATTTGTACACTGTGGGCTCTTTGGTGGTGAAGGTGGGGGGAAATGCCGTCATCTCTTGATAAATTAGATACCTCCAGGAGACTCCTATTCCTTACCCCTGGCAATAGAACATAATCTCATTTTGCTGCTAAGTCACCTTCAGGGACCGCAATTCTCCAAAATAAGCTAAAGCTCTGTGGGACATGGTGTTCGGAGAGAGGAATAGCTGCACTGTAAACAAGACTATGCTGAGAGGTTTCCAAAAACTGTCCCAGTTTGAACAATGAGTGGAGAAAAAAAACTAGACACTGTAGAGAACAGAGAACAGCATGACGAAAACATTTTGGTTGAAATTTCGTTATAGCCCTCATATCACACCCAATACCCTTCTTATGTGTCCTTTTGTCTTTGGATTGGGAGTTTTCCCTTTATCCCAGAAAATTACACTGGATGTTCTCACCAGGATTTTGTGCTGGGGCAATTTTGAAACCCTGTCACAGAATCCCTTGTTGATTATTTCACAATATAGAGAGAAAATGAGCATGTGTCCTTCAGTTATCCTCAAATTGCTACAGTAGCACTTTCTTGAAACTAAGGATTCTTGACAGCAACAAAACATGCTAGTTTGCTTTTGATGAATATTAGAAATTGACCAATGAAAACCTAAAAATGACCTTTGTTGTCTCAGAAAATTAGTATTACCCACTGAATACTTATGAAAGGTTCTGTATTATTTTTTTTTCTTTTCTCCTCATTATGTGGTTCCTCCGAGACTCCGTAAGGGCAGACAAGCGAAACATGCTTTTATTGTGTTACATAGATCTCATCGTTCATACACACATTATGCACTAAGTGCAAACTTATTTTAAACCCAGACATTAGGTGTAGACTATACTGTACACACAAAGTTATCTGTCTTTGTCCAAAGGAGAAGACTTTATCTACGACACATCTGCTTCACTACTGCAATCTGTTAGCAAATAAGCAGCTGTTGGAAAAAAAGGCCCCTGGTACTCATTGCACAGTTTGTAAGCAGCATGCAGCTCCCAAGGCCTTTTTGCAGCTGAAACAGATCAATGTTAAAGGCTAAAAGCACACTTAAAAACAGAGGTAGAGCTGTTTCTTGCAAAAAAACAAAAGTCTTAAAATGTTCTTTTAAACCCAAGTGTGTGCATCTTTGGAAGCAGACATGCGTGGTATAACATGAACTAGAAGCAATCAGCATTTAGATAATTACTTGATCTTTGATGTACAGCCTAAATTTCACAAACTCAGTTTTCACTCATTATTTCAACAAGGCTTAAACAGAAAATCAACTGAGGCGTGCAGCTAGAAGGCAGACCAGGACTGTCCTGTTCATCCTACCACTGAAGTTCAATCCAAACTCTACATTAGCTTAGCTACAACTATATAAGGTGAAGCTGCAAATGTAGTGTATCTTTTCAGAAAGAGGACAACTTATGAGTGGCTGTTTTGACATATGCATTCTTAATTTCCTTTCTGTGCCGATGCATGACATAGTCAGGAAGGGCAAACCCTGCAACTAGATATAGTTGTAGATGAGCCAACACAATGCAAAAATCTAAAATAAAGAAGTATCAACTTGTGAATCCTAAAATGAAACATCTATCTGCAAAAAACCTCCTGTGTGCTTTTCCAAGTGTACTTTAGGAACCTTTCGGTCATTTTAACACATTTAAAACTCAGGCCACCAGGAATAAATGTTATAATTGGCATGATTTGTCTGTTAGGAGATAAAATAATGAGGTGCATTCATTCAACATTATGAGACATGTCCTGTTCCTTTCCTTGTTTCACCCAGAAACCTGACACTTGAAACGTACTTTCATCTCCTCCTTCCCAATAGGGCCAATACAATCTGCCGGATTTGCCTTGAATATATAAACCTGATCGTTGTACAGCTGTAGCAGAGCCCAGAATCATATCGCCATATTTTTAATTATTTTTAATAATACATAACTTTTCATGTTATTGCACAGTTGTTTATATTTTACTGTGACAAAAATGCTTTCAAACATTAAACTGCATGGCAGACATCAAAGGTAATAGGCAGAGCCTTATGTGTTTCAGGTCTGTCAATATTCTATAATAAACTGGAGTGCTATCCAAAGAGTTGTGGTGATTTACAGGACAATGTGCCATTTTAAAGCCTTTTAATAGCTATTATATCAGGCCATTATATTGCCAAATTAAAAGTGTTTCTACTTACCAGATGGAGGTCCTTACATATCGAGTTGGTGCTGCACAAACTGTTCACGCAGTCGTCAATGTCTTGCTCACATCTCAGCCCAGCAAAACCAGGATTGCAAAGGCAGTAAAAGCCATCTACAACTGAAACGAGATCAGTAGGACAGTTACAGCTCACATCATACACTAATTTACTCGACTCTCAGTAGATCAACATCATAACACAGGTACGCGCTAATAATGGCTATGAAGCACAATCCTCCACTGTGATTTCATTTTTAAATGGATGTGACGATTGAAATAAAGGCCTTGTGCTGGATCAGTCAAACCTGTTGCTGCTAAATCTAATCTATGTGACAGGTTATATCACCCCCCCCCACACACACGCACACACACACACACACACACACACACACACACACTAGCCAGTCAGTCCCTTTTCTCCTACTACTTTCCTCGTTCCCCTCTTCCTTGTCATTAGTTTTCACATTCTCAACACACTGAATGAGAGGAAAAGCAGTACAACAATGGGAAGAAGCACATTTCAGGGGCCATTCTTTATTCAGATGTTACAAATGTGCCAATTTCTTCCATCAGAAGCTAGAATCTTCCCCGTCAAAAAATCCATTCCTGCCTTTCCTTAATTATTAATGACGCTAAAGTGGGATGCATCATTCTGTTTCTCCAACACAACACTGGTGTACAGGCAGCCAGTGACAGAGGTAATTGCACTTCTTACAGGAGTGAATTTATTACTTCCCCAGTCAGGGTCCCAGGATTCTTCATTATCCCAAAGATTTACCACGTAATCTATGCTGTCACTCTGTCTTGGTGCGTGTAGCTGCTATTACTCTCATTAAATGCTTAAGGTCCTGGGTGGCAGCAGCATTACTCATCTCAACCACTGTGGCTATGCAGTGCTCTCCCTGGTGGCTGGCTGGCTGCTGCTGCTGCTGAGCGCCGGCCAATAGGTCCTAGAGGCCTGCCACACTAACCGAAGGTGCACTGGCTGCACTGAAGATTAGTCAAGACAGCCGGCCGAGGTCTACTGCAGCACAGTGAGGGATACGATACTCTTCGATAGCAATCCACTGCCAGCGCGGTTTTGTTCCGGCATAATCCAGTTGAAAAACCATTGGCGGGCTCGAGGGCATTAAGACAGCACAAATATTTTGCTGATGAGGGAAATCTGATTTGACCCCGCACAACCTGTGCTCAGTAATTTCAGGCATCTCAAAGTAAAATGTATCACAGATAGATTTGTGCGGTTTTAAATTGGTATCTTGACTTTTTGATTTTTATTTAGATCACTGAGATTGTGATACCTTATTCTAGAGATGGAATAAATAGGGGTAATATCTTATCAAATAGCCACAAGAAGACAGACAATATTCTTTGATAGTATTATGTTCCTTTTAAATGAAAACACACAGCAGTGATGCTAAATTGATTTACTTCTACACTTATGTTAAGAAACTAATCAAGCCTACTTCAGCAGATAATGTCCTAGATCCTCACATCAGATGGGATAACTCCACTCTCATAACACTCCTATTAGCTGCAATGGTCACCTAATTGAAAACTGCCTGTCAGACTGTAAGTGAGCGGAACTAAATTTGACAAATGCCCAGTGTGTGTGTGTGTGTGTGTGTGTGTGTGTGTGTGTGTGTGTGTGTGTGTGTGTGTGTGTGTGTGTGTGTGTGTGTGTGTGTGTGTGTGTGTGTGCGCGCACATAGAGGTTAGCTTCCATCTCGAGTGCCTGTTATTAAGCATTTTGGTCGGATAGGCTGTGTCTTACCATCATAGCAGAAGCCGTGAAAACAGGGGTTGGAGCTGCACTCATCCACATTGATTTCACAGCGGGAACCAGTGAAGCCTCGGCGACAGTGACAGCGGAAACCCAAAGGGAAATGGGCTTGATCCAACTCCTCAACACACACTGCACCATTCTCACATGGATTACTGGCCTCACAGGGTAAGAAATCACAATTATGACCTGGAGTGAGGCAAAGAAATGCACGTAAGAGAACCACCCAGCAGACAACAATACAACCATCTCTTTAGAAATGCAATGGACCTGTCATTCTGGGGTTGCTAAAGATTATTCTCCTATTGTATGATTCCTTTAACCCATCCATGTGGTAGATTACATGCTGTGTCAAGATTACTCATTGAACAGAGAGGAATAGTTGAACACAAAACATGTTCCAGTAGATGCTGATCCAAAGTCACTTTCTTCAACCGCAGATTATCCTCACATATATATACAGTATATTCAGAGTCGAACACTCTGGTTGCTGTTTTGGATGTATTTTAGAACAGTTTTGACCATTTCAGTGACTGAACATTGGAAATGAAATGGCTGATGTAATAACAGTACCTACAACATTACAAGCTTTTTGCTTGTAACAATACCATAACCAAATGCATAGTCTCCATCCTCAATTCCAATTGGCAGTCATCTTGCCCTCCCATTTAAAACAACTCATAAAAACACACCTGCACAAACTGAAAGTTACAGTTTGCAATATTAAGATGTCTGCGGCACTTAACAATCACTTTGTTTTAGCAAACTGACAGAACTGTACAGACAAATTAAAGTACAAGACATCGTGATATTTAGATGCATGCATACATCTGTAGTATTTGAATTGCATCAAATACAAGAAATAAAGAACATGCATATACATCATTTCTTTTCACAAAGCAGTGATGAAAAAGAATCAGCCCATGCAATGCACGTTAAAGGAGTGAAGAAAAAGCTTTCAATGTTGCAAAACATAAAACATTTGACAAAACACATTGGGTACCTCTGATGATTTCTGTAAAAACAGTTACAAGAAGAAACACGTCAAGAGACATTCCGACCGTTTCAAAAATTATCAGCAATGATCAGTTGCTTTTTTGGAGATGGAATTTCTGAACTCTAATAGGTTCTAAATGCTTTAATTAAAAATATATATAAGGCACATCATTGCTTTTGGCTGAGCCAGCAAGATGTCGTAGCCACAGCTGATTAAATGGTGGTAAATGGACTGTACTTGTCTCGTGCTTTTCTAGTCTTCCGACCACTCAAAGCGCTTTTACATGTCATCATTCACCCATTCACACCCTGATGACAGGGCCCACCCTGCATGCCCATCAGGACTCTAACTAACATTCAAACAAATTCACACACCGCATGGCACAGCATGCGGGAGCAATTTGGGGTTAAGTGTCTTGACCACATCGACATGGACTAGCAGAGCCGGGGATCGTACCGGCAATCACCTGATTGAAGGACGAAACTGCTCTACCACTGAGCCACAGTCATCCAACGTACAGTTCAGTTCTGGCTATGTCAGCACATACCATAGAAACTTGATACTTTAATATTGTAAATACTTCCAAAAGCAATTAGCCAGTTATACACTACGCAGTGAAGCATTACTAGTTTCTTATTGAGTGAAATGTTGTGTATATAACATGATCTACAAATAAAAACTAGAATGACCACCTCTTAGTTGTATACCTCCACTAATCAGTCATGTTGCAGTTTACATCCATGTCTGTCCAAAATGTCATCACTTCATTATTTTATTCTGTTGGTGTGAAATTGGTATAATTAGCTTATCAACTATTGAGTTATGGACGGTTTTGTGAAGTCACAGTGACCTCTGACCAACAAATTCTAATCAGCTCTTCCTTGAGTCCAGTTGGATGTTTGCGTCAAATTTAAAGAAAGATCCTTAATTTGTTCCTGAGAAACCGTGTTCATGAGAATGGAACGGACGGACAGACAACTCTTTTGTAATTTTGGGTATTCACAATTTCGTGCACAAACCGACACACAGATATAGAGCAATTTGAACATGTGTAAAACTGTTTCACAAATGCACACATCACAACCTAAATAAATACATATATATATATATATATATATATATATATATATATATATATATATATATATTTTATAGACCGATTTATTACTTCAACTTCACAGAACTGATCATTTCCACTTGACGACTAACGACTTCTTATTGTACTTATTTACAGATGATACCCACAGATCAGGTCACATTTGCATGTGGAGTTTGAGCGTTTTCACAGTCTGCAGCTCCACACTCCACAATTATCATTTACGTATTTACTAAACCGTTATCTATATCTTCCTCTTATTAGTACGATATTAATAATGTGCCTGAAAAACAACATAACATTACTTATGGTAGCAGTGCTGGTGTACTGAGTGAAAGAGGGATTCCTAAAATGAAATAAATGTTGATTAACCTATATTATATTATATTATGTTATATAGGGACGTCTACTCAAATATTAAAACAATGAAAATAAACCAAAGCAATGCTTGACAAGGGAGTGATGAGCTTTTCTGTCTTTTTAGAAAAATGTCTCAAACACATTGAAATGACACAAAATGTAATGAAAAAACACAGCATGCATGTTTTAATCTGTCTGTAGATTATGAAAATAGTCTTAAAACTCCATATGCAAATCTAACCTGATGTGTGGTCTCAATCCGTTCACACATTTAACAATTTGTAAATGAACAATTTCACATACTGGAAGCTTCTCAATGCTGAAATATTTATTCAGATTTTCATGTGTGCATTTGTTCGAATTGCTTTGTATTCGTGTGAACATTGGGATACACAATACTTCAAATATGTATGTTCATGCGTAGATCATGTAATATACATTTGATTACGTTTCGAGATAAACTTCATTCCATAGTTTCATGTTGGAACAACATCATGACCAGACAATAGCTACTTTCTTTCGGGAAAGGCGTGGCCACACTACTGATATGCAATGACCAGTAAAGTAAGCATTTTGACAGCTTCTTGTGGTTGATAAGTAGGGAGCGGTATGACAGCTCCATGAGGCAATATTTTTTATACAAACACTGCATCAAACCCCCTTCTGTAGTGTGAGAGGATAAACAGACCTGCCAATCTCATCGAGAATCAACAACCCGTTTTATAGCTCTTAGCAGCTTTGAGTCATTGCAGCACTCACAAACTTGAGCACTGGAGACAAGCACGGTCCCTTAATTTAGTATTATCACACTTGTGCTGTGGCTATCTGCTATTTGAGAAATACTGCCAGACTTGAAGAAAGAGTGGAATTGTTCATAAAATCAAATAAGACAGAATTTGTATTTGCTTTTGAAACATTGCCCCTGAAATGTGTGATCGAGGTAGATGAATGAAGTGGCTGATTGGGAAACCAAGGCTACTGCTTTTGTAAGATGTGGATACTTTTTTAAGTGATTTAAATTACTGTGAGGCACATATTAGGTTATTACATGTTAATTATATACTGAGCTCCGTTGCTTTGATGATCCCAAATTGTCTCTCTCTGAGTTTACTTTATTATTTTACCATACAAAGCAACCACATCAGTATGTGGCCACTGCCATACCTTAAACTTTAAGTAAGAATGAGGTAATCAACCGTGCCTCATTCCTGCCAGACTTTCTATCGTGATTTGAATTAAACACAAGACTTCCATGTTCATTTTCATGAGCGCTCTGAATCTTTCTCCTCAAGCTGTCAGCGGTCTTTGAAGTGCCTTTTTGTAATTTTCATGTGTCTTTTTCAGGAGTCATTTCCTCCTGGCCACTCTGCCGTAAAGCCTAGATTTGTGAAGTGCTGCCCTGACTGTTGTCCTTCCAGGAAGATCTCACAGCCAGGGAGCTCATTAGATCTGTCAGTGGTCCTTGGGTTTTGACCAAGGTCCTTCTTGACTGCTTGCATGGTTTTTTAGGACGAGCGTGTCTAGAAGGAGTCTGGCTAGATGAATGTTTTTCACATGTATTAATGATGGAGCCCTTTGTGCTCCTGTGAAATCACTTTCAGAATGTTATCCACTGCCAGTTCCTTCATGGCACAGCCTCTACTCTGAGAAGAGTCTAATGATGAAAAACAGCTTGTGTTTGATGTGAATCATATTCAGAAAAGTGCAGTCATTACTAACTTGGGACAGAAACAATCTGCGTCAACAGGTAAACATTAAAAATCAGGTAATTTAAGATGTTTTATCTTTGATCATTTGTTTATAGAGGTATATGTTGTGTTATACCAGCTTCAATCTACTTAACAACAACTGAAAAAAATAAATCCTCATTTTTATATATTTTTCAATAAAAGTAACACATTCCTATTGTGTCTATTACTGATAACCAAACGTGTCAGTTAACAATATATGACTACAAATGTTTTGTTGATTTCTTACAGTAAACTATGATCTAAGATATTTACATAATGCAAATGCACTATAATATTATTATTTGTGAAAATAAAATAATTAAAATAAAACATTATAAATTAGCAAAGGCCATTATATAATGTCATCAAGAAAGCTAGGACGATGTTTTAGGTCCAAACAGTGATCATTCTTTAGAACAAGCCTTAGCTTTTCACCATCTTCTCATGTCTCATGAAAAGAATAGTGTGAAATCACCCACCAACATTTTAATTCCCATCTTTCATCATCTCTCATCTGACTAAATGATGAAAGATGTCACATGTGGCAGAAGCGCACACCATAGCGTACATCTTAGTAATTACTCAAGTTTTTTTGGATTTAACCAACCATAGGTAGCAAATTAAGATGTACTCATTTTGTTGAGACATGTGAGGTGAGTTCAGACAGGTGAAAATAATAGTATGTGGAGTTAATTAACTTTGCTTCTTGTCCCCATTCCCTCAGTGCTCATTACCTTTAAACGGAGCCACACATTGGCAGAAGTAATTACCAGGCTGGTCAATGCAAGTGGCTCCATTCTTGCAGGGAGATGAAGCACACTCATCAATGTCAAGCTCACACTCTGTACCTTTGACAGAAAAGAACACAGATTGATAAATATGATATATTTGGCTGTACATTCAGTATTGAAATCAAAAAACGCATCACTGCAGTTGCTGTTTCTTAAACCCAGATAGGGTTTAACTTAGAATAGGGTTTTGTGTACATTAGTTTTGATACCATACACACAGATGATGTGGAAGCTGATAGTGCTGAATGCAGCTAAAATACCAGAGCTGGGTCTCTATAGTGCCGCAAAAAGGAATGAACAGCAAACACCATTCTCACAGGAAGAACCCCATTTCAGATATCATTCTGAATTTTCCAAAAAACGATTATAGGAAGAGAAACCTGCATCTTTGTGATGATAAGATTCAGCACTGCAACCAGTGGTGTTGCTTGCAATGCAGTGAATCTGGCTCTGTGGGAATTAACCGCAGTTATTAAGAAACGTTTATAGGTGGAATAACATGATCTTTGTTTTAGTTGAGAGTTATTCTTCTTCTTTGTGCTTTTAACAGCCAAATGTAGGGAAATAATTAAGGCTTCCAAATGTGTGCAAGTATCAAACCACTGTTTTGTCTCTACCCTTTAAAGAGGAGCGTCTCATGGCTTTATGGCCGTACATAATGTTTTAGTATTGTCTGAATATGTTGCACATATGCAATGAACTTATTCATGTTCAAACATACAAAGATTCTACTCACTAGAATACATTAATGCATTCACTCACCTGTGAATCCAGGCATACAGACACATCCATAGCCATGAACAAGGTCAACACATGTGGCATTGTGCATGCAGGGTGAGGACATGCACTCGTCGATGTTGACTTCACAGTAGTTTCCTGTAAAAACATGAGATTTAAAAGAGTCAGGCTAAAATAATGACTATGAGCAGCAAACATATAGCGGTCCACCAGAGCCGAGACACACACTCTTCATCATTCATTCCCATGGTCGTTTATCCTCATAAACTCAGTTAAAAGAGGTAGATTGTAGATCAGGAATATTTAGGTCTACTTGTAGGATGATGTCCATGTTGATCTCTAATTATGTTGTTGCACCTGGAGGATTCTGTTGGTGTATTTTTTTATTGTAATGTCATTTCTTTGATAAGAATGCTATGCTGGTGGTCAACTCCCATGTAGGGCGGTGACCGGATAGTAGGGATGGGTATCGTTTGGGTTTTTTCCGATACCGGTGCTAAACCGATACTTTTAAAACGATACCGGTGCCTAAACGTTGCCTGAACCGATACTTTTTTATTGCCAAGGCAATTCTTTTTCTTCTTTCTTCTTTCTACTTTTTCTTCTGCAACAGAACTCAGACACTGTTGGATCCTAAAACTGCTGCTTTACTGGACTACACGTCATCATTAATATCGATTGGAGAGATTTGTTCCATCAAGCCAAGGACGACGTTCAAAAGCTCGTGCTCGTGTCTCCAGCGATCTCTGTGCGCGCACTGTGTGTGTGTGAGCGCTGGAAGCCCCGCCCCCTCGAGCCCCGCTCTGCATGCAGGCAGACAGAGAGCAGAGCAGCGAGTGTGCTCTGATCCGCGCTATTTTAATAATCGTTCTTAACGTGCGGGTACCGCGCTACCTTTTTAGTATCTATATACCGTGCAACTTTACAGAGTAGTGTAAAAAAAAAGAAGTATTTAAATCGGCTCAGGCACCGGAAGGAAGCACCAAAATCTGCGTTGCTTTTCGGTCCGGTAGGTACCGGACGTGTTCTCGGTACCCAACCCTACCGGATAGTCATCACTTACTGTTCCTTTTGCTGTTCCAAGTCTGTGTTACTCTGAATAACGCTATTTCATGTTCGTTTTATGACCAAAAAGTACTGCAGCTTTGATTTGTAACATTTTATGACTCATGCTCAGTTTTGCACTTTCCTTCAACTTTGTAAAATATATGTTGCATTTGACTTAAAGCCTCTTCATGGAGAGTTTGAAATTTGCTGATTGTGACACCTTGAATCCCTTGGTTGCAGTATTTTAAGACAGTTGTCACAAAAATTAAGTCAGTCTTATATTCCGTGTGCACATTTTGCAACACATGGAATAAACACATTTTTACAGTTATGCTAGCAAAGTTATTTTTACACTGTTCTGGATATCTGACAAATAAGGTTTTTAAATCAAACAACTATCTTTCTGTCCAAACACCATACTTTCTGTTGCCGACTTCTATCTATTGCTATATTGTATATGACACAACAAAAATAGATCACGTAATATGCAATATGGTTTATTCCCTTGCCGGCCTAATTTGTTTACTCCATGAATACAAAATAGATCTGCTGCACACAAACCAAGCTGTGAGGTGATGTTTTTTTGCATTATCACCATTTCACACATTTAATGTTGTTGTAAGCTTTGGAGGAGGCTGTGAGCGTGAAATGCTAAAGTGAGAGGAGGTCTTTGAATTACAGCAACATTTCATATATTCCCAGTCTACGGTTTTCTGCTTCTCTTGTATCACTACAACAGTTGTTAGTGCATAACCTCATCGCCTCCCATGTGGCCTGAAGGTTAGCGTGAGTTCATAGCTGAAACACTGAGGCTGTCTTTGAAATATTATGCTAAATGCAGCCAAAAACATTTAGATTTCTCTGAAAGACTTTGGGGACCTCCAAATATTTGTTTAAATCCATTCATTGTAAGAGCAGTTTCCTATTACAGCAGGTACAATAGACACTTCAACATGAAGAGTTTAAATGTTCATGATTTAACTCTCAGTATAAACCACCTGTATCCAGAAAGTCTAACATATTTGTGCAAGACTTTCGTTGCACCATCAGCATCAAAAAGCAATCAAGTCTCACTGAGTTCTGGCCAGTGAAACCATGAAACTGGGTTTGCACCATTAATGTTCCAAGAGGATGACCACTGCTCAAGTTACAGTTATTAAGGTGAGGATTTGCCTTGTTTAAAGTGCTTTCTTCTTTTTCTTCGTCTTTTCACCTAACCCACAAACACCTACACACACATGTATGCCATTTCACTTATTTCATACACACATGGTGTGTAAGTGCGGCCTCCATTGTGGAATGTTGCGTGACATGACTTCTTTATGTGACTACGTCCATCTTCGTGCTCCATCCTCCCCTTCGCCATTGTTAAGTTACGAGACTACGTCCGACAGCTTTCTCTTGTTCTCTCTCTTCTCTCGGTTCTCTCTCCTCCTTTCTTTTACTCCATCTCCCTTCTAAGGAGCAGTTTTCTGCTATTTCTTTTGCGCATATGTGTTGTAATAATAGCTTGATGCAATAGCCTGTGCTCAAATTCAAACCTTCACTGTTCCCTCTTAATGTGAAATAGGACTTTGACTATTGTCTTCATGGCCAATCAGCGTCCCGTTTCTCGACATGCTCTCTGTACCTCTGCTAGCGCGCTGCCTCCGTTAGCACCCTCCACCCCCGCTGTCCTCCTCCGGGTGCCAGGAGCGAAGCCACATGAGCGCCACATGAGCTAGGGCCGGCGCTGTTTAGGCTCCTCTTGGCGGGCCCTGCTCCAGCAGTTATAGGCTACCATGGCGAAAAGAAAGGCAGAGCAGGTGCCCCAGAAAAAGGTCTGCCTAACGTTAAAAAATGAGTGGCTAGTTGAAATAGTCCAAACTGACACAGGTAGGATGAAACTTTCAGACGTATTTAAATATGAAGAATATTAAGTTATTAAATTGTTTATATAGGCTACCTTTAGGAAAAATGACACTTTAAACGTCAATTTAATAGGCCTATAATTATTGTTAAGCACTGCATTAGCATTTTTCTTTCAATGAAGTTCCACTTAAATGTTGTACCTGCTGAGAAATGACTAAACACCTTTGATACTTTTATTTTTTATATATATATCATTATCAGTCATAACCAGTCATAACCTCCCTTTATTGAAGTTTAACAAAGATCCTTTAAGTTCAACTAAACTGACTGGTAAAACACCATCATTAAAATGTTCCCAAAGTCCAGCCATTATAAAAGATATTGAATAAATATCCACCTTGTATACATATTGATGCCTTTGCTGTCATCTCTTTGAATCCCCTATGGCTAACGCAGGCTTGTGGTCATTTTCGGCAGGTCGCGTGGTTGCGAATTGCTCACAGTGCTGAAATGTGCGCTCAGAAAAAAAAAGATTTGCTCAGTGCTGAAAAAAATTAGAGGGAACATTGGTGGTGACCCATTATTATTATTATTAATATATGTTAATAATCCTATCAATATTAATACTTATATGAATAGCAATAATGACATTGTTATACTTGCTAATAACCAAAACACACTCTTGCCAAATCCCGACAATATCAAAATCTAATTTCTGGTTGACCATGAAATCAGATGTGGATATTGGTCCCCAGTGGATAACTCCTAATGCCTATGTGACCTCTTTGACATTTACTCTGATGCCACCTTGAGGTCAATTTCTTCTACTTGCACAAAAGTATAATTTTGTAAAAGTCATTCAATTTGCTGAACATATTCTTGCACACACAGGGATAAACACTTTTAACTATTAATGACGCAATGTCCTTTCCTCCGTCACCACCCTGAAGATAGACTTTACATTTTAGCCTCAATGTTAGGAAGAACATGTAACGAGGGGCAGCTGAGCTTTGGAGTGGTATGATTCGTTTATAAACAAAAGAGCATCTGAAAAATGTACTTTTAGAATATAAATCTCATGAATAATAAATCTCATCACTATGTGTTACGTGCACAATTAAGCAGATCACCTTCCACACACTATGAGCAGAGACGATAGAAAGTCGTTTCCCTCTTCACATAAAAAAGAAAATTGCCTTGATGGGATTTCTGAGCCTCCTCTGTAACTGTGTAAAAGGTTTCCATTATTGAGAGGCATCGAGCTTGAATGGAATGTAATCAAGAAATTGCCATACATTTTAAAAAACCACATCCGGAGTGTAGTTTATATTTCCATTCCAGGAATATATTCATAGTGCCACCTGTAGTTTAAAGAAGTAAGACAAGAGCTGTGATAATAAAATAGTATGTAAAGCGAGTGAAACTCCTCAGATCCCACCCCGAGCATGACAAGGTGTATGCACTTCAATATGATCTCCACAGTTCAGCTGTCAGCAGCTCTTGCCACTTTGATTTTCATGAAATCCAATCCACTCGTCTTCTAAATCGAACTGATCCTACTGTTAAATGAATATATGAGAAGGGTCAGAAGATTTGGGGTCAAAATCACAATCAGCCACAGTGTATAAACTGTAGATTTATTATAGTAGACATTATGTTGTAATTATATTTCTTTTAATTATATTTCTTTTAATATCATATTGTATTGTTGCATTGAGACCAAATGACATGACACATGGACATATTGCATTTGAATTATTACCACATTCGTTACAAAAAACAAATGTGTAATTTCTGGTTGAACAACAATAATTTTTTTGCAATGTATTTTAAGTTTTCTAACTGATTTAAGCTTCACTCACTTCCCATGCTAGTGCACCCACAGGTCTTCAGTTAAATATTTAATTTGGCAAAATTTGAAGTTCTGTCTACATTGAGACTACATTACAAGAAAAATGAACAATACCTATATTCTCTCTAAACGTACTCACATCCATGTATTAAAGCACACTGGTACGCAGGGCCTTACTGACGTTGCCTCCCACTCATCATTAGCCGCATACAAGTCTGAGCAGTGATGTGCAAACAAACACATTTACGTAAAGAAGCATATGAAATACCTGTGACTCCAAGAGGACACTGGCAGCTGAAAGAGTCAAGCTCATCAATGCAGGAGCCTCCATTTTGACAGGGCTGGCTGAGACATTCATTCACTTCAATCTTGCAGTCATCTCCTTAGAAAGCGTAAAAGATGCCCAACATGTTGACACATTGCTTCGTTGAATAAAATGTCACTTTGACTTACAAAGAATGACTACAACATAGCTTTCACTTACCAATAAATCCAGGCGCACAGAAGCAATTGTAGCCACCGAGAACGTCTTTACAAATACTCAGGGCTCCGCACGGCTTTTCTTCACAGTCATCAATGTTTATCTCACAAAACTGGCCTGTTAACCCTGCAGAGAGAGGGACATGTATTCTATAGGATTTCTCACTGGGGAATAATCTCTTAAAGAAGTGCCTGCTGGATGTGATATACCGTAGCGCTGTCTTGTAAAGACATCTAGTAGTGAAACAGGCATTCAAAACTATTATTAAAGAGCAAAATGAGAACTTGATTAGCTGATGTTATTTCCTTTCTTCACAATCACAGTATTATCAATCAATGACACATGTTAAAATGGTGCTTCAAAACAGCAGTGAGTACCACCAGTGGGGAGCAATGGTTATGGTAATGGTATACCATTATGTTTTGAACCTGCAAAAGAACCCACTTCACTTTCACTGTTAAACAGCGGGCAGCAGTGATGTGTGAAGCAATACCGACAAAAGCAGGGAAAATGAAGACTGCTAGCTAGCAAACATGGATGTAAACGATGCAGGTTTTAGAATATACAAAAGGTTGTTTTTTGTTTAATATTTTATGAGGAAGTAAGTGTGTCTAATGTTTGCTTCAATGAAACAAATAGTGTATTTTTTCAAGAGAAACTGAATATAAAAATGACTGTTGACAAGAAAACTCCAACAAGTACCTTAAAACATAATACTAATGGAGATTTTTGCTCCATTGAATCACTTTGCTTTTTTTCCATATTGACACATTTCATTCATGGTGGTCATTGAACATTTAAAGGGGAACTTTGCTATTTAACCAGTGGCGGGCCGTGGATTTTCTACCTGCACTTTCAGTGGATCAGCTGTTCGGCACAATGAGAAAATAAGCTAACAGGGGAAAATTATTATAATACATGGAGTGTATTTGAATTATAAAATAGCTATAACTTTGTGATTCTGTTTAGGCCAGCAGAGAAGGCTTAGCAGGCCCTGACGGCGCGCCACTGTATTTAACATGACGAACCCTATGCCTCGATATATCCCTCAATTTGTGTGTGTGGAACTGCCCCATAGACAATGAAACTAGAAAAACATTTTAAAAAAAGACACAGAGCATCCAGGGGAATGTTCTACTTACATGTTCTGTTCCACAACGGAGAACAACTATAATAGAGTTTTGCAGGGATGACATCATTTTGTTTAACACCACCAGGATTATTTCTTTGGATTTTAGATAGTTGCAGAAAATAAGCTCTGTGTCAAAAACACAAGTTTATTACACGTACATGTTTTGTTCAGTAAG
Source organism: Taurulus bubalis (assembly GCF_910589615.1). Lineage (NCBI taxonomy): Eukaryota > Metazoa > Chordata > Actinopteri > Perciformes > Cottidae > Taurulus > Taurulus bubalis. The sequence continues at coordinate 15,020,266 of NC_136602.1, forward strand.
ATAAATGAGGGTGAGTACACACAACGAGGCTGTGAAGGCGGATCATTGAGCCACTTATTTTCCAAAATTCACGACAAGGGTATTTACTGACACATTTTTTTATTGTAGAGCAAAACTTTAAAATATCTTAAACGTGTCTTAACCACAGATCTTATTATAGGCATCTAACCCAGAACTCGAGAAGAGGGAACCAGTGGAGCACAGACGCAAGCTCATCCTGCAGCACTCTATATAACAAAGCTCATTTGGTTATGAAAAAGGAAACTCATCTCTGCGGGTTCACAGCATCAGTCTATCACTCCGATTCATTGTCTATTGAGCAGCTCTTTACTATCCTTGATGACATCACAAGTTTGAGACTTCTCTGGTTTCTGGCTTTGAGAGAGAGTAGCTCATTTTCAAAAATATTCATTGAACTTTCCCGAGCCATGGAAACATATTGGAAAATCTCAATTTTGGTGGTTGTTCCCTTTAATGCCCTAACACTGGTGGCTTGTTATTCAATTTGGTAAGTATAGGAACAAAATGCTTGTTGTCTGCAACTTATATGGAATAATGTTATATTAAGTGAAATTACTAGATGTGATTACGGTTGACACTTTGCACTCTAATTAGCAAGTATTTACTATGTTGTGAGGCAGTTCCTGAAAACAAGTAAATACTATGTGAATGCTTTTCTATTTACATTTACTTATCATATATAATTACCTCATTTATCTGCACCTATAATTACCTGTGAATTACTGTAATGGAATGGAATTAACTAATTAGACTTTTGACTCATTTTACAATTGACAATAATTTGATTATTACCTCAGAAACACAAGGAATGACTGACATACCATCAATTAATTTAACAAATAACAATTCCTTTGATTAAATATGAGTACAAGACCTTTGGATCCGAAGGGGGAAAACATACATTCCAAGCATCATCACCGCTTTGAAGTCGGCTCACAACCTGATGAACTGAGCCCGGACGTACACATTTCATGAGCCTGGTTCGTGTTGTTGCTTTAGGCCAAAGAGATTAGACTCCCACAGAGAAGCAAGGTGAAAAAGCGAAAGCACCAAACTGAGAGTAAGTGCGCTGTATACATCTTTCATTCGAGGAATTACATCCATTTGAGGCAAACTGCTGCCAGACGGTGAACCTACCTGGTAAACAATCACACTTGAACCCTCTTGTTAGATTCACACATGCCGCACTGTGTTGACACAGACCATCAACACAGTGGTTTAGATGTGTGTTGCAGTGCGGCCCGGAGTACCCATGGTGACACACACATCTATAAGTATTTGCCAGCTCTTCACAGAGGCGACTCCCCTCAGGGTTGCAGGGATTCGACACGCATTGGTTCACAGATGAGGAGCATTCATTGCCATGGTATCCTGTAAGAAGAGGGATCAAAGTAATGATTGATGTGCGGCGCTATGTACAGTATCCTCCTGACTTCCCACGTCTGGCAGACATCATGGATCGTGATTCCACGTAATGCTGTCGTTGCCAGTGTTTTCCTCTCTGCCGTTTTATAAATTCTATCCAGCATGAGCCTGAAGCACTAAATCCAACGAGGGATTTTAGCAACAGTACACAAAGTAAAATAACTGTGATGTGTGGTGTGTTTTTTTCCTCAAATGTAACTAATTTGCAGATTTGTACACATGCTTTCTAATGGTATTCACTTAGAGGTTAATGCTGTTCGGGTGATACCATAACAGTAATCAACAACACGAGTACATTTCCACATGCATTAAGGGCTCAATTTAAAAGAGAGGGATTGATGTAGAGTAGGCTAAGACACACTGTGGTTATAATGATATTGTAGCTTCCAGCATCGTGTGTTGCATAAGCTATTGCATGTTGCATTGCTATTGCATGTCTGCATTTGTAGATGGAGTTACTGTAGTTATGACAATAGCAATTTGTATTCTTATTGTAATTTTCTTCTATTCTATATTCACGTTTGAATTTTTTACTTAATTTAACTTTATCGTAATATTGGTACCTTATTATGCTTATGCTATGCACCAATACACCAATGCAAAGTCCTTGTAGGTGAACCCTACTTGGCAATAAACCAGATTTCTGATTCTGACAAGCTTGAGTCCTATATCAAAATAGCTTCACAAAATTCATGACCAATCAACTTCATAAATGTGCTTTAATACCTGGAGGGCAAATACATTGCATTTCCCCAGCTGAGTTGTAGGAGCAGGTTCCTCCATTTCTGCAGAACTCAACACCCGATGCACAAGCGGAGACAAATGTGGAGCAATTCTTACCTGAGAGGTAGATAAAGATTGTTAATTGAGTGCTATAAAAATGAACACACACTGAGAAGAAAAAAGAGCACATCACCAACATAATGACACATCTCAATATCCGACAAATTAGTTTGACTGCAGAGATTGACAATCATTAACGTGAGGAACCAGCGTGATGTGGGGCGTGTGTGTTTGGTAATGGAGCCAGTAGGAGTGATACTACGGTATAACTGCCATATCTTTGTACTCATGCAGTTTTTTACGACAGCTAAAAGCACACTATTTATTTTGTCTAGGTTTATGCCTGTTTACACTGTCACAGTACAAAAATATGAATACAATTCCCTTGCTAGTACTGCGCAACAAGTGATGGATACAACAAAGGTTCCATTCATACCACAACAAATATAAAACTGTAGACAAAATAAACATGTATTAGTAATGTACAGATCAGCATTCTGTAAACTTGAGTTAGTATTACTGTATATGTAAGATAAACAGCACCTTTGATACAAGGTTCAAGGTTTTTATTTTGTCATTTGTGCCGAGACCAACAGTCCAGACACATTGGAATTTTTTGTGCATGGCTCTGAGTCAACAGTTTTTGAAATAAAAAACACACTATAATAAGAAAAAGAAAAAATATAAATTAGGAAACCACTATACATACGGTGGTATATGTACAAAAGGTGGTAGTATGTACAAGAAAGGTATTAGATACAGTTTTTAAAAAGTGTTAAATAACTGTAATAAATAGGCTACATTTTGGTAGCCAATATATCATCTTTTGAAAAATACTTTATCCGATACAATTTTCTACAAGAGGAGAAACAAAGATATGTTTCTCCTCAATCAGCTGCTGAAATCGGTGAATGAGCTCTTACATTCGACCAGTTTGATGGTTATCACTACTGAAGAGTCATCAATCTGCACAATATTCATTAAAGTCTAAACTATGAAAATGATGCCTCAGATAACTCACCGGCAAAGCCTGAAGGACAGATGCACTCATAGTCTGCAACCAGGTCAATACAGGTGGAATTATTGGCACAGTATCCATGGGCACATTCATCATAGTTGATTTCACAGTTCAACCCCCCAAACCCTAGTATGAAGAGAGAAAGAGAAATCTCATCAGTGCATATCAGTAAACACCAGACATGAAAAGACACTAATTAATATCAAATTGCAGCCAAAAGCAGATGTATTGCAGTTTCATTGCTGAAGTTTTACATTAGTTTTCAATGTAAGCTCATCACGATAAAACATACATACATAATATGGAGAGTAGATTGTATTTATAAGTCTTGCACTGAAAAGATTTCATTTGAGAAAATCAATTATATTTTGTCATATTGTTGTGACAATATTTTAATGGGAAATGTTTAATTCGAAGTAACATTAGCATAATTAATATCTAAAAAATAAAAGGTTAAAGTCATGAAGTGAAAGTGAGAGCTGCCAATTTCTGACATTTTAGTCCCCCATAAATATATTCCGTCGCATGGTCACGCTACAAAATGACTATCATTAGCACCGTCACACAGTGCAGATACAGGAGGCCCATGACTAATGCTTGGCTATCAGCACCATCGGTGCAGGTCAAATTCTCATCATTTCTCAAACTGACCATGGAACCAATTTCCACCTCTCTCCATGTCATAAAATTTGACAATTATCCTGACTTCATTAAAAATGCATAACAGGCTTCACCCGCAATCAAGGTTTAATCAGAGGTATGTCTCACAGGTAAGATGTCAACCAGACCAAGAAATTATTCAAAAAATAGCTGAGATTTATTCCTTCTTACTCTAATGATGCAAATGATAATTTCTGATGGAATGGTTTTATGTGATCGGTGATAATTTAAAGCAAATATCTGTTAACCTTACCGGTATTGAATGGAAAGTCATGAGACATGAACAAATGTGTAGTTGAAAATCTTGATGTATACAAGAAGCAATCAACATCAAATGCTACAAAAACATTTTGTTGATAGTATACAGGTAATCATTCCAAGCAAACACTACAACAAATGAGTACACTGATTGGTCCCTGGAAAAGCGCGCTAATCAACTAAATCCCCTGTTGGGTTTGGTCAGGACACATTTATGTGGACTCTCAACCTTCAACGGCTTTAAGGCACATGAATTAAGGTACATTTGTCACATTGATGGCGAAAAAAAAGATCATGACCAAGAATCTCTTCCAGTTGTGGAGATTTATTCCTTCTTACTCTAATGATGCAAATGATAATTTCTGATGGAATGGTTTTATGTGATCGGTGATAATTTAAAGCAAATATCTGTTAACCTTACCGGTATTGAATGGAAAGTCATGAGACATGAACAAATGTGTAGTTGAAAATCTTGATGTATACAAGAAGCAATCAACATCAAATGCTACAAAAACATTTTGTTGATAGTATACAGGTAATCATTCCAAGCAAACACTACAACAAATGAGTACACTGATTGGTCCCTGGAAAAGCGCGCTAATCAACTAAATCCCCTGTTGGGTTTGGTCAGGACACATTTATGTGGACTCTCAACCTTCAACGGCTTTAAGGCACATGAATTAAGGTACATTTGTCACATTGATGGCGAAAAAAAAGATCATGACCAAGAATCTCTTCCAGTTGTGGAGAAGGGGTTAAATCCTTGTACATTCCCCAATTAAATGAGCGTAGTTATCTTTCTTTCTCTTCAGGACACACTGCACCAAACCGAGTCTGCAGATCATAAATTGTTTGTGAGGAATGTAATGTGCAAGAAGAAGTTTCTTTGGTTTGTAGCAATAGTTATTTATGTCTGTGTTGGATGCTTTCTAATAGTTCTGATATACTTAGGAGATTTTTTAGCAGGGGAGTCTAAGGAATGGTCCTTAAGTTCTTGAGTTGATATTGTTAAAGTAATGAGTTTGAATAATTTCACATTTGTATTGTAAGTGTTGAAATGATAAGTCTGAGAGGCAAAATGTTTTTTCTCTAATAAGGCAACTGGCACATTTTGTCCTTCTCTATTTTTTCTTTACTTCTTTAAACCATTTGAGACTGCAGACTCGAGTCTTTAGGACTAAGTTGGCTTCCCTGATTATTTTTACTGTGAATATTGGTCCCATGAGAGAAATGGAAAATGGTTCCAAAGTTTAAAATCAGAAAAATAAACTACAATGAGACACCTTATGACATTTGTACATTATTCAGTTTATCTGGGATATATTTACCTAGGTACTATAAGTGGGATGAGTTGAAGCTGTGTTTGTTTCCTGGATACTTAAAAAAATGGGTTCACTCAATGCCTTTCCATTTGCCCATTCATCCACAGGAAAAACAAATAGACCACCGAACAACGAAATAGAGGTAGAATGAGTGCAAAGGTGAAAGCCAGGGTCATAACTCCAGGACTGAAACTGGTTGGTTGCACACCAACAAAGGTCTGAATTAGTCACATACTCAATATTGTCTCAACTATTTGGGAATCTAATTGCATTGCCACTTACCTTCTGGGCAGAAGCACTGATACAGGTCATTGCCGTCCACACACATTCCACCGTTCTGGCAGGGCTTTGACTCACACTCATTGAGATTTATTTCACAAAATGACCCTTCAAACCCTGCAGCATATTTAAAAAAAAAATAATAATAATAAAGTTATTGGACTCCTTTTTTGCCTGGTTAAATTCTTCAGCCAATTAGGATCAGCGTGTCTTTGTTTTCACAAACAAAAGATTGTATTCAAAGCTTGTGTTGATTCAAAGAGCTTGCTGGGCACATGCAGACTCAGCTCACTGGATCATTTAATCATGTTTAATAAGAGCCAGTCATTGCCCTTCTGATTTATTGCATTAAACAAGCCAAATCCAGTGATTTTTAAGATCAAAGTCACTCTATACACAAAGGGAACCACATGAAACAAATAACATGCATCAGCGCACATGTGTAAACGCACTCGACAGAACACACACACACACACACACACACACACACACACACACACACACACACACACACACACACACACACACACACACACACACACCATTAAAGAGAAGAAACATGTCAGTGTTTAAGGCACATTATTGCTGGTGCTACACAAGCTGTTAATGGGTTAACCTCACACTTATCTAGCATAGAGTGTTTGTGATGTGCTTCACACAGTCAGCCAAGGACTAAACCGAGCATTGGAGTTTTAAGATGCTCTTCACAATTAGGAAAAACGAATATAAAAGAACAGTCAGCATAAGCCATTTCCCCTCCGAAACAATGCTGTGGGGTTATATAAAAACGAGCAATCAAAGAACAAGTACTGCTGCAATGCAAAAACTGTGGTATCACAAAAACTGTCTCATGCCAAGTGGGGCTCTTGATGAAACTACTGCTGAAATAATTTTACGGCAAAAATAAGTCTTGCACTTAAAAGTTGCTCCTTTGAAATGAATGCTAATGCAAAACAAAAACCGCTGTCAAAAACAGTTTTGTGTTGTAAAAACACAATTATTGCCCTGCAAAAAGTGCTCTTCGAGAGAGTTTAACAACTTAAAAATGTGGGAACATTTTCCCCAGCAACCTTCCGAACAAGCCAGAAAAGCATAGTCCACCATTGTGAGTTCATTAAACACCTCAGTTCAAGAATATGGTTTAGTGTGAGGACTAAATATAGGTCAAAAAGTTGACAGCATGTGGTACACAGAATAGCGAGGGAGGGTATGAGTAACATGTTTTGCAACACATTAGGTTGGCAATATTAGATCAAACCTGAAACGTTTAGACATGACAGCATCGCAGTATGCCCTTGAGAAGTGAGCTGAGGAGAGCAGCCCGCCGCAGGTTGCTTTCATTTACATAAGAAATCACTCACAATCCTTCACTTTGACGTCTGCCGAGCATAAGTGCAAAAGGAGTAATGAAGTTAGGGTTATTGATTGGGTTACATGAACTTCTAGGTAATAGCCATTCATTTGAAAGCAGATAGCAGAGCCAGGGTAGAGTTGACTGAATTATTATTGGTGTAGTTTGGCTGTGAAAAAAAAAGTTTTTTATTTCAAGTACTGTTACTGTATCCAGGAATAAGCTGACTGAGTTCCAGTGCATGTACACACAGTACTATACTGGCACTCTGTCACTCACTGCACGCATATCATTGACTTGTAAAAGTCTGAAGCCTGGTACTCCCGGCAAGCCTCAGAGTATCTAACAGGTCAAGCCTCTTCCTCTTCCTCCTGTTATCCCTGTCACTGCTGGCAGCTACAGCTGTGATAACACTGTCATCCTCATGGAGGGGAATCAGCGGGACTGACACACAAACTAAATTGTTTTCTTCCTGCAGGAGCTGTCAAACTAATCTGCGTAAGATTATCATATGTTTATGAAGGGGTAAAAGGTGTTTTGGGGGTTTTCTTTGTTTGTGCGTGGTCTAGTTCGTGGTTCTCGTCCTTTTGTCAGTGATGTGGTGGAGAGGAGGACGCTGAAGAAACTTTTGTCCATGTTGGACAACCTGGACCACCCTCTCTACCACCTGCTGCAGGGCCAGTGGAGCACTTTCTCAAAGAGATTCCTCACGCTCCGCTGCAATAAGGACCGTTACAGGAGAACATTCCTGCCGACAGCAATACGGCTTTATAACAAGTCACCGCTTGCTAGTTAATTTAATTTGTATATATCTTTCATCCCTGTTGCTTCTTTATATATTTGATCTTTTATCTTGTGTGTTTGTATCTTCAAGTTGTAAGGCGCTACGGACGACGACAAACAAATGTCCCCTTGGGGATTAATAAAGTATATATTCATTCATTCATGTACCCCCTGTGAAATGTGTTTTCAGACAAGTACCCCCTAACCAGCACAAAGCATTTTTGGTTGAAAAAAAAACAATGTAATTCACAGCGCTTTGCCATCAGTGTCTGATTTAATATAGAACTTACACTTCTATTATTGAATATTTATTAAATCACTATTTTTAAAGGGTTTTTGAATTCACACTAATTTTAAATATATATTTTTTAAATCTCAAGTACCCCCAGTACCCTCATTTGAGAACCACTGGTCTAGTAAGAGAACACAAGAAGGACTCCTATGCAGTCTTGATCTGATCAAACTAAAAAAGACAATAATCTACTTATTGATCTACAGACAGCTACTAAAACACCAACTGATTGTGCAGTATTTTTTGTACAGCGACATATTCCTTTTAGTAAAGTGACCTTGAAGCCTGAGAAAAGGCAGGATTTTCCACGTGTTAATATAACTGTGTGACAAATATAACACCTGTTAAAGGTCTTGCTCACCTCTTTCACACGTGCAAGAGACATTTTGTCCATCCTTTGTTTCCCTGCATATTATTGTATGTTCACTGCACAGTCCAAATGAGCAAAGGTCAATATCCACCGAGCAATCTTTCCCCTTGAACCCTGCAATGAAAATTGAGTTAACAACGGAGGACATTCAGAAACAGCCAAACCTTGGGAAATAAACTAGGAGGTCTGAATTCATAAAACACACACACACACACACACACACACACACACACACACACACACATATATATATATATATATATATATATATATATATATATATATTTGTGGCTGTATGTTTTATTCGGGTTAGACACCTTTTCTCTAGCACATTAATGGGGGTATCGATTCTTCCCCTTGCAATTTACCTGCTATGCAGTATGCTAATTGAGTGAATCATTGACAGAGACCCACCCTAGCAAACTGATCTATATCACATTTATCTGCCCCACCAAATGCCTGTCTGCATGCCACTGATAGATACCCATGTCAATATCTATTGTTGTAAATAAAGCACAGACGGATGCTGTGACTGAAACTCATTACACGTGTTTGTACAAATATATATGACTTAAAGGGAGAATCCTAAAATAGATTACTGGGATTTTTTTCACTGACATCACACGGTTTAACCCGTGGCCATTAGATAATGGCCATGATTTAAAGAAACAAATGCATTTAATTGTTACATTCACAAAAGGTTAGGCAGCTTACTGTATGGAGTCACAGAATATTTGTGTTTTTAAATAGCAAAACATTTAAAATATCTAATACTAACGTAAAAAACTCTCCAAACTACAAGCCTCTAAACAGGAAGAATGTCCCATATCACCGTCATGAATCTTTGTGTCTGCAAAGTAGGTCTCACTCACTGGCAAAGGAGTGAACTATTTCAAATGCTGCTTCCCAATGCTGCTTCCCTTTTTTTTTAATCAATGCTTGAATAAACCAATAGGACCGCAGCTAGATTATGTACTTCCTGTTGTAGGCAGTCTCCACTTCCTTTACATTGTAACCTTCTTCCAGACCCGAGTACTTTACACCAACACATCTATCTGGATGTTAGACGACCTTCCAACTACCCTTTTCTCATCATATTATGCATTGCCTTGACTAGTTAATGGACAGCTATTGCCTCCAACAGAGTGTTCAGAAGTGTTTAATAACCAATTGTGCATGCAATTCACTCTGAGGTTAATGTTGCATGAAGGAATGTCACATTTACAGTGTCACCATCTCCAAATGGGACTTCCTATTCTATCTGACAGCTACTAGCAGCTCAGCCCAACTCTGCTTCAGAAACAAGAGCAGAAATGGAAAGGCAATGTGTTTTACCTTATCTCAAAATGTGCAATCGTACTGAGACATACTATGATGTATTGTTAATACTTTACAGTAATACATTAAAGCCAAGTCCTTATGTACCCATGTTCAGTGGTTAATGATAACAGCCGCGGGTCATAACTACTCTTGGCTCGGAGAACTGCTTCATCAGCACATTTAGTCATCTCTCATCACCAACGTTCTGGTTGCTTCACTGAGCTGAAAAACTGAAAATAATGTTCTTGGATAGAACTCACCAAATTCAGTTGTTACTTCTAAAAGAGTTTAATAAATAAAATGAGACTGTGAGGTAATATACGGATATAAAACCTGGATTTAGCTTGTTACCTCCACCAAAGAGCGCTTCTCAAGGACCATCTTTAAGACCAGTCGAGCACACAACTGCAGAGATATGACTAAATTGCTAAACATTATACATTTAAATAGGGTCATTAACAGGAATTTGACATTTTTCCGAAAAACCATGGCTGTCATCAAGTAATCAGCATGATTGCCAATCACTATGTGTGTTTTGATTAGATATTTCCATTTCCTGTCATCAAAACTATTTTAGAGAATTGTTTAACCTTGGCCAAAGTATCCCTGATAACTTTAGTGATAATAACAGTTAAAACTAATTCAATAATAATGATAAGGCAAGGCAAGCCAAGTTTATTTGTATAGCACATTCAAGAACAAGGCGATTCAAAGTGCTTCACATAAAACCACTAAAAGCATCAAAACATAATGCAGATTTAAAACAGTTAAGAAAACATTAAAACAGTCAAAAAGCAAAATAAAAAATAAAAGTTGAAAAAGCAAAATAAAAAATAAAATAATAGATCAACTGGACAACACAGACATGATGTACTGTGGCTGAAAACATAAAACTGTACCAGGAATCGGTCAGAACACAGGATTGTAAAATAATCTGATTCTGATTTGTGTATTTGTTGGGAGAAACAAGCAAACCTGACAGACCATCTATCTAATTGACTTTCAGAAGAGATAAAGTGATCAGTAACACCTGTCTATAAATCTTTCAATGAAATCAAAACAGTAATGGAGGCTTTACTGACACATTGGTGTTCTGTTCTTACCCAAATCTAATTTGAGCTAAGAGCAGAAAAAATAATATGAGAAAATTATTTACAGTGATGCATTTGCTCTGTCCATAATGTCATAAAAACACATCATGTAACAGGTGCTGGACTTGTTTCAAGGCAGTAAATGTTTTAATGACTTCATCCGCATTTTAATTGATTTATTGACTAGTAAAATAGAGGCACTTTTGGCTGAGGGAAAGGCAAAACAAGATGTGCAACGACAACAAAACAGGGGTGATATTGTTTCACTACAATATATTCAAACAACTAAAGTCGGAGGGTAGACTTCAAAAGAATACAAATGTAAAATATCCAGCATAAACCATGCAGTTCTTTTGCCTGTGTGGTATATATATATATATATTGGGAAAATGATTTAGCGAAACCGACCCATTGATCGGTGCCAGAGTGTATTTTGGGTCCGGTCAACACCTACAGAATGTTTTGTGGGTTTTATTTATCAAATATTTGTCTGTAAATCCTGTTCTGTGGATTGTGGCTGTTTACTACTGAATGTGACATTGGACTGTGACATTCTGACTAGTGCAATCAAGTAGTGATTAAGTATTATATTACCAGAGGGCCTAGTAAAATCAGCAGCGCACTGAGGACTGCAACACCTCCCTCTCTTACGGACTGATTGGGGATCTTTTCGGGAGCATGCGTTTTAAAATGTCTGACAAATAAACATGTGTAATACACAGTGTTACTTGATTAAAGAACAATGCTGAAAGCCAAATCTCTGTTTGATTAGTTAAGTCATGTTTACATGCATTAACGCTTAGCAAGATAGAAAACAGTTTTTCTTAACCTTTGATTCTACAAATCAAAACCTGAATATCTTTAAAAACGTCATCCAAAAAACAGATTTTATTATTTCTATTTGCTTCGTGTCGAGCATTTTAAGGTGCAGATTTTAACTGGTTTCTTGCCTGCATTCAAATATGTGTTCCTGATAATTCCTCTCTGCTATCTTTCTAAGCACACCTTGAACACAAATACAAAAATTATCAGAGCAAACTAAATTGTTTGTAAATACATGAGAAATAAACGTTCCACGTATTCCCAAGGTACAGTAAACAAAAAAAATAATGGCTTGATATTTTTGTAAACATGCTCAATAATAAACAAGTTATTGGTACTTACCAAGAGGACAATGACAAATGTAGTCATTTATCAGATCCATGCACTTGCCTCCATTTAGACAAGGCTGCGACCAGCAGTCATTTACATTCTCAGAGCAGGTCCTTCCTGCAGGATGATGAGAGAGACAAATAAACTCTACTTCATGTCACGGGGCTACAGCTGGAAAAATCTTTCTACAACACGCTTTGCTGTCCTCTTGGACATTTCATGCTCATTGAAGGTGCGAAGCTTAATAAGAGCAGAATAACACTATACACATTCAGAACTTATTCAGTTCACCTTTCTGTTTATTTACCAACATTGAGCTTCACCTGGTTTATTGGTGACAGGATTTGACTTCACAAGGTAGCTGAATGCCTCCGATTCTGCGTACTGGCTCAAAATTTGATTGAATGATTACGTGTTCAGCATGTCGCAGATTGTATATATGCAGAAATGGTGGAGCTTCAATGTTATTATCCTCTGGGCAAGAGTTGATAAAGAATTGATTCCAGATTTTACTGACACATTTAGTGCTCCACTAGGCCTGGCCTCTGGCGATATTTCAGACCTCTTATTTCTCTATGAGCCAGAGAGCTCACAGAGAATAAACAGCCGACATCCTCAGGCGCTGCTGTCCACATCAAAGGTAATTGTACTTTTGCCATCACGACCCCTTACACCGGCAAGTGCTTTATTAATCACCTACTATAAAGGTACTCCCATATATAATTAAGGTAGCGACTGACTGTACCTACAGCCTAAACAAATTGTATAAATATACACTTTGTACTTTGAGTCTATGATAATAAGCCAGATCGTAATGCCAGCCAATAATAATGATCAATATAGACATTTTTACCACACATGGGCCAGATTATGCCAAATGTCTCAGAAATAAGACAGCATATTTTAAATGTACATTTTCTAACACTTATTTGATTTTGGTCTTACTAAATATAATAAAGTGGACATTTTTATAGCATTGAATCTGCCCGTTTTAAAATAACATATTAATTGTAACAAGTCATTTTAACTGAGTTAATTTTGCCTTAAAAACATCTGCTTAACATGGCACAGATGTTAAGTATAAAAAAAGTGGCATTTATGTTAACAGTGATGAATTAATTCATAACTTCAAGCTACAAGTTTCTGCATGTGGTTTCATTCTAAATAACTCTTCAGTTATACAAGTGAATCGTATTTCTCCTACATTCATTACTGCAATAAAAAGGGGCAAAGACATGATTTTTATATTACCATAAATCTCTTTCTCACACATAATGATCTACAAAAAGGAGATTGCCTTCCCAATCCAAGCAGTTTAGCGATTAAGAAACTGTTATCACTCTTGCTACAGCACAGGGTATCTCTTAATTTCAATCATTTCTATGTATAGTGATTCCAATTTTCAATCTACTCCCATAATATGTACAGAACTCAACTTGCATATTTTACATATCAATTTTCAATGAGAAAAATGACCTAATGTTCAATAATGCCAAGCATATTCTGATGAATTTTCTGTGTAAATCCTTTGTATTTCAAACAATAAAGCCTGCTCTAAAACCTGAAATTCCTGTGGCTGGCTATACAAATGGCTGCAAATGGGCTCACATTGGCATCAGATGGTCTCATACCCTCAAACCCCGGGGGACAGTGGCACTGATAATCACTGATTAGGTCCACACAGGTGGCGCCGCTTGCACAGGGGAAGCTGTTGCACTCATTTGTTTCCAGTTCGCAGATCGACCCTTCAAATCCAAGCATGCAGCGACAGGTGAAGTTATACTGCTGGTCCAGGCAAACGCCATGTTCAGAGCAGAGATGGCCAACACAGTAATCTATGTCCTCTTCACAGTAGACGCCTGTGTATCCTCTGGGACAAAGGCAGCTATCAACAGATTAAAGAGAATTTCTTAATACTGTATAGAGGTACAAGAATTCTTTCAACCCTGAAGGAAAAGAACAGTAAATGTCACTGCTTTTACAATCATTGACATTCTGGTGCCTGAATTGCCTGAAGACAATCAAGATGTTAAGGCTCACCTGTAACCATCAATCTCATCCACACAAGTGGCTCCATTTTGACACCAATGTTGAACACAATCATTGACATTTATACGGCAGGTCTGACCAGACCAACCAGCTGTACAGATGCAAGCGTAGCTACTGGCATCATTCAACATGCAGCGTCCTTCGTTGGCACATGGCTGTTGGAAGAAGACAGAGCCGTTAGATGCATACGCCGTGACGTATGCTGCCTCTTGTGCAAAAAATAAATAGCTTCATCTTGTACGTGGCCATTCTGCTAAAAAATATTACCATTCTTTTATAATGAAACCCAAAATAATTTCTTGCTCCCGGCTGCCTGAAAATGAGCTTCATCCCAGCCACATGGCACTCTCATGAATACTGATCCATGCTTTGTCCTGGATACGCTCAATATTCCATGTAGCATCTACATCCTGTCTTAAAAGACAAGATCAATGGTCATTGAGTGCTAAACCTCCCAAGAATTTGCTGTAACAAAACAGATACGCCTGCTAGCTGGTACTTGTGTATATATAGTAGAGGCTAACAAAGGGGCTGAGGAAGTGCAGACATCCTGGCATTTCTGTAGGGTGGCCAGCACAAGGGTTTTTCCACAGTGAGTGATCATCTCTATCTGTCATCTGAAGAAGCCCCTCTGTTTTGAAAGATTTTTTTTTTTTTTTTTAAAGGCAGAGGGTCGATCCATCTATACCTAAAGAACCCCGCACATTCAGAGATACAGATACTGCAAATCTTCAGTGGCACTCATCCGCATCAGGTGGCAGAGGCCTTTTCAGTCCCGTGAATGTGCTCCCCTCCTGCTTGCCAATAGCAAAATCCCTGACAAACAATCACACAATTCCAGCTTTGTCTTCTTTTACCATGACTGCTTAAACATCTTGCGGATGTGCGACCACATTCAGCATATAAAAAGAACACAAAAAAGTGCTTTGATGATTTAAATACGAAGCATACAGTACACTGTGAATATGAATAGTTCAACCTGTATCGTGTTTGTATTTAGTCAGGTCATAGGTCAGAATCTGTTACTTAACTACGTGTGGTTATTGGTTCTGTTTAATACAGCCTTCTTCTCAAGAAAACCAACATACTGTACAGCTTCAGCACCAGCTGATTGCTCTGTTTATGGATTATCGCATTTGCTGTCAATCTTCCTGTGGGAGTTATGTTTATTTTTATCCCTGTGTATAACAAAGGATTATCCCACATTTTATGAATACAATACTGAATTAATATTTGATACCTTCTCACTTAAGTCCTCAATGTTGTAATTCAGTTTGTGGTGACAGTTTGCAGAAATGTTGCAGGTTTCTATAAATAACTGTGTATTAATCCTACTCCCTTACTTATTATATGAGAGTTTTAACCCATAATAGACTGTGCCTTGTAATATCATTGTATTTGTGGTTTGAATAATGTCTTATGCCAAAGTGTCACACTGGTCATTTGTAAATGTATTCATAATTTACCATCACCCAACTAGATATGAATGTGATTGTACTGGTGGTGAGTTCTATCTTAGTGCTGTGCTCTTATGGGAGAAAACTGATAACACAGTGTGCTCGAAACACACAGATTACACAACACCTTCTCATTAATTTGCGTGTTATGGTTCCCTGCTGTTGTGATAATGTTGCTGCCCTTTTGAAGAGAACAACATATAAATTGCTTCAAGAGAAATAAACAAAAGATTGGGAGCTCTTTAAAAATGTATAGGACTTAAGAGGAATACTTAAAAGAAGTGCAGAGGAGGACAAACAGTCCATTAGATGTTTTTACCCACTTGAAGGTGTTGAGGGCAGGGTACACGGCAGGTGTATTCAAAGCCATCTGGAAGGTCCAAACACTGAGTCTTTGATGGACACGTGTTGTTGGGTAGAGCACAAGCATCAATGTCTACTTCACAATTATTTCCTAGAAAACCTGAAAGAAAAATATTTGATACAGTTGAAATAAGTAAAGCAATATGTGATTAGATTGGTCACAAACCCATCTCTAACTAATGTTAATTACCAGGACACGAGGTCAGCTCTTCTATGAATCTCATAGAAACGGACAGAATTGGGCTGACAGTGTTTGGATTGGCCCTGAAGCGAAGTCTATGTTCCTCCATGACTTTGTTCCACTTAACTCTCAAGTTGAGTCTTAACTTGGTTTTAATATTACAATTTTCATATGATGCTTCTCTAATTTTTTTTCATCTAATCCCTCTTTGTCTAGCTCTTTTGATTTGAATACTCAACTGTACCATTATCAGGAAAAAAGGGTTGGTTAGTAACACAGCAGACGCTTTGTCTTTGTTAACCCCTAATTGAGGAGGTGGAATTAGAATTTGAAATTATACATTTGGCATAACCAATAGTTGAATGGACCGTGAACCAACATAACAGAATTCTGTAAGCTTTATGAGAGACAAAACTATGCATTAGTTTGACTTTACCCATGCACTGTTGTTAAGCAAACATTCAGTATTGGGTTGGCAATATATTCTGTGACAGATAGGGCTTGGAAAAAATAAAATGTCCTGCAATTTATAATTCCACCCATGTTTTAAGACTTTGCTTAGTACTGTGGCCCGGCCCTCACCAGACTATTTTCTTACATTGTAGAACTCACTTCACCATGAGAAGATGCAGCAGATGAGGCATATGAGTGGAAGAGGCTTAGGTTTGCTGAGATAACAGATGGGATTTAGTAGCAAGGCTGGAAAGCCAGGGTGTGCCCTGTGGAATTTTGTTACCATGGATCTGTGGCCACATCTAGTACCAGTTTACTTAGAGAGTAAGGGATTCATGACTGGGGATTACGGGAGGCTGCAGAGGCAGCTTCAGAGGCAGCTGAAAAGAGCAACGGATGGCTCTGCCTGAAAAGAAAAGGCGCCAGGTTGTGTGCAAAGCATGGATATCCATCTTGTGTTTAAAATGGGAGATACAGCAAATATCAATGTCAAACATCACATTCTACTTACTCTATAATTGTCTAATGTTGTCCGTATATATGATTAGAAAGGAGGAAAACACAGTCATTGTAGGTACATTTGTAAAACATGTTCCTCAATAATGAGACCGGTGTGGATGGCTCCAGTCCTGATGGACTTGCTCTGAGCAGGTGTAACGGGGGCGGCACATGATAACCGTTGAGCCTTCTGGGGTGTTGTGGGTCCATTTCAACTTGACATCTGTGATGGGAGTTTCCTACTTGATAACCCGAATGATATAGTCATCAGCCCACCCCTCCATCCCTCTAACATCAGAGCCAGATTTCCACATAGATGCTCAACAAAAAAGCACAAGGGAGAGTGAACATAAGGATCACCATTATGATCACCAACCGAGCGGATATAAAACATGTTTTGACCTAGTTAGTTCAGTTCATTTGTTTATAAAGTATGATTCATTTAAAGTAAGAGGTATTTCTCATTTTCAGCTCTTCTGATATCATTGCATTGTTTATTGCAGTGTTCTAACCTGCTGGCCTTTGGAAAAGTTTGTCAGTTCTCCTTTTTATTTTGCAAAGGTTTCCTCCGTGAGTCCAAAGACATGCCAGTTAAGTGAACTGGAAACTCTAAATTCCCTGTAGGTATGACTTTGTTTTTCTGTCTGTGTGTTCGCCCTGAGATTGACTGGCAACCTGTCCAGGGTGTGGCCTACGTCTTACTATGCTGCTTTTCCAGCCCTGAGCAGCTCTGGGCAGGAAAAGCAGCATAGGAAACGGATGGATGAATAACGCTTCAAGCTATCATTCACCATCTTTTAAACTATGGAGAGTTGCACTTCAGACACTTCAAGGGATGACCCAATTCATCAGTTGACAAAAATACAATGCCCCTTCTGAAAGTCACCTTAAATAGCGACTCTGTTGTGCCTTGCTTCAGCAGCTGATGAGGCGAACAAACGCATGTGTCATTAACACTGGCATCGTCCTTCAATGTTTAATTGAACAAGAGTGAACAAACACAAAGTTTCATTAACATCAAAGTTACATTCCCCCCAAGAGCCAAGAAAACATTTGCTGGGAACAAGGACTAAAAATAACTGCAGCAAACTTGTGTAAAAAAAAAACTTCATCTGGCCACTAAGACTCTGTGCCCACAGTGTCTTTGGACTGCACGTGCAGTGAAATGTTCCAGGAAAGTGGGCAAGAGCAACTGGCAGACAGTAGCTGACACCGTGCCCTGCCAGTAACACAAAACTCCCGCGAGTGGTCCATCAGTTTATGTTCAGTGAATGTAAAGTCAAGCTCAGCCTGCAAGGCACAGTAAGCAATAACAAGAACATATTAATAATTGGAGTTTCATAGTGTAATATTATGATGATTAAAATTAAAAAAAAATAAAAAATTACAAATTAATTGAAAAAAATCACAAATTAAATGATTCCATCAATTAATTTGTGATTTTTCTCAGCTGTTCATTACAGACCAAAGCTGCAAACTGATGCTGTGAATAATGAGATGAAGATCCTGGCTGTGCTTTCTTGTCTCTACACTGCACAATGGAGCATGTTGTGATCAAAGAGAGGAGGGCCCTTTTAAATTGGCTTGTAGTGTCATAATAAAAGGCATGGGTGCTTCATTTGAACACATTGGAAAGTAGAAAAATCATCATTTTAAAAAAAATCAATGAAATGCAAAAAAGAAAAAACAAGAATATCTTTTTTTTTAAGTTAATCGTATACAAGTAAGAAATTGAATCCTGACGACTTCTCTTGTTTTCACTTAACTTCCTCATACGGGATGTGACATGATTAGGGCTGCAACTAACGATTATTTTAATAATCGATTAATCGGATAAAAAAAAAAAAAACATTAATTTCCAATTTATTCAAAAACGAAACTGACAGTACAAAACATCTTCAGAAAGTGCACAAACAGGTTGCTCCTTGAACATCCCTGAGCTGTATATTACAGAAATAAATAAACATGGATTAACACAAAAAACATACACATGTATGCTTTACATCTGCCAAATGTGAGCCCTTTTTACTGTAATTGATCTCTTTGGAGCAGAGGCTGCATTTAGCATACCCTGCTTTATCAATATGTATGAAATACTGGGACAGTGGGAAGCTGTATTGCTCCTCTCATGTCTGTTTTCATCTCCACTTCATCTCAGCCCTGCATCAAGCATCAAGAGCGTCCTCTTCCTGAAACTCTTTCATTCACATCATCTGATCAATAACTGGGCCTCTTATGACCACGATATCCCGTCGTTGGCTAAGCCCAACTACGTGATTTGCTTCATTGTACTTAAAAAAATAAAAACCTGCAGCCAGATCTGCCGGTGTGCCAGTTTAACATTAACGAGTGACAGCGTGAACTGAACCAGACCGGGGGGTGACGGCATGTTTCATCACGTTACGTTTTTTTACAAGCAAGACTGAACTGTAACGGAACATAACGCAACTTTAACGACAATATACAATTCAAACACGTTAGCTAACGTGATAGCAAGCTGACGAGCTTCCATTAAAAACAAGTTGGAGGGAAATGAAGACGCTGGAGACATCTTAACGCTGATTGGCCAAGACTTGACACATCAAAGATGTTCTATTGTGAAGATCACGACCTAAACTTTTTTCCGTGTCTCAGTCCAATCTCAGAAACGCTGGCGGCCAGTTGCTCTGCTCCGCTCTATTTTTTCTTCTCCGCGACTTATTGAATGGCGTAATAATCGCGCGACACAACGAATCGATAACGAAATTCGTTGCCAACTCTTTTTGATAATCGATTTTGATTGATTTGATCGATACGTGGTTGCAGCCCTAGACATGATTCTCAACTGGTGAGTGGATCGCGGACACGTTTTCAGTGGGAAATTTATTTAGAATTTTTGGGAAAGCTGCTCCTCAAGACAGTGACTTATCCCATCGTAAAGTATTTGTCATAGA
This sequence comes from Taurulus bubalis, assembly GCF_910589615.1. NCBI lineage: Eukaryota > Metazoa > Chordata > Actinopteri > Perciformes > Cottidae > Taurulus > Taurulus bubalis. The sequence goes on from NC_136602.1 coordinate 15,040,325, forward strand.
TGCAGTGAGTGTGTATTCTCAGTTAAAGTTAGGTAATTTGAGTCTTTTTGAAACTACTTCTTAGTTGTTGGACTGTTTTGTTTGTGCATGAAAGCTGTTGAGTCTGTTTGAAAATGGCTGAAGATTCTGAATAGTTATGTATGTTGTAACACCTGTTACCTGTCTTGAAGATGCACTTTTTGTTTTTTAATTAAAATGCAGCTAATTGAGTGTAAAAGGGAATACCACCAGCTGGTCATTTTGGTTTATCATTAAGCTTGTTTTTGTGTTGGCATACATATTCTATACCATCTCAGGTTCAAACTGCACTATCTTTTCATTGAATAAATTTGAGAAGTTGAGAATGTTCCTTGATTTGGGTCGCGGCTTGTAATTCAGGTGGGATGGTGGGTCCTGGAGCCAGACCAGTTGAGAACCACTGGTCTAGGGAACCAGCTGTCAATAGCTAATCGCCTTTGGTGTTTGGTGTACACAGAAGCGAATTCACAAAAGCAATGCACAGCTATTCGGTTGCTAGACCTGCACAAATAAGACACAAAGAAACCGTGTAATTCTTAAAGCACCCATAAAGGGTGAAATGCACCCCTTCCTGGGCTGCCAAGCAAAAGCTTCTCGATGCTCCTGTGCTATTTCCATGTACATAAATCAGTTAATATGCAAACATTGGCCCCTCTCTATGTAAATGAGCCTTATTGCAAAAACTGTCCAATTCACAAATATCATCGTTAACAGGCACAAGCAGTTAGTGGAATTATCAGCGTCTCCAGAGAATTGGTTGTAACTGACGCTCATTTGTAAGCGTGTCTGCTCAAACCCAATACTTGTGTGATGTGGTGACAAGATACAATGACAAAAAAAAAGGTTCATATTAAACAAATAATACAATAATGTATACCCTCTCCCTACTTTACCAAAGCCTGGCTAACACTTTCCCTTTCCCCTCTCTTAATTGCCTTCAGGAGTTTTGGATGGGAGTGGCACTCTGACAATCCTCTCCTGACTCTCATCCCTCACAACTGAAGCATTGAGCTCAAGCACATTCTTGCTTTACCGCATGGATAAATAATAAGCTGAAGAATTTTAAGTTTTCTCTGTAATATCATTAGCTTTTGTGTATCGGACCTTGAGACAGATAGCGGTTGAAAAGGATGTACAATTCATGGTTGAATTCGCCCCCGAGATCTTCGGCCACATCCACTGCATACAAGCCGAAAAAGGTCTACAACACTGCCTACTACCACAGCTACTAAAGATATGTATCCCTTAAATGTCATAAAAAAAGCTTTAGTTTTGACAATAGTCCAACATACCTGCATGACATTGACATTCATGGTGTCCTAGAAAGTCAGAGCATGTGCCATTGTGCTGGCAGGGACTGGAGTCACACTCGTTGATCTCAGTCTCACAGTTTGTTCCTGAAAATAGAGGCAATTTTTGTGTTGCATTAGTGGCATTTGTAACACATTGCCATCTTCACATAGAGCCATTCATGAGTGATAACATATTGCATGTGAATCCTACAACATTTTACTAAAGGAATGTTATGGCCAACTAATTGTACAGGATTACGCTCAGCATAAAGAAAGGAAGCAAGGGGAAACGGCTAGCCTGGCTCTGTCCAAGCAAGGTGCCCACCGACGACTGTTCAGTTTTTTTCAGTTTACAGGGGTAAGATGCTGGACTATTTCTTGACTGCAAACACAGACAACCTGGAGTCTTGTCATCACTGTGAGATTGTCAGGCAGGTGTTGGTACACAGATTATTTTTAATATTTGAACAGAGCTAACTGTTTCCCACTGCTTCCAATCTTTATGCTAAGCTAATTGTCTGCAGTAGCTTCATATGTAGCGTGCAGCTATATGAGAATGATGTTGATCTTTTGTTCAGAAAATGAACCTTATCTCCTTAAACTATATTTAGACCACAGGCATTCCTTTCATTGGATGCAGCAGGATTCAGGTGCTGAAGCTGGAATCACAGAGAGATGTGGATGGACAGGCTCACTTTCTTCTTCAGAAAATAGGCACTTAATAAACAAGCTCAGAAGAGAGCAAAAGTGGTGGGGGATGCAGGTGGCTTGATATGTGATTTGTTTGGTGCTCGGTTGCTTCAGCAGCTACTACTTCGACCACTGTGGTTGGGGGTGGGTGTCTTCCAGTGCAGGTTATTAATTTAAAATGTCCCATCATTAATAACGGAGCAGCAATGACATGTAGTGAAAGTCCCTTTTTGACAGCGGCAACCTCATGCTATGGCACAAACACCATGATTGATATCATCTGTAGCTGCTACAGGTCATTGTATTCTGAATATGCTATGCAGCAGAAAATTATACAAATGTGTCCCCCTAAAACGCCTACCCTCATTTATGACTATGAATAAAATACATTTTATAGTATTTTAGCCTTTTCTAAATAAAGCTTTAATGATATAAAACTTGTTGATTTAGCCTTCAAAATGTTTGTACTGCAATGTCTTAAATATCTAGAAAAGATAAAATATGTAAACAAATTAAAAGGTCAATATTAATTGAAATTTATTTTAATTAAATTGTAATTTAATCTTGTGTGCAGTCTTTATTTACCTGCAGGTTCTTAAAGGCCAATATATTCTTATTGGTCAGATAAATTTCAGGTGAAGAATTAGAGATGGTTTTACAATGTGTCTTTTATTCACACTCCTGGATCTCCCGTGGATTCTACACTTGCAGATAATTGCATGCCTAGTTTCCAAGTCTTTTTTTATTATCCACACAATTAAAAACAGAGAGTGTGTATTAATATATGTCAACTGTTGTTGTTCAGTAAAAAATAAAGCCTTCCAAAATAAAATGTGAATGCTTGGGCATGAGTAATGTACCCTGAGTTATGATCTATGATAGAGTACAGTGGGGTTTCTGGGCAGAGCTTGACATTAAATTGGCCTTTCTATGCTGCATGGCTCGAAATTCCAAAGCAAAAATCCCAAGATCCCAGAAAATGATGGATTCTATCAGTCACTAAGACCTGCCATGGTGTAAGAGACAATTTTCCATTACCAATGTGGCAACAGATTTCAGCTTTGAACAGAGGGGGGAAAATCTTGTTCATGTAGTGCTATGTAAGGGCTTATCTGACTGACAGGTAAGTGTGTCAGGACTTAAGGCTAGATTGGGAAATAGGCTATAGGCTAAAACCTGTGTGCACTGGGGAAGCAAAAAAAATCACATTCACTGGTTGTTTAAGCATTAAAACAAGAGAGGAACAATACTATGCGTCGATGCCGTGTGTAACATATGCAGCGCCATCATAACCCCTGTACAACATAAACAATGTTCAGCAAGGATCACAATCTGTGTTCTTCCAATACTGTCTATTGTTTTGTCAAATAATGTCTAGAATTAAAAATGTAATAAAGTCTAATTATAGATGTTTATATACTGTACTGTATTATGCTAATACATTTCTAATGATATGTGATTGTATGTCATGGGCATAACGGACAGCAATACTTCAAACATGATCTTCTGTTAAGCTGTAAAATGGCATAGCTGTGAATGAGAAACTATACGAGTTAACATGACAGCATTTAGCTTATTTATAGCTTTGTTCTCATTTTTGGTCTCCAGCTATTACGTAAATAACGCTTCTATGAACTTGTTCAATAATTGTAAAGCACTGTAAATGCAAAGGGTCATGCTCTTTACCCTTAAATCTCATTGTCTAATTAGAAACGTCTTTCTTTTTGTGTCTCTCCTTTTTCCTCCCCGTTTTTAGAAAACAGTTGTCAGTGATAGCTTAACAACTTCCAGCCATGCTCTGAGCTGGCAGCTAATTAGGAAGCAGTTTGCCAGAGCACTTGAATGCAATCAGTCGCAGGCCTAAGAAATGTCAAGCAGGCATGGCGACTGGTAAATAAGCTTCAAGGTTTTAAAAAGTCACTTCCTCAAGAGAACTAGCCTTTGCTTTAAATCTGTAGTCGGCTTGTGATTTGTAAAACTATTTGTAAAATGACTAACATACTATGAATTATCAATGGTATACTATTGATAATCAATAATTGCTTTTCCTTGCCCACCTTTAGAGTCGAAAGTCAAAGGCCGGAGGTCAGTTATGGAGTAGCAGCCCTTGAGCTGGCTGTGATTCCGTTTTTTGAGACATTAATCAGAGCGGATGTTTGCCAACATGAAGGTTTGAATCAAAACCTGATGGTGAATGAGTGGCCTTTTCCCTCACTGTTGACCTGCTGACCCATGTGCAAGCAGTGTACAGTATTAGAAGTCTTTGAATGAACCTGTGTAACCCTCTCTTCAGCAGAATAACTGCTCTCAGATGTTACCGTGTTATTAAGGAACACACTTGACCAAATGTACTGCATGTCAGCTGGATATTAGCAAACACTGACTTCAGGGACAAACATAAACCTTTAGAGTTTGTTTTAATGTTTTAAAAGGCCTCATGACGAATGTATGCTCGACAACTTTATTATACCACCCTCTATGTTGAGATACTGCAGAGTGCATGATGTTGCTTTTATATCATGAAACTGTAAACGGTTTATGAAGAGCTATTATGGGACATTCTCATCTAGACATTGATAATAATTGATGCAATAATTTGTACATCATTTCAATATTGCAGCGTGGGTAATTTTAATCATTTATATTCTGCTTGGTACCATAACCTGTCATTTTCTAGCATAATGTATTAGTTAATTTACACTGTGCATTAATATTCTAAATGTACAAAGTAACATAACTATAGCTATCAAATTAATGTAGTGGAGTAAAAAGTTTAAATATTTGCCTCCAAAATGTAGCAGAGTGGAAGTATAAAGTAAGAAATGGAAATACAAAGTTCAAATACCTCAGAAATTGATATGATAACGGATATCGGATGAGTGCATGGACTCAAATACTAAAATATTTTAAGCTGTATTGCAGACATTTCCGATAGTGGTATCGAAAGAACTAGAGTTCTTCCCAAAACCATTTTGATGAAGTTGGTTGGTGGTTGGGTCTCGGTAGGGATTTGATGTGCACCTCGGTCTATTGATACACGCCATAATCCATCTCTATTTTTGCTGTAAGTAATTGCTGATCTGAACGTTGTGTCATTTTATATAATAAGGTGTAAAACCCATTTCCTTCACAAACTTTATATGACATACAAATGTAATGGACCAGACAACAATAAGCCAGTATTTCCTGTGACCATTTTGGCATGATAGAAATGGTGGAATACATGACTTTATGCACTGCTGCCTTAAAACACCAACAAAAGGCAACATAGAAACATGTATTATGTATGAATCGCTCTGAGCATAAGAGCTCTCTGTGTTAATGTCTTGCATCAGGCTGCAGAATTAATTAAAATATTCAGAAAATGAATGCGCTCACCACCTGTGTTGCACATCTGCCTTACATTTTTTAATATAGTGATATAAAATGTCAGAACAGAACACACAACTCTGCATGTTACTGCCAAGCCATACCAGTTCTTCCAAACATCTATCAGTCATTCCTTGCCCCAAGACTTACTTTCCCACTAGGGTTTGTATAAATCAATCCATATTTTGAGAAATCCTAGTCAACAGACAGACGGACAGACAGATAGAAAGTGGCAGAAAAACAGATAATAAATAAAGCAAAGTTATCTCACCAGTGAAGCCGAGGGGGCACTTGCAGGTGTACACCGGAGAAGATGACGGCTGACTTGTTGTAATGCATGTGGCTCCATTCAAACAGCCGTTTGGTTTTATCAGGCAGGCATCGCCTACGTATTGACAAAACTCTCCTATCCATCCTGGGGCACAAACACACTGCAGGAAAACAGTATTAAGTAAGTTTTAGAGCAAATATACAGTTTGTTCTTCATTGTTTTTGCTCACGCTAGATTTCAAATAAAAGAAAAAAAAAAAAATATATATATATATATATATATATATATATATATATATATATATATGAGGGTTAAGTTGTTGACTTTCAGTTTCACGGGTGTTTGGTGGTCCATATTAGTTAAATAGTGTTGCAATCGTGTTTATTTTTTATCTTTGGACAGCATGAAATTGAAATGGCAGCAATTTGCACAGTGCTCATATGATGTGGCTGTAAATACATATATGTATGTAGTTATATGTATACCCAAATTACAAAAATCCTAACTTTTTCTACCTACCTCAATGTCTACCCACACAGGTAGTTTGGGTTTAATTTGCTCAGGTTTTGAGATATTGCCCTCTAGACTGTCTGCCACTATCTAAATATGATGGGGGCTAATGCAATTTGTGTCACTCACAGCACTGAAAAATAACTTTAAATATATTTAGAAGTATCTTTTATTTCAAGAAAAAGTGTCCCTGGTGCTGTGGAGAGTTATCTAGATTAAGGACTATTCTTTCTGTAGAAAAATGGAAACTGTTGATGAGGCCTTTAGAATCAGAGTCATTGTTTCTGGAAATTAAAAAGGTAATGCTGATTTAAAAAAAAGAAAATCTAAATACTGGGATCCCCACAAATTCATTTATATTTTGGTGAAGGCAAGGTCAAATTAATCCAAACCTATCTGCAAGGCAATCCCAGTCATGTTGTTATATGCTGGAGTACAGAACCGCAACAAAACAGTCAAATTATTGTCCAAAAGGTCTGCTCAGTATATCGACCAATAAAATATGTTTTAAATATGTTTAAAATATGTTTAAACCCAACTGTGACCTCCAGTTGGGTTTTGTTAAGAGCATTTCCATGACAGAGGGAATAAATGTGCAAGCTACTTTAATGAACTACCTAATGTGTGTCATACTCAAAGAAAAACCATGTAAAAAAATATATACCTAGAAAAAAGAAGCGGCCCATGTGCAATGAGACACACTTTTTGATTATGGCTCACCCTGTTGTAGGAGCACCAACGAAGCATCTAAAGGTGGATTTTAGATGACAAACACTCAGTGCCTTAATGGAACAAGACTGATTGAGAATGATTAGGAACTATGGGACTTTAGGTGTTGTAAAAAAATGTGTACACACACACACACACACACACACACACACACACACACACACACACACACACACACGTTAGAGGAGACTTGTAACACCCTGTGTTTTCTATGTTTATTCCCTTCACCTGTTCTCGTTCCAGACTCCTCCCTCCTCATGTGCCTTTCCCCTCTGTGGTTGTAAAGCACCACCCTCATTGTTTCCACCTGTGCCTCATTGCCTGTCTTCCCCTGTGTATTTAGTCTGTGGCTGCAGTCGGGAAAGAATTACCTCCTAACGTCTAACCACCTTTTCTTGACCTCTGTGGAAAACGTCACAGGGTCAAGGAAAGATGGGAAGGAGAATTCATGAGGAGTTAGGAAAAGACAACTGCGGTGTTTAGAGGATCCGACTCCACTTTCCCTAACCACGTAGTATCAACGCGACGGCAAGCGCATGTTAGTGACGTCGGTCTGCAGCGGTGAAACTACAATGTTCTGACAACAACAAAGATCATCTTAAATACGTTATCCGTCTTCTTACAGTGTTGCTTCATGCAGGCGATTTAAAAAACCCAGTTCAAAGTATTACTTTATTAGCAACATAAACAACTTGGTTCAAAGTATAACTTTATGAACGAGGTTGAAATAGAAATGAAAGAAGGAATATGAAAGTGAAACCAAGGGATTTTTCACAGAGTACAAAGCTACTAAACTGTCTCATAGTTGAGTTTCAAACATTCTGAATTAAATACGTTCTCACAATAACAATGTGTGTCATACGTGTGCCTCATATCCCTTTATGTTGTTATGGTTTATATGCAGATTATAATTTGATCATAAGAGTATGCAAATGACAGTTTATGAAACACCACACAACTCAGTGTGACCTAGAAGTGTTGACTTCATATGTGTTATTGTAGTATGACAAAATAGTTGATTCCAAAGATGATAATCAAAAACATGACTCAGACTGAAGAGCTCCTCCAGTTTAACTCTTTCATCAAAGCTTCTGTAGCTGAAGTCAAATAAAAGAATGAGGGCTGAGGCTGAAGTACAACACCAGAGAGAGAATATCAAATACAGCAGTTTGATTACTTTACAGCAGTTTTCAGCAACAACAATGTAACCTCCGCAGTTTGCCAGCCGGTTTAACAGATTATTGAAAGTATTTTCAAGTTATGCTAATGATTATTTACATGATCTGCATTTCTCGGTCATGATCGTTGGTTCTTGTGAACAGCCGAATGATACGTCACTTTAAATGTTGCCGCCGCAATGAATTGTGGCATTATCTCCTTTCCTTTCGTAAATGCAGGTCCATTGGCTCCTATGCTAAAGGAGATAAGTTAAGAAGCATTGAAGCCCTTTCCTTTGCGTTTAGAGAATTCGTCCGGCACTTATCATGGCGGCCACTTAGGTATTTCCGGGTCATTTCCCTCAGTTAGGAAGGTTCCTAACCAAAAAGGACTATTCGACTGCAGCCTGTGTCTTCCCCTTGTCAGTTGCAGGAGTGTCTTCTTTGTTTCCCATGTATGTACATTGCCTTCGAGTTGTAGGAGTAGTAGTTTTCTAATGTTTGTTTCACGTACCAGTCTTTATCTTTGTTTGTGACTTTGTTTAGTAAAAGACCCTGTTTGATTTTGCCCTACACCTGGCCTCCTGTCGGTTTCCTCTGCTCCTGAGTCTCTGCCTCTCACACCCGGTCATGACAAGACTGAGTAATTGAGAGGAACATTTGACCAGAACCTGTCTGTCAAAGCAATGTTTCCACATACTCACAATTATCAAAGGGTTAGAATTGGTTTACTGCTGTCTGTAGATAGTATCCAGTGATGTTTCTGTTTTTCTTTTTATTTCAACTAATGACTGCTTGAAGACGCATTTAATGTCTATTTTTATCAAATCTATTCAAACCCTTGAATACATAATGTATTCAAAGACAGAAAGGAATGTCATGTAGAAGCGAAAAGTCAGAAACTCTTTTCAGTAAAAATCTAATTTTCTTTGGGATTGATGAATCATTAAAAGAAATCACTCTATTTAGTAGTTGAAAACTAATACATGCTAACATGCAATTCACACATTATAAGTAACTCAATTTGTCTTTTGCTTTAGACAATACATTGTGTTGCCTTTGTTGCATGTTTTTTGCATGCATTAAGCAAAATGTGTCTTTTCTGTTCTTGTAAGATAAGAGGCTTGTATTTTTTAAGGAGTCTCTCAGAGCTTGAAAGAAAGATGCACTGTGTGCACAGTTGTATGTATGTATGTATGTATGTATGTATGTATGTATATTAGCACCCCCTAAATAGGCACAAGGTTGATGCACTTTGTAAGACTATAATACCTGTGTGTGTTTAAGTGGATTAGCCTAAGTGTAGGCTACAGTAATGCTAGCTAGAAGAAACATATATGTGTTTTGTACACAGCTCTTACGTTGGTTTGGAATTTACATTTAAAAGCATCAGTCAAGTGGCAGATCATCTTTTAGAGTTATATCCTACAGTAAGAATTTCACCTTCACCCATTACACCACACTGCTTGTGGAACAAAGACGGCACGGCGCACAGATCAGTGAGTTGCAGGGCCGAGCATTATGGTCAACAAAGGAAGGAAAACAGCATTCAAAATGGATGACAAAGGAGCAGATACATAAGCTACGAACAGAAATACAAGAAAGTAGTACATCTGGGGTATGAAGCAGAATTAAGAGGACATTGAATAGCTGAGCTTCAAATTTAGATAGATGAAACTGATGAGTGAACATTACCACGTTGATCAGAACGTCAGTGTGCACACAGAGAAAATGCTTCCCACCAAAAGGAGTAAAAAAAGACTACAATCAATGGGAAATTGAAATCAGAACAACCAAAAACAATTTAAAGAAATATTTATCAGTCACTAAATTGTCTACAATGGCAGACAACATTGAAAAGGGAATGGATGATGTCATGAGAGCTCACAATGAAATAAAAGAGTGTGCCACACCATCTACTGAGTTGAGACACAAGATTGATGCATGTGAGGCTGTGACTAAAAACGTTATGAAGATAGTCAATGAACGCTCGTCAGCAGTAGATGGCGATTATGAAGCAGTGCGTGAAAGGCACTGTCTCCGTCAGTTATTTTACCAAAACTATGCTTACTCTACATATTGTCCTGTTTCTCAGTCAAGGGCCAGTCACCACTCTGAGTCTACACTAATAGCTGCAAAAAGGGCTGATGCAGCTGCAGAGCTTGCTGCAAATGAGGCTCAATATAAAACAATGCTAGAAAAAAGAAAGCAAAAGGAAAAATGGAAGAAAATCATAGCAATGAATTAGAAATGCAGAAGTCTGAATTAGAACATCTACACGCAGAAAGGGACATGGATGCTACTCGTGCTAGACTGGAGATCTACGACAGAGAAAGCAGACAGGAAATGAATAGACAGTCCATACACAGAACAACAGACCCCATCATTTCAATCCTTCTATATCTCATTTCAATCCTTCTATATCTCATTAAAACCCTCACATTGTGACACCAGCTCCCACTACTGGCATGTCCTGTCTAGCCCAAGCAATTCAAGACAGCATTGCCAAAAACAGACTCCCAATGCCAACGCCGACCGTGTTTAGTGGAGACCTCTACATTGAAGGGAGGGCTCCATTCCTGTCAGTCGTTGACCGAAAGGGTATTTCATCAGCTGATAAACTGCATTCCCCAAAGAAATACATCCCTGCTCACAAATGTCTCGAAGCCACAATTTATTGAAATGATGATGAGGCAAACGTTCAGCCCAAGGAAGCTGATGGTTTAAGAACATTCTCAGACTTTAAAACTGCAATACATGCCCCATGTGAAGGGAACATGTGAAGGCACTGTGAAATAAGAAAATAGAGAAAGTGCATGAGTTGTTAACATCAAGCTGGAATTGTCAGGTTACACTAGCCCTCATGGAAGGAAGAGAATTTTCCACCTTTGAGGATTTCACTAACTTTGTGTCTATAGAAGCAGAGAGAGTGTGCAAACCAGTCACTATTCTTTATGTTCTTCACTCATTCAACTCATCTTATGACAAAAGATACATAAAGGAAACAAAGGGAAACAAAGCTAATGTCTTCAGCACTCAAACGACCATAAACAGCGACAAATCCACATCAAAAGAAGAAAAATCAAGGTCCCCCTGCTATGGTACAAAAACAACAAGCAGCAACTCCCCAAGTGCCCTGACTTCATAGAAAAGTCCCTTGAGGATCAACGGACATACATGAAGGATAACAAGCCTTGTTATGGATGTGTAAAACCAGGTCACAGTGCCAAGGCATGTCATCACCACCACACTTGTGATGTATGTAAGGGAAGGCACTCTACCCGTCTCCACGATGAGAACTACAGAAGATGGTAGAGAAAGGTCTGTATCCATTCTTAACAAAGCTCCAAACACTGCAAACCAAATCATGGCAGCCATAGTACTCAACGCCACTGGAGTAGTCAGTCAAGCAGCACTTCCATGATCGTTCCCGTGTGGGTGTGTGGAGTATAGAAGGCTGCTCCACACCGTGCCTCGATGAAACATAATCAAGCCTGTGTCACACGGTCACTGTAAAGGAACGCCGACGGATGTGATAAGCGTCCTGGAAAAATACTTTAAGGGCATCAAAGAAGATGACAAGACCGTCTCACAAGAGGATTTTTCTTTTCCTGAACAAACTTAAAGAAAGCAAGGGGAAAAATGATCAGACCTTATGAGATGTTGCTGAAATCCGACTTAGTTATTTACAACTGAGGTTTTACAGGGATGAGAAATATGAGAAGGACTACACAGCATAAATGTAAGAAGTCATTAAGAAAAGTGAAGTGAAGTTGAAGAAGTAAAAAAAAGATGGAACTCCTGCTGAATGATGGTTCATTCTCCATCATGGCATCTACCATCATGTGTTTGACTGCTCTGCAATGTACAACGGCACAAGCCTAAACAAACACGTTCTACCAGGGACAGACTCAAAGGTAGTCCTAGACTACAAACATAACAATGCATGGCGCTTTCACACTTTTTTTGCCAACCCAGTCCAGAACATCCATCATATCACAAGCCCCCCAGCAATGGCTTTACGTTCCCGCGAATGAGAATCCAGCAGACTGTAAATGAGCTGCTTACATTCACCTGGTTCACTGGCCCAACATTTCTCTGGAAAAATGAAATACCTCCACCTCAGGATGTACTACTGGATTTACCCATAGGAGATCCAGAAGTCAAAAAGGCACAGACACTGCAAACAAAGACCACAGAATCAATGAGTCTTGTCGACCATCTGTCCAAATTCTCTTCATGATCCCAAACCACCAAGAGTGTGGCCCGCCTTCTTCGACGAACGAAGAAAATCAAGTCATGTGCACCTTCCACAGTGAATGAACATGAAAGTGCTGAATATGTCATAATTCAAGAACTCGCAAGAATCACAAGGCAGCGCTGGCATGCATCGATGAGAAATCTATCAGTGGGTGATATCGTGATGGACATAGATGAACGGTTGCCCAGAGGTGAATGGAGACTTGCAAAGGTCTTAGAGATTGTCCGTGGTAAGGATGGACTTGTAAGGAGAGTAATATATCAGTGGGAAGTAAGAGACTGAACAAGAAAGGTGAGCACCTTAGTAAATGTTCCATAAGGGAGCACCCAGTGCAGAAGTTAGTTCTGTTGTTAAAGCTTAAGCTCATGACTGCAAAAAGACAGTGTCCGTTTTAATGTAAAAGGAATATATTTTGAAGGCGGCTCTCCGAGCTTGAAAGGAAGTTGCACTGTGAGCACAGATAGAGCAAAAAGTACAGAGAATATGTTGGATTTTAAAAGCAAATAGAGACATTTAATGTATAAGAACGCCCAAAGAGGCACACGGTTGGTGCATGTTGCAAGTCTGTAATAACAGAGTGTATTTAAGTGTGTTAGTGTGGGCTCTATATGTGTAGTAATGCTAGCTCGAAGAAAGATAACATACAGTATGTGTGTGGGCTTCGGAGTATTTCATTAGGACTGAAACATTGTATTACTTACCTGATATCCGCCAATTACACTCAAGCACAATCCCTCATTCAGGCAGTGGATATTGAGCAGCCTGCAGTAGTCCATTATTTCTTCACAATTCTTCCCGGAAAACCCTCGCAGACATCTGTTAAGATGAGGCCAGCGTCATCAAAATCAATTCACCAGCCTTGAGCACGAACAAGACTTTTTTTTCTTTTCTTTTTGCAAGATACATGGGGTTATCATTTTGTTTTCTCCAGGAATTGTTTGTGGTACAGAGGTGGGGGAAATAGTGTCTGCATGTATTTAGGATCTTGATTTTTGAATTAAGGTCCATTATGAATCACAGATTATACTTTCCTACACTCAAAATAATCCAACTCATTATTTCTTTCAAATATGGTGAACACACCCTTCACTTGATTACCTTTCATCTTTACATACTGTATGTTCAAATCTGATTTCATTTGTATTTCTTTTGATGAGTATACGAGCCGTCATAATGAGAAAAAACTAAATCGTCACATTTAGAATGATCTAGTCTTGGAGCATAGATCAGGATTTGTTGGTTGAGTATTTAAGACACGTGATCTGATACAGTATAATAACTGGATTTAAAAGACATCAGCTGTGAGGTAGAGTTGAGACTTTAAAAGCAGAGTCTTATTCACATAAATGTCTCATTAATGTAGTAGTTCTGAAACCATTTTCATATGAATCACAAAAGAGTCACAAAAAAAAGTTTCTATCTTGTCAAGAAAAGACCATTTTATATCTCAGCGCTACTGAAGAAAGGTGCTATATAAATACAGTTGAGTTGAGTTGAAGACTGCATGTATGATTGATTTAAAATAACAGTTTTCATGACATTCATGAAGTCATCCAGTATAACTCACTAAGGTTTTTAATAGTATTTTCTTATAGTTTTTGGAGAATAATGGAGGTCCATGGCACAAAGCAATAAACTAGGCTACACAGACAAAACGTGTAAATTGGATCAGTTCTTTGTTGGTTTTGGTCTTTACATGGGATTAGTTGATAATATGAAATAGAATATGATATATGTAGAATATCACGAGTCAACAATGAGGCTTGAGGTCTGCCAAACATGTATGTATTAGTCAAAGAGCTTTTAAGTGAAATGAAAATCTGAATATCATTGAATAACTTTACAGTCATCTAGAAAGGGGACCTTGAGAGTGGCCTCTATTATCCCTGTATGTGTTTTACCTGCAGACATAATCATTTCCTCTGGACACACAGGTGGCATTGTGAAGACATGGTGATTGGCTGCACAGGTCTTGCTGCCTCCTGCATGCTGGGACCACATTACCATCTGCACAGACACATTCAGAGGCCTGCATACAGATGCAAAACAAACCAGGTCACCTGGCAGCTTGGGAAAACAGGGTTAGATTACACAAAAGGTAGATATGATCACTAACTGTCGGAACATTATCAATAAAAGAGCGTTTTGCTGGAGGCGTATTGTGACTCACATTATTTGTTGCTAATCTCTTCAATTATATTTAATCCAATTCAAGTAGTCAAGTAAATAATGGGTTTTATATATATTTTAATATGAGTTTTAGAAATCACAAGAGGCTAATAAATGCTAATGGTGATGCAATTCAAAGTTAAAGAGATTTGAATTGCAGCAAGATCAGGCATTATTTTGATAAATGTCCCTTTTAGTCTGCTCTACTACTGGTATTAGGTAAGCTGTGAATGTGCAGTGCATTTGGCAAACTGTAATGAACAAAACAAAGGTCAGGGAAAGACAATTAGACTATTATTGTATTTTCTCTTCTGCATCCTCGAGAACATTAGAAACACCACTGCCTAAGGAAAATGTATCACCACGGTGGCATTTCCAGTGAAAGGTGAAAATTGCAGCAGGCCACTAACTACAAAAAGCTTTTGATGAGAGACATTTCAAACTAGCACTTAAACATGCGCTGGGTCATTCAATCAAAAATGCTAGAGGATGCAAACACCCTGGGCTTGTCTTCAGCAGGAAATATTAATTGCTGTTGTAGCCTTCAGAATAAAGCCATTTGATCTTGTTTCAAAACTCTATATTCATTTTCATGTGCCATTTCTTGTTTTCTCCCACTGAGATAAAAACAAATAAGGAAAATTAAATCCTCACATGCTCCCCTGCAGTGCAAATTCGTTTCTCCTGACATGCGTATGACACGCAATCGAAGACGACTCGGGAGTCGCAGTAGACGCCTCCAAATCCTTCTGGACAAATGCAAACAAATCCTTTGGAGCTTTCTCCACATACGCCACCATTTCTACATGGATTTGGATCACAGGGGGCTTTCCTCTTCTCACAAGGTGGTCCTGCAAAACAGACAACACACAATTACACACTTTTATTCAGATTGTATTAACATCGAGAAACTATAATGTATAAAAGCTTGTTAACTGGTGTTCTTTGCACAGCAGACCTTCACACATTCTTCTTAAAACTATGAAACGCCAAGTGGTGAATATGGAAAGTAACATGACACAGGTATGACACTTATGCTAGTTTATGCTTGATACAACATGACTGACATGGCTATAATCCATGGAGGATGGGGTGACTGACTATCAATAATTACACAGGATGGAGGCATGTGCAGGAACACTAATTTAATTGTGACAAGCACAATTAAACTAAAAGGCAAGATCAACTGTAAACAGCATCATTGCTGTCAGGCTGCTATGGCGGCCTCTGATTGATGATATTCTATAGAGCTTAATTACCCATTTCAGAAACCTTCCCACTGAAGCCTACAAATCACACCAACTGGAAAATATGCAAAACCAGCCAGATGTTATCAAGCACATGCATATAAAAAAGACAAAGTAACCTCACTAAAGTTACCTCAGAGTTCTTTAGTTAATGGTACTGTACAGGATTGTTGTGCCAGACTAGTTATTATTAGAAAAACACCATTGATATTTCCCTAATTCACTTAAGGGAAACCAAACTTGTAGTTAAGACGATCCCGTTGTAGCATTAATATGAATGAGCATTTGGGTCAGGACTGTAACCGGGAAGGGCAGTTGTTTGATGGTACTGTAAACACATTATAAAGTAGTATGTGGTTCAAACCTGTGTCAGTAACCGGTTTTCAGTTTTTTAGGGAAAATAGATTGCCATTATACATGTTATTTATTTTGATCTTTTGTCAATTTGCATCATATTTTATTTGTTCATCTCATTCCATCAGATTTTTTTTTTGTTTCATTTTGATCGTGTTTTTATGTTGTCCTTAGACATTTAATCACCTATGTTCTTCTATGTAAAGGTTGCTAGTAATAAACTTGCCTGAATGAGCACTATTACATCATATCCTATCATGTCTTGAGATGTGCAGACAGACTACACTAAAACCTAGTTAGACAAAGTGAGTACGGTAGTTATATTATTCTTTTATTATTACTGTCTTATTAATACATTAAACATGTGATATTAAATTGCTTTATTAAAAAAGGACTACAAGTTAAACATGACAAATAATGCAGCCATTATTATTGCTGCTTCCGCCACAATAATATCATTAATATTCCTATAATCATTGACGATTTTACAACTTTTTTTGTAATATGCAACACGTATGTGATATGTACGTAATATGTTTTGATGATTGACTTAAAATATGAACTGAAATAATGAATCAGTTTAAGCAGACAGACTTGAAAAGTGTAATATTTCAATTATATAATCCACAGAAATAAGTTGATACCACTGTGCCAAGTAATAAAAGGAAAGTCATCATCAGTGTGTAGAAATGATTTTCATGGTAGATTTTCACTGAACTGTAAACCAAGTAGGGCTGCAGCCCGTTTCATAAGCATCTTCCGAGATAAAGTACTTCTGAACTAAGCTGTAGCCAGTACTTTTCTAAATACTGCAGGACCACAACCTTTCCACCAGCAGCAGCATAACCAGGGCCAGGGTACTGCCGTAGTGACATTGTATGCAAAGGATAAAATTAGACTGAATTCTCTGCAGGTTCAAGGTGAATAAAATGTGATGTTATTCCCTGGTGAGGGTTTTCATTTTTGTGTTCTTCACAAGGTGCCTACACATTTATCTTTCCAGTGACTCTTTCTTTGCATATTTTCTTTAATCCCCCTGCTGATACGAGTGCTCATGTCCCAGAGGCTCCTCAAGCCTCCTCTGTGGGCATCAATCTTACTGTATACAACTTCAGGGCCTGCTTCTTCCTCAACTCATTTTCCACCAGATATTGAGTTTTCATGAGTGGTGCAAATGCAAACTACTATATGTTTAAAAACACACCCATCTGTTACCATTATATTATTATTATGTCATATATATATATATATATATATACATATATATATATATATATATATATATATATATATATATATATATATATATATATATAGCACTCTATTAGCACTATATATTAGGAATCTCCTAATATGTGACAAATTTGGTTTAGGTCATGCATGTTTTAACACAGTGGTTCTCAAATCAGGGTACGTGTGCCCCTGGGGGTACGTGAAGTAACTCCAGGGGGTACGTGAGATTAAAATAATCTAAATAAAAATGTGCATCCATTCAAAAATCCTTTGAAAATAGTTATTTAATAAATATTCAATGAAATATAAGTGTAAGTTCATAAACTGAATTGTATTTATTCTATATTAAATCAGACACTGATGGCACAGCGCTGTCTGTGTATTACATCATTTTTTTCAACCAAACATGCTTTGTGCTGGTTAGGGGGTACTTGGCTGAACAAATATTTCACACGGGGTACATAACTGAAAGAAAGGTTGAGAACCGCTGTTCTAATGGAACAAACATTTTTCTTTTCTTTTTTGTGCTGGCATTTCTACCACTGATATCTCAAAGACCCTTATTATGACAGTGATTATAAACGGCAAATATCTAATATACATGAAGACACATCATTGTGTCACGGTCTAATTAAATTGTCCAACAAGGGTAATGATTGCATATATTATCCAAATTAAACCTTAAAAATTGATATTACTACCAACAAGATCACAAAAACAATGAACACCTTATAGCAAATGGAAAATGCCCTGTAAAGATGATAATACCTCGCATCAAAGGCCCAGGAGATCGTGCAAAGGAGAGTCAAATCAAAAGAAAATCTTATTTGAAACGTCCCATGAGTTTGGCTCATTATTCTGTGCGCATAGACTTTGGCCTATGAGGGCAGCCGGCACTGGAGCAGCCACTAACTTCCAGTTGATTAATGAGGCAACTGCAGCAGGGAGGTAGAGGAAGCACAAGCTCCACAGAACTCCCAAGAAGCTGATGGGACAGCAGGACACCATGACTGTGCTAAGGCACCCGGTGGTGTCTGCTTACTTGAGAGAGCAGCGGCAATTAAAGCAAATTAGATAAAAGCTGAAAAGGCAGAGGGTGCATGCGACTCACCAATTTACTTCTGATGTGAATTATATGAATTATCCATTTAACGTTAGAAGAGGGTACACATTTCTTTACCATCCCACCTGTTTGGTTTGGTTTGAGAACATTTTCCTTTTAAATCAGTTACTTATTGGAATCTATTCTTTCTCAGCTATATGCTAGCTCATCATCGATAGCTTGTTTGAAAACATCTTTATAGTAGTTTTTTCCAATAAACCGGTGCTGAAGCTAAGACAATTATGTGACATGTGTGTACTTTTTAATGCGATGGGCACATGTTCTAGGATGTAAATGAAGGAAAAATATGTTTAACGTTCATATGAGATTACTTTGACATTCTATCTGGTAATTCAATGTTGCTTTGATGATAAACAATATGAATTCCTTGTTGAATATACAGCATGTCCTTTATGTAAGTGTTAACCTCCAGCATTCAATTAAGTCTAAATCCTGCAATTACAACATACAAGAGTAAGAGGGCAAAGCGCTATTGTTCCCTTTCAAATAGATTCAGAGAATTTTCATTTAATCTTCTGTTGTAGGTGTTAAATACATTAAGAGTTGCTCTCTGAGGCGTCTGATACTGCCCTTCACCCCCTGTACTGTACTTTCTTCTGTATATGACTGAAAAATGGATGCCCGCATTGGCAATAACCTTGAAACCACTTCCCCTCCAAAAAATAATAAGCTGAAAGCATGGGTGGACTCGAAAAGGCAAAGCTGTGACACTTCAAGAAAGCTGCCAGGACAAATTGTGCTCCAAACAAAACAATGAATCAATGTGAGGAGCCACCTGGAGTTGTTACTCCAGAAAGTTCAATGCAGGCTAGTTTTTACAGCAGACAATGATATTCAGGGCAACCAAAGGAATTTCCAGGACTTGTAACCCACTTGTGTTTGAAACGCATTAACTTAACATAGCATTTGAGGCTCATTACCTAAATCATGGCTGATAAACAAGCTCACCGGATCACGATTGCCACCCAACACTTGCATCAGAGCCTCAAGCTAAATTGTCTAAATCACATGGCGAGGCACACAATTTGGCTGCTAATGGAAAATACGCTACATTTGTGTGAGATAATATTTTGGAAATTATTCATATGAGGAGGCTTGAGTATAATTTAGTCTTTAGAAATGAGAAAGCATAGAAATCTAATATTGAACACTTACATACGTCTTCTTAGACCAGGCTACATTAAATGATGAAACTGGAACTCAGATATTCTCCATCACTCGCCTCTTTCAAAACAGCACTTTTATTTAAATGTGCATTTAGCCTGTGATACTAGTTTTTTATTTTGTTTCTCACTATTTTCATCTTTCTTGTTTAGTTGTTGCTTCTATTGTTTACCATGTAAAGTGCCTTAAGTATCTTTTTAAAGCGCTATACAAAAATTATTATTATTATAAAAAATATATTAATGTTGTTGCTTTTTAGCCAAGCCATACTTTTTGTTTAGGCTCACGGATAGCGACCAATATCAAAGTTCTGCTTGTATATGCTCAGCAGAAACAATACATAATAAATTACATTTTAATTGATTGCTGTAAACCTTTGTTTTACCAACTGTGGCATGCTCAGTTAGCCAGCAGTTCAGCACTGGCTTTTTACTACCACATGCCACTGGTCGTAACGTATAGTGAGGTACTTGATTTGAGGTGGTGGCTGCTTCATATATTATGATGACACATATAACATTATAGGATCAAGTTTAAAGCCCATGAGGAAATGCTGATCTTTAAAAGATATATATGTTACGCTTTTCAGTTTTCAGCTTTGACCTTTTCCACAGATAGTTGCCCCTTCGAGGCAAATGACATGGTTGTGCAAATGAAACTGAGATGCAGCAAAATCTCGCCGACTGCCTTTTGGATCATGAAAAACTGATTGTCTGTCGATGATTCGCCTTGCAGGGATCAAAGCTGTACAATTATGTTCAAATATTGTGTTTTCATTGTCAAAGTCAGATGATCCATTTATAGTAAACAAACAACCAGGGTGAAAAGGAGCTGCTTACCAGAGAATCCTGTGTCACAGATGCATTTGAAGGAGGCAGGCGACCCTTGAACACACGTCCCATTTTCACAAATTCTGTCACAGTTTTCTTTTCCAACAACTTCCGAGCAGTTAACACCTAAACCAAACGGCAGGTCAGGACACAGATAAAAGAAAATGGCTGGGTTATGAAATGTGTGAACATGTACAAAACTATTGCTGATGCTATTTGACTTTCTCATTGAAAAACTGAGAATTGTATTAGAGCTATTGATAATACTGCTGCTGCAGAGTACACAATGGCAGTAAAGACCTTCAGAAAGAAGTTGTTTCAATTCAATTATATTCTATTAATTATGTTTGCATTAGATGCAAGTGTTTTGGTTCATGCCAAACAACAGCATTAGATTTAAGTTATTTTTATATTATTTCAATTTCTCTCAACTAATTTGAGAGTGAAATTCTGACAAATGCATCAACCAGATTACACACAAAATACAAATGATGTAGTTTCTTCAGGGAGATAGAGTTCTTAATGTAGAACTCAGCACATTCAATACATTATTTTTAAAGCAATTTGAATGCAAAAGATTGGTAAACATTTGTTTTGGATCTATTTCAAAGAAGTAAAGAGAGCTCAACAATTGGGAACAGTGGATGTGGCTTTAAGATGCACCGGTCAAAAGGCTACCTGGAAAAACTACAGGATTGACCGGTGACCAGCCAATGAGTCTCATATATCCTGTCAAATGCATCATTTTTAATTTGTCAATATGGTTTTACACTGCACACACAGTAGCACAAACAGTAAAATCACAGCCTCACACATAGGGCTGCAACTAGCGATTATTTTAATAATCGATTAATCTGTTGATTTTTTTTTTCAAATAATTGATTTATCTGATTTTTATTCAAAAAACAGAACTGACAGTGCAAATTCACAGTGCAAAACATCTTCAGAAAGTGCACAAACAGGTTGCTCCCTGAACATCCCTGAGCTGTTAATTAAAAAAGTTAAATAAAATGGACTAACAGAAAAAACATGCACATGTATGCTTTACATCTGCCAAATATATAGGCATGTGAGCCCTTTTTATTGTAATTGATCTCCTTGGAGCAGAGGCTGCATTTAGCATACCCTGCTGAAATACTGGGACAGTGGGAAGCTGTACTGACTCCTTTCACGTCTGTTTTGACCTCCAGCTTCGGGCCAAGCTCCACTTCATCTCAGCCCTGCATCAAGCATACATATAGAGTGTCCTCTTCCTTAAACTATTTCATTCTGAAAAATTAACCACATCATCTTATCAATATCTGGGCCTCTCATGACCACGACATCACGTTGTTGGCTAAACCCAACTACGTGATTTGCTTCATTCTACTTTGAGTAAAAAACAAACAAACCTGCAGCCAGATCCGCCGGTGCGCCGGTTTAACGTTAACGAGTGACTGCATGAACTGAACCAGACCGGGGGGTTACGGCATGTTTCACCACGTTACGTTTTTTTTCAAGCAAGACTGAACTGTAACGGAACATAAAGTAACTTTAACGACATTACACAACCCAAAAACGTTAGCTAACGTGATAGCAAGCTGACTAGCTTCCATTAAAAACAAGTTTGAGGGAAATGAAGACTCTGTAGACATCTTAACGCTGATTGGCCAAGACTCGACACGTCACATCAAAGATGTTTTATTGCGAAGATCACAACCTCAGCTTTTCTCCGTGTCTCAGTCCAATCTCAGAAACGCTGGCAGGCCAGTTGCTCTGCTGCGCTCTTTTTTTTCTCTCCACGATTTATTGAGTGATGTAATAATCACGCGACACAACGAATCGATAATGAAATTTGTTGCCAATTATTTTGATAATCGATTTTTATCGATTCGTTGTTGCAGATCTACTCACACACAAGACATAAAGCTGCAATTTCTAACACCTCCAGGTCCAAAATAAGTTAATAATGAACAACCTTGAAAACCTTTAGAACAACTTTGAGATTTGTTTGAGTGAGAGAAAGTTCTGTAACTTTAAGATATTCAATAGTCAGTGTATTATTCTGAACATGCAATTCAATTTCAGTTTCCCATGAAAGAAAAGTGCCATCAATGTTTGTGTATGCTTTCAAATATAGTTCTTAGAAAGACAGAACATCTGCGTAAAAATTGGAATCAGCAGGTTAGGAAAAAAACAATTTGACAAGAAAATTGCAATCAGTGCATATCTACTTGTTCCCTTACCTGTAAAGTGTGGAGGACACAGACATTTATATGTTCTGAGGTTGGGATCTGTGGATCCATTGCTCAAGCAGACTCCTTGGTTTCCACAAGGGTTATCCAAACAGCCATCAGCCTTTTCACAAAACCTCCCGGAGTAGTGGTTGTGGCATTGACAGTGGTATGCATCGTCCCGCAGGCCAGTTTGACAAACGCCGCTCCCCGAACAAAGTCGCAGCAGAGGAGAACCCTGACACAGTTGCGTTTTAACAGACACATTGAGCCGTAAGCCGAACTTGCACAGCTGCGTGTCTCCGTCATGCTGAGCTATGAAGTAATGACGACCTGGGACGAGCAACTTAGCCTCAACCTGCTCACTTCCATTTAGATTGTGGGGGGGAAGAAACTGTTCTTGTATCTGTCCATTTGTTGAACAGCTCTCGAAGCTGTCTTTTGAAACATTGAGGAGTCTGATGCCATAAGACTTCAGTGTTTCATCGGCAGACATCAACAGTTTGTCTCCATGTTGCAGCTGCAGTGGGCATATCTGTGGGAAGTTGATCGGGTTCCCAGTTGACTCTTCTCCCACTTGAGAATCCCAACATTCAGAAACGCTCCGACAGAGGTTTCCTACGAGAGTCCAATTAATTTGCAGTGTGTGTTGCTCAGGGTGCCATTCAAGTGAAGCTTGTCTGTTGCAAACTGTTTGGCAGTGGATCAGATGGACAGCCACAAAGATGGCAAACAAGTGAAACAATGATGCCTCCATGTTTCCCTTTCTTGCTATTTAAAAAAATAAATCTGGGACTCAATTTATGTCGTCTGGAGAATGAATGAGGAAAATGCGTATGATACTTCATGAGCTGTCGTTTCATGTACTCCAAGAAGTCCACACGATTAGTAATGACCTGAGGAAAAGAAAGATCGTGATTAATGATTTGCAAAAGGAAGTTGATTCTTGTTCTACAAAACAGATAAGTTATTTCTACAGCTCAAAACTTGATGAACAAGAGTCATATTCCTTCCTCACCCGTTAAGTTGCAGTTTACATCCATGTCAGTCAAAAAATGTCATCACTTCATTATCTTATCTTATTAGACTTAGACCTATTCGAATTGTTAAATCCTCATTCTACCACCTTCACAGTATTGCTAAGATACGGCCCTCTCTCCCACGTCTTGTTGCTGAAACATTGATCCACACCTTCATTATTGCAACTTACTCCGTTACAGCTTCAGCGCCAACTCCATCAACAGTTGATGTTGCCGATGAAGAGGCATAAAAACATGACCACCTGCAATCATGAATACTTCGTTTCACTGTAACAAATAGACTTTAGTGAGTCTAGCAGAGCTGCCATAATCATATGCAGTGCTGCTGACCACCAAGTGTGTCACAGCAGCCTCGGTCTCCCTGAGGTTTCTACAGAGAGTGACAATGTCAGATAAAATATTCTCTCCTCCCTGCCGGTGCCTGATACCTCAATGTCATGCAGTGAGATGAGTTAAAGCAGACAGCATTGTCTTTTTCCCTCAGGCCCTTTTCATCCATGCGCAAGAGATAAAACAACAAAGTAGAGACGCCTCACTGCAAGAGAAAAACTGCTCCTTGATCAGCTCACATGCTTTGATATGAATAACGGCATGGTGATAAGTAATAAAACGCTGAATATGGAACAACAATATCAATAAAGGAGGAGTGATAAAGTGAATGAGATTGCAAGTATTGTCATGAGGGCTGTGCGGGCACCCATTCAACCTCATTTACATGAGATGAGGTTGAATATTGTGTCTCCCAAGCTGACAGATGATTTCTGAAGAAAAAAATTATGAAATTCAAATAACGAGGACAATACATGTAACTGGTTTATGTATGTAGTTTTTTTAAAGATATTCATTATTAGCAGCAATGGAGGAATAAATAGCATAGTAGTTTATTATTATCTATTTTTGGTTTAACCTTTATTTAAAGCTGCTCTTATCGATATTGTTGTATTACCAATAAATAAAGTATTTAAGTCGAATGTAAAATGACTCCCTTGTAATAACAAACCTATACAGAGAATCATCCCTTCAAGTCTACAGAGCTATAGAGACTACTGGAGATATCAGGAGGCTAGTTTCTAGCCTGACTGACTTGTTTACTTGTACTACAAGATAATTAGCAAAGAAGAACATAACACAACTGTGGTACAGGTGGTTGTGTTATAGTTACATGATCCTACTCAGGCGGCAACCTCCGATTCTGCTGAGTGAAGCCGATACGAAAATGTCTTAAAACTTTAATTTTCTCTACTGACCGGGGGGGGGGGGATGTCTGATTGTATAGATGTCTATACATGATTTATTCCCTTAGTAAAGATTATAAACATGAGTTTATGGTCTCAATCACTAGTTTCAAGTATTCTTCAAAACAGAAAATGATGGTCCCTTTTAGAGTCAAATAGAAACAGAAAACGTACAGAAAGAATGAATGAATGAAAAAATACATTTAAAAAAAAATCAAGGTCGGGAAAATGTTTTATTTTGAAAAATTACCGGATACATCCGTCTGTGCGGATATCACGTAACCTCTTGACATGTGTCAAGAGGTTACGTGATATGTTACCCCAAAAACGCCAAAGATGGCCAAAAAAGCTCTGAAACCCTGCCTCCATTTCCAACATCCTGTCTTTGTGATTCGGGTTATAAGTTAAGGAGTAGACTGGACATAAAGGTTTAAGTTAAGGAGTATATTGGACATAAACAACACACTTTGGGTGTCGTTGTCTCCCATCACCCCGAGATGGGACCGGCTCGACGCAGAGAAATAGGCTCAGGCCTCCAACTAATTCGATGTAATGGTGAGTTGTACTTGTATGCACGTTATAAGGGTCTTCAGGCCGGTCGTATCATTTTATTACGTCATATTTATTGCCCACACCGTGAAGGCCGGTCCGTGAAAATATTTTCTGACACAAAATCAGTCCGTGGCACAAAAAAGGTTGGGGACCGCTGAAATAGACCATAAAGGGGAACTTGCTTTAGGGTGGGCTTACTGTGATCGACAGGTCAAGTCCGCTACAAGAGTTGTATCCGACGTCTCTACCTCACTCCTACGCATTCCAAGTATGGTATATCCATTCATCTTGCAAAAAAAACACGACATGGCAAACGCCGTATTCCAAGATTGGACCACAAAATCACGAGGCTTCAACAGCAGTCCACAAACCAATGGGTGGCGTCAGCATGACTATGTCCACTTCATTATATACACTATATGATCCTACTCTGTTTTCCACACCTCGGTAATGTTAGACAATGCTAACACATGTAATTTAATACATGCATGTCAAATGTTCACAGCGTGTTGCTCGGCAAAGGGCAAAACAATTACTTTACTCTAACAATTACAAGTTCAACCTGGAAAAAAATTTGCATAAGACAAACACCTGATTCTAATATGACACCAAACAATAACTGCTATAAGAGTTTCTGCATCAGCGTGTAGAACTGTTGTAGCAGTGCTGTTGACTGAAATCAGTTGCTTATTACCAGTATTGAGATTCTGACTGATAGCCTACTACAGATGGATATTGGATTCATATAGTAGCTGTCACAATTCAATAATACACGGCATAATAATATATATATATTATACAACAATGCACTTATTTTCACTTCATCTACCAAACACAACAAGACCTTGGCCACCACGACAGAAATCCTGTCTCACCAAGATCTGTAATCCAAAATTAGAGCGCAGAGACAGCTGGCATAAAAAGAGCATCTTATATCACAAAGCATGTGACATCGAACTGGCAACGTCCACAAGCAGCATGAGGAATGGATCGATGCTAGAATAAACGCTGCAGAAAGGTAAGAATATTCAGGAGGAAATACTGACATTTTTTTGTCCCCAATTTCTACATATGCAGCAGGAAGCAAAGCACATGCAGGGCCTAGTGGTTTAAATTATGTTCAATTTGATCTCGGCAACCTCTAATACAATTTGGTGTAGTACAATCCAACGTGAGATATTTAGAGGCTGTTTCGACAGTTTGCATGATAAATACAATTTAGACCCTAAAGCGCATTCATCCTTCTTCATTGTGCAGGGGTTAAAATTAATTTAATCTGAGTTACATTCAATCGTAATTTATACCATTACAGCAATCTATACTGTTGTCCTCCAGATAGTTAAACAGACCAAAAGATTTTCTGGGATATAAAGACGCCTTAAAGGTATTGATCCGTCAGGATTAAACTGCGGGCCAAACACTGGAGTGGTTCAAGTAATAAGGGCCGTGGGGTCAGAAGCAAGGTCATGTATGTGGGGGGTCAACTAATTGTCTCACACAGCCTACTGCTCTCATTATAGCTCAGTTCCATCCACATTTTAGGATGCCAATCACGCAGGTGTACAGAGGGCAATGGATCAAGGGAGCTGTGTAAATCCCTGCTTGACTGATGACTGAGAGAGACATCGAAAAGGACACAACAAATTATCACATCAAACTGGTACGCCTATATGTCACCCTGTCATACGACAAACTGACTACAACTGGCGAAACGCTCGGTGCATTCATCGAATTAAGCAGTCAACAGGAAAGTAAACTGCATATCCTTTGATAATAGATCAGTTGTTTATGTTTGATAAAGGGGTTTAGTGTCTTAAATGTGAATATTTGCTAGTTTTCTTAGTCTTTCCTTTTTCGGATAAAACAGGCGCTGGAATAACTCACCTTAGGTCCTGGGAATGTGTGATGGCTTTTTTTTTAACTATATATGACTAAACAATCCATCAATTAATCATGAAAAAGAGCCACAGAATAATCAATTAGATTATTCATTAGCTGCAGCTGTGCCGGCTACAATCCATTAAAAAAAAGCACGAGACAGGTCATTCATAACAAAGCTCACAGAATACAGTTTGATCATGAACTAGGCCACATCTGAAAACGCTTGTTAACTCGCCATCTAATGAGAAAAATGTGATTTTCTTTTTTCAACACAAGTAGCAAAGTTTGGCTCATTAAGCCGTCGGCGCCATGCAGACGCTGATGAAGATGCTGGCTAGTGAGTGAGGCGCAACTGCTAGTTACAGTATAATGACACTTATGCGAGATTGAGGACTCGCAGGTGGAAGTTGAGGCAAGCATTGTTGAGATAAATAGTCCACGCCTTCTTGTGTATGGTAATTTCTCATTATGATTTCCTTGATTCAGAACTTCTCAGGCACCGACAGCTGCAGTCACTGAATGTGTGTGTTTGCTATTGTGCTCCATTGTGAGTGCACTTTTGTTTGTCTGCTCAGGGACAGAAGATAACTTA
This sequence comes from Taurulus bubalis, assembly GCF_910589615.1. Taxonomy (NCBI): domain Eukaryota; kingdom Metazoa; phylum Chordata; class Actinopteri; order Perciformes; family Cottidae; genus Taurulus; species Taurulus bubalis. The sequence goes on from NC_136602.1 coordinate 15,068,255, forward strand.
TTGGAAGGTTATATTTGTATTGTTAAATAAAGTTGAATAAAGCAATACAATTTTAATACATTTAATCGTAAGCCAGCCACAATGTTGAAAGCTGCTGTTCTTCTGTCATATATTCCTCAGGAACATCAACAACAACAAAATCTCTTCACCTCAAAGAAGCTGCTGAAATGATTGAAACAGAAGGTGAGAGCAAATATCTCTGCAGTTATCACTGCAGATGAGGCCAACAGACTTTATGACGGCCATTACGGAATGAGTCCATGGTCTTTCTTTTAAATGTCACAAATAATTTGGCAGAGAAGTGACATCGTTTCTCCCCATCGTGGCAATTCAATCTAAAAGCCCAGACCTTACCTTGTGACAAACAATCTTTTGGAAAGTTCATTCACCTGAAAGTCTGAAAGTAAAAACACAGGCTTTAAATCAACTGGCACAGAACTAATTTCTCTGTCCACTCACTGTTAAACAGTCTATTTCATTCGGACAACCGTGGGGTGATGGATTTGTTATTTGTCCCATTTCTGAGGGGTTAAAGCAGAAAAAGGTCAACCGCCATCAACATTAAGTGGGTCGGAATCCAGAAGTGTTTCCGAACACATTTACAAATCATAACCACTTCAGCTCGGAGATTTGTGATCATGCATTATCATTAGTTGATCGGGTGAAACATAATAAATCTAATATCCTGCCACTAAGCTTCCATTGATGTCAGTGCGGAGCCACTGGAGGACTGATACGCCAAACACCAGCAGGCTGCTGGCCACAGCCGTTGTCGACGGATCACTGGTACTCCCTGGGAAGCGATCTGCATCACCGCTAATCGGTTATAACACTGATGAGCACCCGGACCCTGCTAACCTGAAAACCAACCCCACATCAATTTTCTCACTCTAAATGCTCAGTAATTGAAGCCAATGGGAGAAAAAAACGATTTTAACTGAAATTTCAGGACAGTTTTGTGAAACGCTAACATTCATTTACTGGCTAATAGCAAAAGAAAATGTACATCTTTCGGAATCGTATCTCAGAATGGTTAAAGCATGGACAGCTAAAGTTAACATGTGTTTCTTCGCCTATACATAAACACTTTTGTTTGTTTTTGTTGTTCTCCATTACCCCAAGGCGCATTTCAAAGTGCAACTGTAGGATGTTTCCAAGGCAGTAATACCTCAAAGAAGTTATAACCATGGGTTAAATTAGGCCAGAGCCAGCAGCAGCACAGCTTCACCAGCGTGACTTCACCTCTATGAATTGCTCATTTTTGTTTGAGGCCATACCTTCATCAGTCACTAGCCCCCCTGTAGTATAGACGGCAGTGTTTCCTGTTTATTTGGTGCTCTGGAGGAGAACCTCAATAAAGCAAGGTTGTGTTTGTAACACTTGTGCTGCACTTCTGGGAATTGAGGTATATACTATTTCAGTCACACAGCGCCTTAAGAGCCCTGCATAGAAGAAATACTGCAGGTCTATGACGCAGCATGGCCGCGTAACCATTATCCAGCGGTAGGTTATGTGGTGCATCTGCACACCAGAAAATTGCTTCATGAATTTTCTCAATGTAGTTTTGTACAAAGGATGAATTAAAAGTTTCATTCAATGTTCACCAACACTGAACAAGCTGCTCCTTGGTGGTAACAGGTGCTGTTGCTTGAGTTAAAAAAAGAGTTCAGCTCACTTCAATCAGGCAAACACGTCCTCCTCACCAAACCCCCCTTACTCTTTCACGGAAAGCTCTAGTGCACTTGTTCGTAAAATAATCAGCCCCCCTTTTGTTAAGATTTGTTTTTGCTTTAATATGTACTGAACCTCAACCCAAATGGAGAAAACCAGATTGACACCTGCTAAATCTGATGTTATAAATGTGTGTATAAAGGGAGAATATAATAATGAAATAATGTCATGAGATTGCCCTCTGAACATATCCCACAGCACTGATGATAAAAGATCAAGATGACTTTACATTTTGTTCCACCACAAGACAGAAGAAAAACATCTAGCATAAAAGGGCTATGGTATGACACAGATATATTGGTTCATGTCATGGAGTAAAAATATAGAGGTACAGTATCTGGAAGCCCTGAAGTCGGTGGTGATTACCTCTACCAAGGCGGTTACGTTTGTTTGATATTTAGGAAATCTCCAAACCCTGTAATCATATTTTAAATCATACTTAATTACAGTGCATAGATTACAAATGTCTTGGAATTTGGAATCATCAAAAAGTTGGAGACATTAGCGATGTGTGCGTTCTTGTTTCACCTGATTTCATTTTCAAAATATTGCATCTACACCCAACAGGAATAAACTAACTAAATACAGAATGCAAATGTTTTTTTTCTTCTTCTCTAAATAAGTAGGTCATGTCTCACAGTTGAGCGCCATTAGCATCATGGGTCTTGTCATGTACATTTACAGTCTAGTGTTGCGTTTGGATCCCCTTTGGCAGTAAACTATAGGAGGAGGCCGTCTCATTCAGTCAGGCTCTCATATGTCCACTTCATCCGTTATATATGCTTGTATTGTTATGCTATTTGTGTTAATGCCATGTGGTCCAGACTACTCAGTAAAACCTTTACAGCAGACCAGATTCCAAAAGGCCTGAGCAGGTAAGTCTGGCCGCCGTGTAAGAGAGTGCACCTGACTGACACTTCTCACACATTGAGAAGATGATGCGGGCCTCGAAACGGGCCTGCATCCGAGGGTCTGCACCAAACAACAGATTAGCTCTACACTCAGCCCACGCGTCCGTCTGGACCCCATCCTGCGAGGCCCGGGATTTACTATAGACGGGTAATCGGACTGGTGCGCGAACGCAGCAAACATTGACCATCTGCCGCCCGCGTGCAGCACGTGTCCGCTGCCTGACAACTAACTACACTGGAAGGTGACGTCGTGTGCGCCGGTAGGATGCATGCTCACCGTCAAGTTGAAAAGGTGGTCCGCCCTGGGACAGCGACTTGAAACATCGTGTCTCTCTCTCTCTCTCTCTCGCTCTCTCTCTCTCTCTCTCTCTCTCTCTCTCTCTCTCTCTCGGGGATATGACAGCTGAGCTGGTCTAAGCGCGAGCAGGAGGAAACATGTTGCTGAGGTAATGTGATCAGACGCGGAGGCTGAAGGCGTGCCTGTCTGTAAAGGCGATGGTCCTCAGGGGAGGGGGTGGGGATACAGCCTGCCTGATTGATTATTTAATTAGGCCTAACTTAATATTCATTAGACCAGCCAATATTGTATGAAAAAAAACTGAAGCTCTCTCAGTGAACTAAAGTGGTGTAGCCTATATATTACCTGAGGGGTAAACTAGACTGACTGGACTGTTCTTGTGACTTTGATTGGACCGTCGGAGATCTGGAAACACTAAAAGAAGACCCAAAAACCAAAACATTTCACCCGTTTATTCAATGAATTGATCATTTTTGATGAAACTGTAGGATAATAAATGTTATGGTTGAACTGGGTCAAAGGAAACAGTTTTACATGGTGGGAAATTAGCACCGTCTTTATCGTTTAATTTTCTTAAATTGAATACGCTCTGCTTTAAATTGAATACGCTCTACTTTATTCATCCCCTTCGGGATGAATAAAGTATATATCTATCTATCTTAATGCTGCTTTGTGGATTAGACAGAAGTGAGAAGTACACGTAAAAATTACATTTTATTGTTTTACGTGGGGTTGTGTGAGTATAACTTCCTTGTATAGATGAGCAATCAGCATAAAAATGTAAAGTCTATAATTCTACAAACTAAAGAAGTTGGTGTTAAAATTACTGGCCGACGTATTTAGTTACCTTCGGACAGGCCAGCTGTTTCCCCCCTTTTAGTCAAAGCTAAGCTAACCGTCTAATAGCTGTAGCTTCTAATCATACATGAGAGTGGTTTTGACCTTTTCATCTGTACACTCAGCAAGAACGCCATATCTTTCCCCACATGGAATGCCCCCTTTAAATATTGCTTTCTGACCCAAACCGCGTCTATTCACAGTTCACTTCTTAGTTACGTCCTCCAGCTACACGGGCAGAGAGTCATTCCGCAGTGGTATTGTATTCATATCATAATGTTTATTTACCATGGGAGTGTTTTGACAGCATGTGCATGATGTTATTTCTTTTCTGCAATGATCTACAACCCCTTCAGTGTACACTGAGCTACATTCACACCAGGGAACATGTACTGCAATCAGTCTTGCACTGGTGGCTGCTGAACACCAGTAGACTTAACGGGTTAAGTGCCTTGCACCAGGGCAATTCAGTGGTAGTTGCCGAGGGGCAGGAGAGTGGTGGCCATTTACGTTCCCAGCCCAGATTCCTCCAGCTGGCCAGGGATCCAACTTGGAGACTGTCCATTCATAAGCTGTAACTGGTCCGCTACCCATGTCTGTCCAGACATGTACGTACCGAAGAGACAGAGTTTTGTTATTCGCAGAGAGATTTAGTTGCATATGTCATTTTACTACCATTAAAAAATACAAAATAAAAATGTGTATGGGCACGTGTCCAAAGCACTGACATGATTATTTGACCTACTTTAAACCCCACCAGCAGAGAAGAACAGAGCAGAGATGACAGATGTTTTCATAAAGGTCACTGGCTTCTGTTGCAACTTACTTCACTTGATTGTTTCCTCACAGTAGGACTCACACATTTCATTCTTTACAATGATCTGGATTCCTCTGTGGTTTATGGCCTGTACTTGTTCTGCCCTCTACGATTGTTCACCTACAGAAGCTCTGCAAATAATAGCCTTGCCAGAAGTCAGTTTCAAGTAATTTTCAGGACACATTGTCAGATGACTGTTCTTATCAAAATACATCAGTATGAAGCACCTGCCTGACCTTAAGATTTGACGTATTCTATCTCCTATGCTTATCCTGGTGAAAGACATTTAAGTTCTCAAATTTGGTTTGCTTCCCCACTGTGACTAGATTAACGAGCTGCCCTTTTGCTTGCAGCATCGGCCATATTTCCTGCAGCTTAAGGTATCTTCATTAGATGTAGAAATATTGACCTTCAGTGCTTTTTATGAGAACATATAACAGAGAAAAGCAAGCATTTATCGACATAGCTCTGCAAACTATTCCCATCATTCATGTACATAGCTGGTATTATGTATTGCACTTTGAGTTCTTATGCGAATAATTTATTTTAGATCTGATTCCTATTTCTAAATTGGGGCAATTTACAACAATAGGGATACATTTTCAATCATTCTAGGGAATTTGTGACTGCATCAGCCACTCCATGTCATCTCTGTCTCCTAAAACCTCATTATCACCAAACAAGAAATGAAAAACACTTTACTCCAATAAAATGCAATGATTATGATTATATAAGGGCTTGTTGAGTCAGTAGTGCAAAAACATAATTGAAATGGAGACCGGCTTTATTTGATCCAAACTACATTATTATCCTGACAAACCAAGAAATCTGTAGGACATTGCATTAAACGATCACATTTTAATGAATGCTTGTCATCTAGTGCATATACGAAGCCATGAAATGTCTTTTAAATACACCATGTATTGCATTTTAAATTGCCTTAAACTCTTTTCAACAATTAACTGTGAAATAATTAACTGAATTTTTACAAGTAATTCGACAAGAGATGGCAATCATCGATCAGCAGGGGTTTCTGGTACTTTTAGAACCTTTCTGTAGGTTAGAAAGTCTGTTGGCTTGAAGTGCTTTACTACAGTATGTGCTGACTCAACAACTTGTTAATCAAGCCCACAGTTATGCACACACAGTCAGCTGCATGGAGCCCGTTGAGAAATACTCAGATCCCTCTTGAATATAGATATAATTAGATTGTTGCACAATATCTTGCTGGCTGAATTATGCACTCAGGCACACACTGTATGTTCACTAAACAGAATGTAGTGAGTGATGCTGCAGTGCATCAACACTGGAGTACTGAAATGAGGTTTGACATTCACAGATGCACACGTTTCTACCTACATCGTCGGTTGTAATGTAAATAGCTGAACATGTGAAATTCCCAATTTTTCACTTCATTAACATTTGTTAAATTATATATATATATATAAAACATGCATCAAAAAACATTCATTAAACATGCATTAAAACATGCATCAATGAATTACTGATTCAGAGGCAAAATGCCATGTTGAAATTGCCTCTGAACTTAAAAGTTTGAGGTGATTACATTGAAATATTGTATTTCATCCACTTTTCTGAGAGTTGTAGAGATTAATCAACATTTACGTGCAGCAGCACTTATTCTGCCCCTGATTTATGTGACCTTTCCCGCTCACTTAACTGCATATAGCAGCGCTCTGGGGTAACCGCTGTTGTACTGTATGGAGTGTGTGCTCATTTAATACAAACGCAATATATTATCCTGCAGGTCCCAAAACTGACTCAGAAAGAATATATTCCCATCAGGTTTGGAGGAAGAAAACATGTGCATATAAAATTGCTGCAGAAGAAAAAGAATCACAGATAGGCAATGTTGTAATGTGTGCACCACATGCTGGAAAAGTGGACAATGTTGAATATGAGAACAACCACAAACAAATGGCATCATTATCCTGGCAATTAGGCATGGCCATTGCATCAAAATGTTGCCTGTGTATCATAACCTTTCCATATTTCCATATTCTTTTAAGTAATATTGGAGAACATGAATCGTTTTGTCTGATTACTCTGGATCGAGTTGATAGAGGAGGGAGGGCGCTCGAAACAAGGACACCGCCATCTTTGTCTCGTTACCTCTGGGATTTCAATATTAAACATAAAGGATGGCAGATTATTATCCCTGTCACCTTGCCTTAAGCAATGCTATTCTGCTTTAACAGTGCGACCAAGTACCTGCTGTGTCACATTCTAGTGTGATTTCAGCTTCTCTGAAATGTTTATGAGGCGAGTGAATTAAGGGTCGAAACACATGAGGTGGTTTCGTCAGGCTCATAATTAGTCACAGTCTGAAATAGATAGTGTGACATGTGTTTAAATTAATACCACAATGAACATATATTTTTGGAGTTTAGAGATTTTTAAAATTTTAATCTATTGTTCATACACATAACCAAAAGTTTACATTGAAAAAGTCTTTGGGTCATTTACAGCTCATGTGTAATAAATATCGTGTCTCGAGGTATAATAGCTCTTTAAGTGTTTGTTCTTCATTATAGTTTGTAGATAACAATCTCTGAGCAACACAAAGCAACTCAGAACCTTGTTCTCTCCCGATTTAACATGTCTTGCTGCAACAGAAGCTTTTTGTCAAGAAGCTCACAAGTTCACATCACAACAACAAAGAACCCTTTCAGTACTGATGCAAAACCTATTTTTCTCTGATAAAATTATCATACCATTTAATAAAAAACACTTTTTTGACTTATTTTTAATTTAGGCTGAAGTCAGTAAAGAAAATACATTTATCAGCCGATAGTATGTTTGTAGTGTGATTAAAAACTACATAATCCAGTGCAGCATTATCAAGAATATTCTATATGAAATACAGAATAATATGTTTCTAACCAACCATAGCTCTGTAAATAGCTCTGGTTAGTGACAATAAAAGTAATGCTCAGAGGTCAATCTATTGAGAGTTAATAGAAAATATGAAGGAAGAAACAAATGTCACATGTGCACATTGAAGCTCACAACATTCACACAAAGCTCAGTTCTGCAGGATTCGATCAGTCTGTCCTAAAAATCTGCCAAAGAACAACATAGAATTTGTTTTAGGTTATTTTTAAAACAGCTTTATTTTCTCAGATTTGTATATTGCCAACACGGTACTTTTCCACCAGGAAAAGCTCATACTCTCTACTTATTTTCTGTAGCCCGTTTCCATGACAACATAATACAAATTCGGTTGCTGCCATCGCTCTGCTTTAAAACAGCGATTGACACGACATACCGGGGTTCATTCAACTCGTGTTCAGCATTCAACTCAATGTTTAAATTTAATACATTTCTTGATACTGAATACAGAATATTTATAGATACACAACAACAGTCCAAAATTCAGAGCTATAACTCTCCTTTTTTGTATTGTTTTGTGTTTGAGAACAGAAATTGAAAGCAGCTTAAAGTCTATAGCTGTTTTAAAAATGAAACTTGGGTTATCTTAAATCCCGCATTAGGTGGGGGAGATACAGTTAGAGGCTTGACTGCTGGGACCATAAATAGACAAAGACGTTTTTATATTCTAAACCACTTCAGCAAAAACTTGTTTTCACAAACTTTATTCAGCAAGCTGGCTGATGGATTTCATGCTAGTTTAAGGAAAGCTAGAGTCAGAGGCATCATATTACAAGTATCAAACTTTGTAGTGTCCTAAGAGAGCTATGTAAAAGCCTCAAAGCCGGCAAAACATAAATCATCACAGAAGCGCTCGATAGATCAGTGACTGAGCTCTGCACTCACATGAAAGTCCATGCTGGGAAAATCAGTCAAGTAAAAATGTCACTACCTGTCTATACTGGTGTGCTTTCTGGCTGCATCCTCAAAGTCTCCCCATAGCTTCATCCACGCACACACACGCACACACACACACACACACACACACACACACACACACACACACACACACACACACGCACACACACACACACACACACACACACACACACACACACACACACACACACACACACACACACACACACACACACAATACTGTACCCTAGTTTACTTGACATGGTCTCGCATCTCATAAGACCAACACATAATGCAGAGTACTGCATTACAGTAAGAAAAATAAAATCCTATATTTGAATCAAAATGGTAACATGATCAATGGCAGCACAGTAATTTGCTATGCATGTGAGAGGGAACATCGGCCCTTTGCTTCACTCTGTGGTTAACTCCTGTTATCTATTAGCTGCTCACTTTACAGTTAAATAACACTTCTATGAGATGTTTGTCCTTTTCAGGATTTGAATTAGACAAAATAATTAAGAATACATTCCCTACAATTGCTTATTAGTCATTTCTACCTCCAAGTCCATTATGCAACCTTTGCAGAACCACGTTTGTGCGCCTCAGCTCAAGCTAGTTTTTGTTTTGTTTTTGCATCAGCTTTAGTGTTCAGAAAAATACTTTCTTTATTGGGATTCGATGCAACAAAAGAAACATGCCAGCAGTCTCCCGTCACCCCAAACCACAAGCTCTGTGACTGACTTCACAGCAGCTCTAACCTGCGTTACTGTAGGGGCTGTTCTGTCCGCCTTTTGCATCGCACTCACACAAGCAAGCTCAGAGTTTTCAGCTGCCAAAATATGATAAAATATGTAGTCTATGTAGTCATCCATGACAGCCTCCCCTTCACTATCATGGGATACACGTTTTTGCTGTTGGCTGTAACATTGTTTATTCATCTTTACTGAGTGCCATTTCTTGCAGTAAGTGATGCTCTGAGGAGATCATTTATTCAGCTGTGAAGCAGTTCAGATATGCAACTTGCCATTGATCATCTTTTAAAGTGAAATTGGATAGTTGGGAGTTCTAAACGCAAGAACATATGCTTGTAGTTTTGTGGTACTGGCCGGAGGTGACCACTGAGATTCAGAAATAAATATCAAGGTGACAGTGCGGTAAAATAATCTGTCATGCTATACATCAGATTCTAAGCAATAACTCCAGGTGCATAGCTTTGTTTTTAATATACAATTTAAATTGCAGCATAATATGTCCTGAATCAAGTTTTGAGTTTCAAGAATTGGGGAAATGTCAAACTTTTTTGGGGATAAGTCTGTCACTTTTATAGCAGGATGGGAAAAACTTGATGGCAACTGGCAGTTAATTCTCATGGTTCGTATAAAAGATGAAATCTTTTCTTTCAAACAGACAGTGGCATTTACATCCTCAACATTTCACCCTGAGATCTTGTCAAACTGTAACTGAATATAGAAAATGTGGCTCATGATACTTGAATAACATTGGATTTCATGTTGAATGTGTCGTCTGGAAACTAAGTCTGTCAAGCAATCACACTTCTCCACACCTGAACGTGTTCATAAACGTCTCTGTTCAGTTGTAAAAAACTAAATGTCTCTGTAAGTATTTCACACATTTAATACCAACTATAAGAAATGATCTATGACACATTTATCCTGACCTGCACATCCAATATACCGATTCTAGTTCACATTCTCTTATGAATATTAATTCACGTAACCCATTAGCAGAGTGACGGTTTCTGAAAGCCTTGAGTTGATGAATAAATTTTTTTTCTCAGAGTAACCGATGAAATAGATTTTCTTTTCTGACTTTCTATTAGATGGGGAAAAAGAGTAATTGAAGCCAAGTTGTAGGCATAGTATCAGGGGAAAAGGATCAAGCACATCCTCCTGTTGACCTAGTTATCAGTCGACCTGGTCTCCCTCCAACTGAATCATTGCGTCTGTGCTGTGAATCAAACCAAACGCCACCACTGTCCATTACCCACAGGTGTCTTCGAGTCACTTCTGACTTTGCTCAGTTTGGCTGTAACTCCCTTGATATATTATGGGATGGTAATTGGATGGGGAGTAGCCATGACTCAGAGTGGCCGGAACATGAATCAAGTCGGACGGAGCATTTCTTTGTACCCAGTGACACCTACGACGTCATCGCTCTTGGAGACCATAAGTATGGTTTTTCGTTTTGATGGGTAACGACAGCGCTACAATTTTACTGTGACTCTATCATGGCGGCTGTTTTGATTTCCTGTGCCGTATCCTCACACTGCTGCTGGCTGAGGATAAACGACAGTGTGACAACATTGTGCTCAAAATGAGAGAGAGAGAGAGAGAGAGAGAGAGAGAGACAGAGAGAGAGAGAGAGAGAGAGAGAGTGAGAGAGTGAGAGAGAGACCAACTGATGTGATTTTGAGTGGTAGTCATTGTTTTGTTGCATTTGACTATAAAGACAGTGTGATGGTGTGATGGCCTTTTAATAGACAAGCCATTGCTGAGCACACAGAGGATGATGTGTTTTTGTTATTGTGGAAAATATGCGTTTTTGCTGTCTTGCTGAGAGGCAGATGAGACTGATACCACTCTCATACTGCATGGTGATGGCCAAGTAATATTCCGGACCATAATAACCCCCTTTTAAGAAAAACAAACAAGATATAATGCGTTAATTAGTGAGCTTTAGAGGTGCTGATGGGCTGGTTTTATTAGAGCCAGACTAGCCGTTTCCTTCTGTGTCGTTACGCTAAACAAAGCTAGCAGGCTGCTGGCAGAAGCTTTGTATGTTTAGTTTAGCTCCCGGTGAAGCCTGGACCCTCGTTAACAGCTCAAAACAACACACTGTATTTAGTTTTATAGCCTAGATATTCCATTTGTTCTTTCATAAGCTCATTGCTAATGAACATGATTTTAAATTAAATTCTCCCTTTAATGAATGATAAATCAAAAATATGTATTTGGATTTCTGTTATTACCATTATATCAGCATCACTATGTAGAATAACATATTTACATGTCCTTGTGTGTCAATATGTTTATTCGCAGCTCGAGTAACACATAAAACACACAATATTTCCTTATCTGGTGTCATTTTCGTATTTTGTCACCTTAACAATTGTATAAACCCAGTTTGTGGAATAGGGAAATCATTTTCTACATATTGAGGTCAGAGATTTATTTTAAAAGTTGTTGAATTTGCAATTATTATTTTTACCTATACAGCAGTGGTGTCTCTAGCACCCCAAACAATAAAGAAGGAAGGCCAGCGTCGACAAAATCACCACACAAGTAAAGACCTCAATATCCATGTTTGTATTTGAGAATACTAATGTGTATCAGAGTAAGAGCAAAGCAATAATTAATATGACCCCGTTACAATATTGACTGCTAATGGAGTTTGGGATCATATCTCGATGAGAGAGGCTTTGATTGGGTGGTACATTGCATTGTCCTTTGGTTATTCTACCATGTGCTCTACTGTCTCCATTATGCCTTTGTGAGACATGAGAGGCTGTTCGCCTTGGAGGTTCCCTTCGTCAGCACATGGCTCCTTAGATGTAATATCCTGTTTCTATAGTGTGCTGCAAGTTATTTGTTATATTTCCCCTGGCTGTTCATACAATATGTTGTTTGGATGATGGTGTGTTTATGCAGTAAAATAACTGTTTGCTAACCTTGAATAAATAGCAAAATATGTTATGTAATAAGAGGCTAATGCTTCAGGGATTATAGTAATGCATTGATATTTGTTTGAATAATCAGAATGAAGTTTCATTTTCTATTTGTCTTATCCCTGAGATTTCTGTTTTTGTCCTTTTTAGCGAGGACAGCAGGTCACCAGGATATGCCAAAGAGAAGTGATATACATCCTCTAAAAGCTGGGAACCTGAAATGAATTTGAGAAGCAGGTCAGCAGTGTGTATCAACTTGCTGTAGTCATAATTCAGAAATTAAAATGGATTTAATTTAAATGGATCAAAAGGGCTTTGAACATTATGATAGACGTAGATGACGGTCATTTCCATTCTCTACTGTCTCATAAATTGATAATTTGGGGGTTGATATGATTTGTTACACATATTTGGTGCAGAAGTCTTTACCATTTGAGACTTGATCAATATGATCAAAAATCCCTCCAGAATACCACATAAAGACACCAAGACTTTGAGGACCAGCAGAGGTAAAGTCATGCTGTGATTTTATATACAAACCTTTGACATCTGGAGATTTTTTTAAAGAATTGCATTTTTTGGCATTTTATTGTTAGTTCTTGAAGCTGCTCAGAAACTCCTACAGAAACTATGTGAAATGGTTATGGGGCCTTGCATTATCACACATGACTATAACTGGACTCATTGCATATACAAGAGTATCAGCTTTCCAGTTCTATCCAATTTATGAGTATGTACCCAAGTATCAATAAATATTCAAATACACCATTTTTAAAATAGGAAAGATATATGTATACTGCATGCAAAAAACTGCATTGCCTTTGCCGCAAACTGCATGGGATTAGCATAGAATTGGTATTTCTGTATGGGGGAGACTCATGGGTACAGAGAAAACATTTGCATTCACATATCTTGAGGTAGGATGTCAAGAGACTCCTTCGAAAATCGCCATGCAAGTTTTCCCTCAGCGTTATTCAGCCTCCTTCCTGACAGGCATGGTTGGTACCAATAGATTCAAGAGGTCGTCGAGTTACATGATACCAGCACACCTTGTGCACCACAAACTTTTCTACTTTTCGAAAATTAACCATCCAAGGTAAGCTTGAAAAAAAAAATATGCATCTGTTTCCTCAGGGTCTGCAATGTCATTTTCTACAATGCATTTTGTACATGGTAATGTAATTACCCGAAGACATGTATCATCAAAGGCAAGAATCAACCTTGCAACTAAAAAGTGACTTTCTCTTCCCTATGCATGCAATGCTATGAATGCTAATATCAATAACACGGTATAACTAGTTTACATGGCCTTAAGACCACTAACCATATGGTAATCAAGAGCCAAGAATCTCAATGTCAATACCCCCCGCCTCCTTTAGTTATAATTTCACAGCTGTGGAAATAGGAAAACATGATAATTTTGTCATGTTTTGAAATGCCATAATTTTTTACACATTTACCCATCAGACCTTATTTGCACAGACAGCAAAATTCTCTGCATCTGCTCGGAGGAGGAGATTTGCCCCGCTCATTGCATAACCATGTCTTTCTCTTTGCCTGCTATACTTAGCGAGCAGCCTGACAGCCTCACCAACAAGGCCCACAGACACCCCCATCCTCATACTGTTTTCCCAAGAACATTTTGCTTTGATGTACGTAGGCCTGGTACTGTTAACACCGGGAAGGTGTGCCTCGTAAATGCAGCAGATATTTCTTATTTCTTGTAGTTTTCTCAGGCTATTTTTTCTTGCTGGCTCTGCTGAAAGTTATTAATGTCTGAATCTGGCTGTGTTCTGGATGTGTTTATGTTTACATTTACCACGAAAAAAAAACATTTTTTTTTTACCATATGTATTCATTATATCTGTTTTATGACTCTTCCACGGCAAATATTGTCTGGAGGAATACTGACCGGCTTTTTATAGCAGATTAAATACATTATATTTTGTTTCATTTGATTCCATTACTTCTATGTCTAATACACAGGAATCATAATTAGCACCCCATATCAGATAATATAAATGTACTGGACTAAGACTCACTGGAATTATGTACAAAATGCCTTTTTGGAAGATGAATGGTATCTTGTGCAATATAAATATATATTATCAGTGTTTTATTTCTATACTGAACATATTTTAGTCAACAGAAAGTGTAAAGCTTACATTAATGTGAAATGCATTAAGTGACCAACAGCTATAATGCTATCATATATCTCTATATGTATATTCCACAAGCTGCTGGTAGAGTTTCCTAACAACCTCATAACTCAGAGGCTGAATAATAATGCACCCGCACACCAAATCAGGATTTCAGAACAAATCACAGAGAAACACCAAATACAGTAACTAAGAGGAATACATATGAGGCTATATTATCTCTTTATCTCTCAAGTAAACAAAATACAAACCAGTCAATTATAACAAAGTAAACACGTAATTTAATAATAAAAGCCCAAATTGATGATCAGAAAAGCTGAGGGAACAGACACGGCAAACATCAGCTGAGAGTCAACTGCTCAGTATTAAGCTGACGTTTAGGGATAATAAAACTGATATGATAAACAAAAGGCCTTAAATGCTGCTGTGACGCCAGCAGATGCACCTGTGCTCGATTAATCCCCTCGCAAAAAACAAATGTTCTTAAGAAAAGCTGCAGATCAATCAGCGATGGCTTTACGTCACGTATAAATGGAGCGTGAGGAATTGAGGTGGCACAAGAATGTGAGGCAGTGTGCTTGGCATTGTTCCAACACAGGACTTGCAAACAGAAGGGAAGCTGGCTTTTCCAGGTTTGGCTGCAGCAACAATGCCAACACCTTGACATGAGTAGATGACACTGAGCTCCAACTATGCAGTTTAAAGTTATGCACATTCTATCTTGGTTGGGCTCTTGCAGGTGGAGCGAAGGGCTGAAAAAACTGTCAGATGAGTTGATACGTTCCAGTTGAATTATAGGCCTACGATACTTGTGTAAGTAATTGAGAGTGTCCATGAAACCTGGAAAAGGCACCCTTGAACCCTCACCATTTTAGCATTTTTCTTGGAAATAATAGCAGCAATTGAAATGGTATAAAAAAGACACTGCAGTTAAAGTCTGACCCTAAAGTCTCTTTAGTGAGACAAGCTCAAATGTTATCATCAGGAAATTGCAGGGTTGAAAAAACATTGATGGAATGGCATGATAATAGGATTTCAGATGTTTGCAAAACAGATAGAGCAGGAGGGTCCTCCTCAATAGATGCCATAATAGATCCTAGAAAATTGCTCCGAGCTAATAGCTCAAAGAGCTTCTGAAACTGTATCTAGCGTTCAAAGGTTGAGATGCGGGTATCCTTCATCCAAACAAACCCCTGCATTGTATTTAAGCCTTTGAAGGTCAGCCTGAGTGGCGCAGAGAGGCTCCTGACTAATAAGATAATGTATTAATTATTAAGATAATCAATCATAGTGAAAATGTTGTTTACATTACCTTTAATAATGTTGCTTATTAGCTAAATGCAGTCCAATGCACCATATTACTGTGTTTACTGCAAAAAGGAAAAGTGTTTGGTTTGCTTCACTGCAGTGATTCAACCATGAGGGGTGATTTTTGAAAGCTTTTTAACCCTCAATACCAATGAAAGAATGAGCACTCAGACGCAACCACCATCTTTTGAAATACACAGACAGCGTACTCCCACTCACTCTGCTCTCAGAGTCTTTGCTCTGCAGAAAATATCTCCTGCCCCACACTGCCAGCTTGAACTGCTCCCATTGGGTTTCTGTCTTTGCCATACCGAGTGGACAACAAATAGACATCGAGCCTCCTTCCTGCCTCAGGCCACCCTGTTACTAAACTAAACAGGACAACAACAATACCCCATGCATCTAATGTAGAGACAACTTTGCCCACCTATAAGTAGAAGCTGAATAAATGCACTGACTCTTATGACCTGTGCCTTCGTATGATTGGAGTTTGGTTGCTGTGAAGCCCTCTGACCTAAAGCAGCTCCCTAGATAAGATGTAAAGATAGAACATATATTAAATTGAAGTACACAGAAGTTAACAGAGCTTGAAGTGAACTGAGATGAACCAAGCTACACTCAACTGAACAGAGTTGGGGATTTAAAATGGGATGAAAAGCTATTCCAGATATGCTAAATTAGATGTTAACCAAGTGATATTGGAACGTGAGCAATTACGAGCTCCACTTCACCTTACTTATACTGTTGCAGGTACTGTTCATAGTGAAGTGGAAATACAGTCTGTTTGAGGGTTACTGCTGCAGAGAAAACCTGCCGCACAGGAATGTTTGACAGTTTGGTGATGTACTGTAGCTCTTGGCGCAGAGGAACTTATATTGTGTTTCTATGTGGTTTTGGCCAAGAAAACAAACAAACATATATATTTTGGACATACTTTGTAACATTTTTAGCCACACTTGCGGCATGGCTCTAAGGATGGCAATCTCAGTTGACTGGTCGACAATACAGGTTCTGGCTCAAATATCTAAACAACTATTAGATGGATTGCCTTGAAACTCGGATGAAGCCCCCCCGACTTCTCTCCTAGCACCACCAGTTTGATGTTTTTGGTTCTTAGTAAGATATCTCAATAACTATCAGATGGATCGCCATGTAATTTGGTGTTTTGAACACTGATTGTTACGGTGAAATGTCTCCACAATTGAATGGATTACCATAAAATGAGGTAGACACATTCATGTTGTCCACAGGATGAGTTGTGAACACTTTGGTGATCCTCTGACTTTCTGTCTGTGCCAACATCAAATCGAAATGTTTTCTATTCATGACCTAATAATAAAACCTACTGACATTCCCATCAGCCTCTGCTGTACTTTGTGTTAAGTGATATCGATCAAAAGTTAGCATGCAAACACTCTAATCTAGGATGGTGAACATGGTAAACACTAGACCTGCTTAACGTCAGCATGTTTGCATTGTTATTTTGAGCATGTTTGCATGCTGATAATAAGCACAGCTGTGCCTAAGTACGGCCTCACAGAGCAGCTATCATGGCTGTCGACTCTCATATTAGTGGAGGAAAAAGGAATACCTGATTTTAAAAGGCAAAAACACTCAGATGCCTTTGTAGCTGTTCAAACATTGTGCTTGCTTGTCTGTTGTTCTTTGGCTTTTGATCCCACTGACCTGATATCTCTCTTCTCTTACATATGGCCAATTGAAGATACAAAGTAAGGTTAAATTGTGAAAATCCAAACAATAAGACATTTAATCCCTGAATCACCCCAAGTTGCTTCCAGTGACACGACACAGTTTAGTGTCAGAACATTAAACAAAATTGCCTGGTTTGCACAAACGCATAATAATGATGTAGTGTGTTTGCAGAGAGAAGAGAGAGCACAGGGCATGAAAAGGGCAAGACAGAGTGATTTTATTTTGCAAACTCTCTAATAAAGGTTTTGAACTATAAAATTAAGATATGCACTGTTTATCAAGGTTGTCGACCTCTCCCTGTGACTACAATTACTCTCAACAAACACCGATACTGGTTTATCTAAAGCTGGTTAAGTCTGTTTATTCACTATAATCTAACTAGAAGGTTTGTCTTTGTCATAAAAACTGGCTTAAAGCATTAGCTGCTTTATTTCATGAATATACATAAGCCGAGTAGGAACATTTTGACATTAATGGTCAGAAATTAAATACAACATCTGATTTGAGGTAAAGCTTCACCCACTGACTAATTATTATGAGGACAGTAACTGTGAGTGGTTGATAAATATGTGCAAAAATTGGAACAATGTGACCTTTTGCAAATATAAATGTCTCTCGCAAGACAATATAATTGCCTGCGCTGAATACCACGGGGAGAACAATTAGGGATAACAAGCAAATATCGTTGTCCCTAAACAGTAATGCAAAGGAGTTAAAAAATAAATGCTTTATGCAGGCTTTTACAGTAACTTAACATGGCATGCATACCATCACAATGGGTATATATTTACACTGAACGTACACTTTGCTGATTACAAGCCGTTCTGCTGAAATAGATTAGACACGCAGAATGCTGCAGAGGTTAAGCAGAGCGCTACACGTGCAGGAAGTGACAGCGTAATTATTGAGATGACTGCAGCATCCTGGAGACCTGCTTCAGCTCAGTAAGCAGCTGACAACAAACACGCTCAGCCCCTAAATATGACTTGTCGTGCCTTTGAAGGAAAACCTGCAAAACACAGCAGAACATACAAACAGAATCAAACAGATGTTTTCACCACATCGTAAAGGCACATGAGGTACATGAAAATTGATTTTAAACCCACCTCTGTTTTTAAGATCTATATTTCTTTTTACAACAGATGAGAATGGCAAGAGAGCTTTGAACGTTATATATGTTCTACATTCACAGTGTGTAACATTTATGAGATAAGAATAAGAACACAATAATGTTCATTTATAGATGAGATTTGTCTGCTTACTTTTGCTCATGGGGAGTTTGTTGAGCCTGTGCAGCACTGCTGCTGCAGTGTATCTGTGCTTCAGGAGTCTGTTTTTTTGTTGTCAGCAGGATTTCTTTTTTTCTTCTTTCTTCTACATAATTCATAACTCTGTCCCTCACTTTCATATAGTTCTACTTGAATGCAAGTCAACCACTTCCACACAGACACAAAAATAGTTCTGAGCATCCTTCTCCTGGTACGATAAACCCCATAGCTCACACAGAAAAAAAATATAATCGGATTTAGAAAAAGTGTAATGCTGTGTATTTTACCACGGAGCTTGTGTTTGCACTGGTACACGATATTCAGAGAATTTGTGGTTTCAAATGATTGTATGGTGAAGGCTATAACAATGAGACAATCAAAAAAGTCAGTGAAATGTTTCAATCTTGACATGTAAAATATTGTATTTTCACCACATTAATTCTGTGCTCATAGGTCTCCCTCTGATTAATACCGCTTTCAGCAACAAGCTTTATTTCTCTGTCTTGTTAAATGAATAGTTTGACATGAGTTTGGCTGAGAGTGAATTTAGAAGATATTGATTCCACTCTCTTGGACGGACTCAGGCTGGATTTTTCCTCCCTGTTCCCATTTTGTATACTAAACCAAGCTAACTGGCTGCTGTAGGTAATTTCATAATTTAAGGGAAAAACATGTTGTATCAATCTCCTTATTTCACATTTTCTCCAAAGATCTTCCTTTAAGAAATGTAGTATGAAGCAACAATTGTGCAATTTAGAAGAATGATAAGCTCATTTGTTTTTCGTGATGAAGTCTGCATATGTTTCCTTTTCCTTCTAGTTGTTGTCTTGTCCTGTAGGTTTATTTGGATGTCATAAAACCTCCGGCAACAGTTGGCTGCCCATAACTCTTGATAAGATAAATGCTCTCAGCAACTCAATAATAACAAAAGCTGGAAACACTGAAAGAAAAATTGCATAATTCAAGAGTGTCATCTATTGAGTTTCAGTGTGAAAAAAAAGATTTTAAAAGCAAGATTATCTCATTTTCTGTTTAGTGTTCATCTTGTGCCATATGGGAACCCCATTAAGGATAAAGGTCTCGTCTGTCCAAATGCGCTAACTCTGTCATTGCATGGGCCGCGTTTCCAGAATAGGTCAAATCATGTTGCCATTCATATTCCAAACATGCTAAATGGAAAAAGATGTTCATATGGTCGCGGTGTCCAAATAGTTGTCCTCTTTTCTAATAAGACAATATATATGAGAGACAGTTTCCCGCATCAGATCTGGAAGATGGCCCTATCAATTTCTTGTTGAGCCATTTATCTTACCAACATTGATGAATTCATTATGGTGACAATTCCTGTTGCTATAATGAAATGCCACCCAGAGATTGGCCCCTGGTTGAAATAGAGAGCAAAGATATCTACCCCAATTATTGTAAATTTCCAGTCCTTGGGAGATCTATCTTTCTTCAGCCGGCTCATATTACTCAGCACACTATTGTGTCTGCCATCCCTGAAGGTCTCTTTGACTTCTAAATTAGTTTAGAACATCCCCCTTCAGCAAACCTTTTCCATTAATTGGGCCTTTTACAGGTTGAGACAAGAGTCCGAAACTTTGAATTAAACTCATAATGGACCAAACCTGTGTCATAAGTACCAATCAAACCTTTTATTACACTATATTCTCGGGTTAAAATGGCTGTTAGTTTTAGATACGTGAATTTTAGACTTAGGAGTTTACTGATGACAGACAAGCAGTTATCTTGATTGCTACATTATAATATTATTAATACTCAGTTACAGGCACTCTTTTTTTTAATCAACAGCTCGTGGAAAATAAAGAGCAGTTAATGAGCATATTATATTCCGATTAATTTAATACAAGTTTGGTTATGCAACCATGCAGAACACAAGAATGATACACTCGAAGTCAGCCCTAATGGGGTACGAGTACATAATGGCTCCCAAGTAGCCAATTGATATAAGGAAACGCTCAATAACAATATCTCCTACACAGGCGAGATGTATACACAAAATCCATTAGACAAACCACTTCACTATGTTAAGAGGAAAACACTGTAGAGGGTCTAAACACGCTGTCCCTCACAAGCTGTTCTCCATTTCCACTGCCCAGTGCTGTAAAAGTTTTGATGGGATGTGTGTCACTGGATTATCTCGCCTACATTCCCCCCAGGCTTTCATTGTAGATCTGTGACATGGGCACAGGCATTTAGTGGGACTCCCAAGTGTCACTGGCAGCACAGCAGGACCCTGCAAGGCTCCAGGAAACACCATCTATCATTGTCACAAGACCAATCATCCACATCAGCAGGGCCTTTCTTTCAGCAGGAACCATGACACCCATTAAGCGCTCTCCCTGACCCTGTTCTGGTACATATTATTTCCCTTTCATCTTATTTTTTCTCTGTTTTATATAATACAAAATATCATCAGGCAGAGTAAAAATTGAATCACGACCAAATTTGTTTAGTTTTGTGCTGCTCCCATGTTGAAACCAGGGTAATCACCTTAAAATGAAATTGCTTGTAACCTCAGGGCAGAGTTTAACTTATGTGGTAATTGCCTGCTAGTAGATACCAAGTTGGATTTGGGTACTTTATGCTCCAGATAAAAGTCTAGGTCATTTGAAGTCACAATCGTTTGATCATCCTACCTTGTTCCTTTCTCGCCAGATAAGGAACTGTTTGTATGATAAAGAGTTATTGGATATTGGAACTTCAATATTCGCCAACTATTGAGGGGTCATGCTATAATAAACCCGATGTGACCAGGATCATGGCAGGAAATGAAAGTTCCTTTCTTTATTGAAGAGAGAACACTGGGGTAATTCAGGGGCGGAGAGCAGAATATCTGACAGTTATGAACAGTTCAGTAAGCAGAAATGACGAAGGGGAAGCTCATAAAATATCAGCTAAACAAGCTTTACAAAACTATTTACAATCAATATGCACAAATTATTACTCCTCTCTCTTTTTATGATTTTGCTGAATTATATATGTAATTGTTAATCAGTGGTGAAAAGGGGTTTACACATGATCATGTTAAGTTGCTTAGTAACACATATCGTATCTGCTATTATGGAAATAGATACAGCATAGTGTGATATGGTCTGCAGAGCAATTATCTCTATGCGTGACAGCTGGATGCATGGGCTGCAGATGATTGGCTCATCTTTAATCTTAAATTCATATCTGAAACACTGAAACACTCCTCTGCACCAATCATGTGATTTAACTACACAGACAAAAAATGACTACAATTCTGACAGCACTATGAACTTTTAAGATGTCTACTTCTGAGAGCTCGAGCCTTAGCTGTTCACATACAAAAGGAAATTGATGCACGTGAAGACAGAAATTGAGGCTTTTTGACACGTTGTACAGATCACGGGGCTGCAATTATGCTCAACAATTATCCGGCAGATATTTGTGTTATTAATGTCAACATAATATATTGAGTATTGCACAACCGTAGGGCTCGCAGGCTGCTGTGTCCAGTTATTTAAGGTGAAAATGCTTTGTGAGAAAAAAATTCTAATTGGCGTTCAAGTTGAAATTCACTAGCGATAGAGCCTAGTGATCCAGGAAGTTAATTTCAAGCCATGC
The DNA here is from genome assembly GCF_910589615.1 of Taurulus bubalis. Lineage (NCBI taxonomy): Eukaryota > Metazoa > Chordata > Actinopteri > Perciformes > Cottidae > Taurulus > Taurulus bubalis. Next base: position 15,090,407 of record NC_136602.1, read on the forward strand.
TGGCAGTACACAAATGAAATGCAGTTTATTTTGGTCACTTAAAAGGTTTTCATGAGCCTATATTTCTCGCATGCTCGTATTTCACTTTACACAGCCTGTATGTAGCCCGACCATGAAATCCAACTACATAATGTAGAATTACTGGTCAATCAAAAACATGCACATTCCAAATCTCAGTGCGCCGACGGTTCTTATACGACATTCGTAAGCGTGATAGTACATGCTGAGCTCTCTGCCCACACTGCTCTCACGTTCCCGCAGCTTGTTAATGTAGATGCCAACAAGAAGGCTTTTATTCTCTGGGTGCAGATCATGGAATAGGACCGGTCCGTAGCTCATTCAGTTTGATGAAGCTTGCCACTTTGGCTTATCCAGGGAGATAGCGCCTTGGCCCATCTCTGTGCAAAGATGAGCTCTGGCTATACACATCTGGAACAACCAATTTGCACCTCTGGAGAGCGGTTCAATTCAGGGCACGCAGCCATGTTTCAGCCGACCCGTGTCGAAACAGCTTACAAGCAGGATCATGCATCATTTTCTTTGCTTGTCCAAGCAGCAAATGGACATTGTCATTCTTTGTGTCAGTCATTTCAGGAACGAATTAACATCAGTGTCCAGCATTTTATTTCAGAAACAATGATGGCAAGCATGTCTAGATCCAAGGGATTTTTTTGGCATTATATTGTTGCTCTTTTACACATAATGTTTGTCTTTGTTTTGAGCTGAATATCATTAAGCTGTGTGTTTAACTATAATGTTATACTATACACTGACTAACATTTTCTTGGATGAATTGTGGACATCAATCATGAATGAGCGCATGACTGCAGAAGACAGCTGCTTTGCCCCAAGCTGGAGAATAACTGCTCTTGTGCCGTCCTTTTCGAAACATTTGTTGTGAGGGGCTGTGTTGAACAGCAGAGCAAGAAAACATCCTCCAGCCGAACATTCATAAACACGATTGATGTCTGCGACCAAGACGTTTGACTTTATCCAGTCGAGCTTGAGAGGGGTCATTCAGCTTCATTGAGCTGTACTGAGGTTTTGATGGAATTGTTTTTGCTACAATCTTTTCTTTACCTGTTACAAGCCATTATCACTGGGTGCCACATAACGGGGGCATCACATGAAAGCTAGTATTAGTAGCTACAAAGCTAAGTTATGAGGTGCCGTCTAGCTGGGGCAGAGTATTCCTTATAGGAATAAAGTAGAGGTTAAGCAAATTCCTGTTAGAAAAGAAAATCAAACTTGTGTTAGGATATGAATATGGATGGCTGCCGGAAAACATTTTAAATGGGTCTTTCTAGAGGAATTATGACTCCATCAACATCCCAAATACTGAGCTCTAAAACAACTAAATATAAATTAGAATTTTAACATTCAGTAATAACAGAGATATTCCATATCAGTGTAGTCCCCTTTTATCGAGCACGACCTTTCTAGAAAAGGGAGAAGAAGGAGAAGACAAAATCATGGAAATACCTAACAATATATGAACCTCTTTGAGCCTTGGGTTTTCACCGCAGGTTTTGTTGCAAAAGTGTGTGTCTTGGGATATTAGACAAATCCTCAAAACTGAAATTATTTTGTCAGGAATAGATACAACAAATCTGCTTCAAACTCACAAAGGTGTTAAATGATGCATACATTATTTCAGGCCTTGAAAAGGTATTTGACTTCCTCCTGGTGTTGATAAAAGAGGTGTTCTGTTTGTTTTAGCAGGGTGCTGGGAGGTATTAGCATCCTGCAATACTGGAAGATGATGAGGGAACACTGTTTGCACCACAAGATGTATCTGGTGCTATATCATAGCTCCATATTCCTTGGTACAGTCCCTACTTATAATGCATTGCAATCCTGGGACTTGTTGTCTCTCATGGCTTGGCTGTTGATACTGTAAAATATTGGTTCAGATCCTGGGAGGTGGTGTGGGGAATAAGGTCCGGAGTCCAAAAAGAGTTGTACTAATAATTATTTAATAAAAGAATGATGACAGAACAGCTTATGCAAACCCAATCGGGGCCCCTCCTTCCTCAACGAACTCCAGACCGCAGGTCTTGTCCAGTCACGTGGGGATTTAAAAGAGCCGCTCTTCTTGCTCACGTGTTAGTTATAGTTCTCATTCACAGAGCTTAAGGCCACTCATTGGTTAGTTCTACGGCATGCGATTGGCTAAAAGTCCCACAGGGGCGGAGTCTCTCTTGGCACAGGTTTTGAAGATGGCTCCATAACATTCATGTTTTCCGGTACCTGAAGTCCTCACTCCGCCCTCCTGTGCTTGCTAACGCAATATTTGACCTAGAAGGAATTGTTATTCAGTTCTATATGTTACAACTGATGAGACTACAGCTTTGAGTCAACCTTTCACAGAAACCTTTCTTCTCGGCTGGCTGACATGCAACTCAAATCCCCCACCAGTTCCTTATCTCGTGTCATAAACCACAGGACGAACCACAGGTGGTCCATTCTCTTTGTTCCTTAAGACCAAATGCTCCTTTGTAAAACCCTCAACCACTGTCTGTGTGTAAATTACCATGTGACCTCAGCATACTAGTGGCTCTGTGACCTGATAAACAATAATCTATCTTAAGCATTGCAATGTACACATGGACATCATTACACAGTAATAAAGTGACCTTCATATGCATACAATTACAAATCCCTCATAATAATATCCCTTATTAATTATAACATTTTATGCATTGTAATGTACACATAAACAATTTATTTTACATAGATGTGCAAGTCCAAATGTGACTAACTAAGCTTAAAAAACACTACAATACTATTATAGCACCATTACCATAATTTTAAACAGTCTGCAGCAGTCATTGCATTTAGAATGCAAGCTTTTATATTCTCCAGACTGAAGCCCATCTGGATTTAGGAAAATGTCCAAAAGAAATATTACTTTGTTTATGCTTATTGCTCTGGGGTCCAAGTGTGTGCTTCTTACACAAACCTATTTTCAACAAATTAAACAAATGCTGAATAAGACATTTTTAGAAGACCAACATGTTTACAATTAACTTTCAAGAACTGAAACAAAACACTGTCAAAGGATAAAAGTTGTAAGATTAAAACATGGACAACTCCCAGACCGGACATCGCTCTGGTAGTGAGCTGTCAATCACAAGGTAGCCACGCCCTAAAGCTTGCCCTGCTTTATGGTCTATTACACTGTAATTAGGATAAATCATGCTCTATATAAAAAGACTTGAAGCTACGATAACATAAACTCATGTTTACAATGTTTATTAGTAAGGTATAAATCAAGTATGAAGTAGGATCTTTTCTCATAGACTAAACAATCAGACTGCAAGTTTAAAACATTTCTACATTGGCTTCACTTTAGAGACCTGGAGATTGCTGCCTGACACAAAGTGGTTTCTGCTTAACTTTATATAAATGCAACCTACAAAAACACATTTACTTTTGCTGGTGTATTGTGTATGTGTTCAGCAAAGAAGTATAGACAAATACTGAATACACTTTTCTGTAATTGTATGATTATGCCATGAATTGTCTGAGATATAGCTGTCCAATTATTATTATGAGTGGTTTTAATATACTGATTGAGAATGAGGAATTATTTGACTGCGGCTTGTAGTCGAATAATCTATTCTTCAACGGCCAAAAGTATACACTCTTGGGCTGATTTTCTTTTTCATCTTATATTAACAATGTGTGTAATAATATATCTATATTAGTTTGTAATGGCTTGAGGAAATTATGCAATTTTAGACATGTTCCTTTCTAACAAAGGAAAGTACAATAATTGATGTTTTCAAAGCAAAACATGGTGTTTAAGAAAATAAGTAGCACAAGTTGTAAACACTTTACTGAAAGGGGAATACATGTTATTACATCAGTGAACAAAGACCCTTTCATTTACTTTTTTTATTTATAAAAAAGAGATGCATTGGATTTCATTGGTGTTCATTGTTCAGAATGTTCTGGTTATTGTCTCATTTTAATGAAGTTGCTCAAAAATCTAAAATTAGACTTAGTCACCTCTGCCAGCTGAAATGTGTTTAGTGTTTGAGGTGAGGCAGGTGCAAAGGTTTGGCCACGGTCCCTATTCATATTCATCTTTTCAAGTGACATTTATGCAGTGTGTGTTATAATCTGCCGGTGGAGTGTGCATGGAAATGAGTTTGCGGTATAATCCGCAGAGGTATCGGCCCACATCCTACACTCAGACATCTCCGAGTCTCTGCTTATCCAAAGAAGTTGGTTAAGTTCTACTTGCCACATTTATTCAATATGCCCATTCAGGATATTGAAAAAAAAAAAAAACTGGGAGGAACGATTTATCCTAAAACTTCCTCTCAAAATGAATGGATTCTAAATACATAATTGACCTACATTCTGTTGTATTGCTTAATCTCATTATTTCCAGAATCGGGATATAATAACTTTTTTTCCCGACTTTTCTTGACTCATTACTGTATCACAGTAGCGTGGATTTGTTGAATTGTAAATATGATAATGGTTCTTTTCAAATTTGATTTCAGATGAAGCACATTTAATACAGAATTGAGGGCACAAAAACTTCACAATCTGAAAGCAGAAGGCAGCAGAAAGTAAAATGAGACGGATACATTTAAAATTTAGGACCCTGTTTCCCAGAACTCCCATAACACCATTTGCATGACATACAATGTGCTGGATAATGCACCTTTAATGTCGGATATTTTCGCCAGACCCTTTGCAATTCACATGTTTAACACATACAATGGCGTTTTGACTCCTGCAGTCTCACCAACTGCATTTCTCTCATTCTCTCTCTCTCTCTCATTATCTCAGTTTAATTTCACATACAGAAGATAACACGTTTTTCTGTCACTTAATTAGCAATTAGCGCACTGGATAAATAGATCCTGGAGGATGTGAGACTGAATTGCTACTGCATATAATTAAGTAAAAGTTATCAATTGCTGTTGTCGCAATTTAACATAGCTGAGTCCATGTCCTGGGTGAACGCTTGATTGTAAACAAAAGTGCCTTATCCAATCATTTCATTACAGATTAGACCAAACTATGCTCAATTAGGTTTAGAGATGTAAGGTTTGAGGGCTGTGGCCCCTGCCCAGCAGTGAGCACGTATTAAGTGTAACAAAACACAATCGATTTGAGACACAAGCAGGTTTCAAAAGATCAATGAGACAAATGTTGGTTTCAAGAGGGTTTTAAGGAAGATTTTTTCCAATAACTTGCTGAGATAGCCTTTTCTCTTAAAGCAATTTATGCTTATATCTCATGAAAAATGAATGGGATGAGCGCTACATTGGGAGAGAATGCACATATGGACATTTTATAGCAGTACGCACAAAATCCACTGCTGCTTTGTGTTCTGTACGTTTAGTGAGTGATGGCAGCAAGTAGATTAACTGATCATGCAGATCATGCAGACATGCAAAAGCAATCGTACCACTAACCCACAGCGACATGTTTACTCTCAATCCCTAAAGAAGCTTGAGCACCGGCGTGCTGGAGCAGATCACTAATGCACCATGTGATGAAAAGGCAATCCTCTTTGGAACAAAATGCATAAACGGTTATATTTAGACTAATTTCAAGCATAGTGGCTATGTTTGTAATTTACCTCAAATCAGTGAGCATATTTGTAGTTACTTAATACTTCAATGTAATCATGCCCCCCAAAAAGATAAAGAGAAAAACAAAAAATAGAGTCAGCATTTTGTGTTGCGCATCAATTTGCTGAAAGGTTGATGAATAATTAAGAGGAGCTCCATTTAATGCTCGACGAGTGCTGATGAAAAGCCTAACCACATAACATAAAGAAATTTATACCCGACATTAATATATATTGGAAATAGAGTAAAACACATTAATATAGATTGGTATTTTCTATATGGGTCAGTTTATGTCATAAATGCAACCCAGGTTTATGAACATCGCTGTCTAGTTTCTAGACAGCCCACTGAGTTTTAGCGAGGTCATCGTCTTTTTCAACGAGAACTATGATCCCGTTATGAAAATGTAATAGAGATCACGGAAGACAGCCATTCTGTTGTTAGCTGCAAATACTTTGTTGCCATATTGTAATTTTTATTTTGAATTGCCACCAAAACATTTATTCCCACATAATTGTGCCCCTAATTTGTTTGTTTTAAGTTTCAAGAATGTCTCTAAATTGTTCTCTCACAACAACTGAAACACTCTAAATCCCTTAAATTGTAAATTATCTATTCTTTTTTTTGTTAAATGAAACCTGATGTTTTCAATGGTTTATCACAAAGATAAAACAAGAAGAAAACATCACCTGGAGACATGCTTGTTATTTCCAGATTGTGTATGATGACAATGTCTTTAAAGCGACTGAGTCAAGAGAATCCTAAGAAATTAAGGAAGATTTAATGTGCCATTATCCTGTAATTGCAACTTGTATGGGCTGTTGTTCAACAGAAATTCACACAGTTGCATTAATGGTAGCTACAACTCTTTAAACAGCTTACATTTATTAGCAGAAATGTGCTACATTTTACAATGATAAAAACAGTCGTCATACATACAGTATAATGCCTCAGTCATTCTCTATACTTATTTATTGAGCAAAGAGGAATTCAATTTAGAAAAGGTATTTTCTGAACAATTTCTCTTTTAAAATCGATAAATGTTAAGTTGAGAGAAAGTTAGGATCAAACATAAATATTGTTTTCTAGCTTTACCCGTGTAAATTGTAAATTGGTGATGTTTCTAATAACATTAGATAACATTGTGAGATTTTATGCGTTATTATGGATATCTGAGGAAAGAGCGAGCGAGAGAACAATAGAAATGTGTCAATCGCGATTAAGTTCCTTCAAAGAGCAGTCTGTCATGTGCTTTCAAATTCTACTCGGTACACAAAATAAAATGCTCTGAGCACGTAAGTGGCCCCGTAATCACCTCAGCAGGAATTCAAAACATTAAAGCAAAGAGGAAAAAAATAATCAGTTCAAAAGACTTTGCTCTTGCACAGAAGCTTTGAAATAAATGTAAGATTCCAGCATAGTACTTTTACATTGTATATTGAAAACACATGTCTTCATGTATGACAAATATATATATTTTTTACATCTGTGTTTGGCACTGCCACACATAACACGCACATTAAATTATTAAAGCATTTGAACTATTTTCCACTCTTCCCGATGAAAAAGAAAGCCTGTGAACCACAGTATTCTGACTCCGTGCTTTTTAACCTCTCCGTCCGACAGCTATTATCTGTTTACTGCCCTCACTCCTGGGACACAGTCAATATTGTTACTTTAGCAATCTGCAGCCACTGAGCTTCCGTTTTCATTGAATGAAAGTTAAATGTATTTTCCACCACTGGAGCTCTAGGAATGAACTATAAGCAAGGAATACAAACCAACCAGCTACACAACAGCGTTTTCACACCTGCTTGTAGAGTCAAGTACAACGCTCATTACCTCCTGCTCACAACTAGAGATGGGTTAGTTTGCATTAAAAATGAATGGCCCATTACGCACCCAGGGCACATTGTTGCTAACCTCGGCCCAGCTGCAGGCTGCACTGTGACCTCGGTAAGAAACCCTGCCACCTGGAGTTACTTGGCTGACCTAAATCCTGGGCAACACTAGCGCTGTGACTCACCTTGTGTCTCACTACCTTTTCATATAGTGTATGCTCTTTGAATCCTTTGTGCAGCCTATTGTAGATGTAGCATCAAACGCAAAGAAGTATGGTGACCTAGATTTATATTTTACCTTCAGAAAAGCCTGTTTTCACTGCAATGAATAGAGGGTCTCGAGCACTATGAAATGTTTCCACAAAATAATGCTGATAAGAGAACTTTTGAAGTGACACTCAATGCCCTTACAGAAACTGCATCTATAAAAAACGTATTTCTCATTCATTGACATGAATTGTCAGATTGTTGTTATTATTGATGCATTAAAGTGGAAGTATTATTTTTGGAGCTAATTACCTCATATATTGTTGAATAATTTAAACTGTAGCGGTGCATTGTGTTTTATGGGATTAATATATGTACAATTAAAAATGAAAGCTACTAGTTAAATGTCTTAGATAAATGTAGCAAACTACAAAGTGTAATCTTTCCCTCTGAAATGTGGTGGAGTAGAAGTATAAAGACACATTACATTAATACAACTTCAATAGTATTGAAACACAGTACACAGTAGTAAAATGCTGTCAAACACACTGAATGTCATCAGGTTTATAAAAAGGAAATGTAAAATATGCCAGTGGGCGCATTGCCAGAGTTAAACAGGACTTTGATTAAACCCTCGAGGTTTTCTACATCTGCAGTAATTTACACTACAGATTACAAACCGGCCCCTATAAACCCACAGAAAACTAATGGTGAACATCAGCAGAGCCACATCAGCAATGACATATTTCTTCAGGTGATCGATCAGCATTGATTAGGACTGTGATACATTGTGTTAAAAGAAGCACCAAGATTAAGAAAAACTCAGTTGGCTGCTAAATGGAGGTCATTAGTGACTTCAGGTGACACAGCATTTTCAGCCTTTTTCCTGTAATACCTTCTTAAAATAAATCAGCAATGCTCATGAGCGCTATCAACTGTTGAATTTGACTTTGTCTGCATTGTTTGGTATTTGCTCATGGACAATAGCGCATATAAATATGTATTAAAAAAGATCAATGACCTATTAAGGTTAAGCCAGAGCCCAGAGCTGTCAGCCACCTTTGCACGGCATGACAAAGCGTTTAAAATATTTCTAATCTGTGATACTGTGACATAATCAAATTTATCGCAGAAAACAAGCACATGATCACACATGTTTCAGAGGCAACATTATCTGTGTTTCAGGATCCGGCTCATGTCACGAACCTTCATGACAAAGATGAATTAACAACATAAAATATGATATATAACTCAATATAGCTGGCCTATTTATCCTCAGAGCATCATTCCTTTGATCTCCGTCATGGTGGCCAACAACTACTGAATTTATCTGATCTTCTCTGCAAACACTGCCAGCTGTGGAAACATACAGTCTTTTCCAATCTGGCAGACAACTAACCACGGCAGACAACGGTCACTATTTATCACCATCAAACAAGTAGGATGTGTCATATATATGAATGCCAATGTTAGCCGTCCAAATACGGAATGGGAATAATCACATTCAGTCAATCTAAGAATGGTAAAGATGGCGAAAACAACTTGATAAGGTATTTGTTGAAAAAGATAATGTAAAAAAAAAAAATTCCCATTTCTTGTGCTTTTTCATTGAGGAGAGCATTGAAGTGGATAATTAAATGTAAACTGCCCTGTGTAATTTGTCATGTCATGTGAAGGACCCAAGGCATTTTCACAGCGAGCAGATGCTACTCAGCACTTATCCAGCTAAAGCTTTCATATGGGTCACAGTTTCCTTTGCTGTTGTTCATGCCAGATGGCTAAGTTAGTGGGGTTTGCCCTTCAAAACCACCTTTGTGCACATTTTAATAGCTTCTAAGTGTAACATTAATGAGAGGCTGGACTATACAGTTGTTGTCCAGGTGTGTTTGAGCAAAGTGCTTGATCCCCAGCTGCTCAGTGATCAGCAGTGAGGCTGTGGTTGTACTGATCAGATACTGTGAACACGGTATAAATATGAGGTAAACTGAAGAAGGGTGTCACTGCTGATAAAGGGCAGTACAGTACAACTCTCCTTGGATACATTCAATGACACATAAACACAACCAGTATTCACGCAGAAGAAACAGAACATTTTAACTGGAAAGAGCACCAATGAACTATGATTTGAGATCTAAATTGACCCTTCGCTATGTCAACCTGTCAGTTGAGCCCACACGGTCACCAAGTGCACTCCCTGAATGAAAATGATCTACTGTTCAATGGGAGAAAAACAAAAACAAACTATTTCAGGTAGACGCAGAACAAAAGGATCTACATGTATTTGAAGAATACATGCGGGATGTCAAACTGATTAATCAGCGAAAACAGGTTGAAAAGATAAAGATAGAAGAAGGTCAAGCTGACAGATCACATTCTAAAAGTGAACCACCTGGTGATCAAGAAAGAAGGAAATGTAATGGAGGAACAACATCATATTCACTGTTACAACCCTCAAAAAGCAAAAGCAGCATGTGTATACATGCAGTGCACCTGCATAGCTAGCCTAGCATACAAGTGCTAGCTAGCATAACAAGCCTGAAAATGAAGAACTTCTGCATGACACTCGATGGAGCAGAGCCGGATGGCTGTCGGACCCTAGTTAGAGCTGGTTCATGCTACACTATCAGTCTGCATTTGAGAGGCAAGACTTAGCTATGAGTCAATTCTGATATAATGTACAGGAGCCCGCAACATAACACAGGGCTCTCAAGTGTCACGCATTGAGCGTGACTGTCACGCATTTCGGTCTTAAGTCACGCCCTCCCGCCACACATCGTATTTCTCACGCTGAAAAAAAACTCTAGGCTATTTAATGTGCCGCAGCGCGCAAACATGACCTGGTCGCGCTGCCCTCACCAAGGAGGAATCAAGCACGTCTCCCCCGAATCCCCTGGAGTTCTGCCGCGAGGTGCCACTCATCAGCCAATCAAAAAAAAGAAATGGGCTACACGAATAGCCAATCAGAAAAACGTATCTGTTGTATCTGGGTGAAATTTAATCCCGGCCGCGCCTGTTCTAGATCTACAAGACATAGTGTATAATGAGCTGGTCTTGCGTGATCATACTACACACAATACTGTTAACAGTCACAGAAATGACAACATTTTAGATTTGATACCGGCATATGAATCCAATTGCTGAAGGGGCACTTTTATTTCAAGTTTTGCTCTCAGAAACAGATTTTTAAAGCAAAACAAGTAAAAACCTTTAAAGCTGTTAACTATAAAAGACTCCTTGGTGTAGCCCACAGCATGACTCGCATATTGGAGTATATTGTTTTAAATGTTCTTTTGATTAAGCTTGAATGAGATACTAGGAGCAAAAGATGTAGCCTGCTGTGAAACCTGTGTCACCCTTTGTTATTTTGTGCATCAGTAACAGAAAATCTGCCTGTGATCACATTTTGACCGCTTTTAATTTGATTGCAAAACAAATTCAGCAGGAAATATTCAAACAAAAAAAATGTATTGTAGATAGCACTTTCTGAATCTTGTGTGAGCACCCTCTGACTCTGACTGTTCTTCAAATCAGTCTTTTTCAAAAAGACACACAACTGACTGGCAAAATACCTTCATGTAACTTTAACCCCTAGTGATTTTGAAATGTAATTCTCTTAAACCAGTCAGGGACAATGAATGACATACAAGTCACATTAAGAGAGAGGAGGGAAACATCGAAAATTGAACACGTTTTAACTTAGCATACTTATTTGTGGCTATGAAGGACCTAAAGATATTCTCAAAACTTCAGCAGATAAAACTATACATATAGGACCACTGGCTGTTAGTGAGATTTTTGTTGTTGTTGTTGCAATCCAGCAAATACTTTACAATTAGAACAATTAGGACACTATGGGGGAAAAATGTTTCCGGTACATTTTTGTTAAATGTTTGTCCCTGACTGTCAAAGCACAACAAATTCAAAATGATGGCAATACCATTGTAACCAAATATTATTGAAAGTATTATCATATGAGCAATATTATTGCTTTTCAGCACCAAAGTACATGGTGTGCATTGATAACATATACCTTAGTCAACTATTTGCTAATAATGTATACTCTTCTATTGAGCTATTTCAGTCAAGTAAAATGTCCAGAAGCCAAGCCAAGCTTTCAGCAGAGAAATTATTATCTCTGCCCAGCCTATCATCGATTTCTATCTGTATGATTGTGGCAAAATGGCTGCCGAAGAAGCCATTGGAACTGCAAGAATCTGACATTGATGTATTCGACCATTGAAAGACTTTCTGTTCTCAGACTAAATTCTATCGGTGCTGGAAATATCCTCTATATTTGACCAAATATGCAGGAGTTTAAACCCACTTGCAGATTGAGCTTTTTTAAATATGTATTTAAGATTTAGAATTTTTGGGGAATTAAATGTTATAACTCTTAAGTACGCCTGTGGTCATCTTTTATCCTGTTATCTTTTAGTCATTAGGTCCTGCAGACCTAATTTGTCAATCGTGCCATAGTAAGCCCCCGTCTTAAAGATTGGTAGTTGTGTGCAGGCAAAACATCTGCAGTTATTGATCCACCAGACTCTAATGCCCTTCTGATCCATATCACTGTACGGCCTTATCAGTGACATGCAGGGATTTTTCTGTGATGCTTATAGTCTCTACTGAAGTTTAATGCCTGAAAGGATACTAAAATATGCAACTGCTCCCTAAAGCATTAGATATTGCATGAAATGTATGTAAACTAATGTTTGATTCAATATAGTTTCTATGCATTAAATCGTTTTCAGGGGACTTGGATTTCTGGTCTTTGTGGATCATTGTTCTTTGCACGCATAAACTGCAGAATATTTCTAAAGAAATGTAGTTGATTATTTGCACTAGAAAGGCAGTGAATAACTCAGCCTAGGCTAATAAAGTGTGTGCTTATGCACCAGTCAGTTTGGAATAAGTGACCTAAGCAGGGAAATACTTTTAGTCGGTGCATATCTCATTGACTTATTGAGAAACGTTTTTTGTTGTTGAACTTCTTTTGCTCAAAAACCACCATGCAAATGTGTTAACTATAGATTAGTGGTCTCATTTTCAACATTCACAAACCCGAGTCAAATTCCTTGTATGTGCATGCTTGGCCAATACAGCTGATTTTATTCCATGGCAGTCTGAGTTGGGACAGGACTCGATCAATGTCAGAGTGCATCGCTATCGCTCTGAAGACGGATAAGCCTTCAGTGGCAAGACGTTTGTGCGCTTCTCATTGTTTATATTTTGATTAGCAACTTAGGGTGCGGGACTAGAGCCAGAAAACAAACACATTTTGGTTAGTTAAAAAAAATTGAAATCAATGTCAGACAATAGCTGATGGGTTTCTAGATAACGTTGCGGCCAGTCAGTTTTGCCTCTTTTGCTTCCAATTTGGACTGTTTACCTGTATTCAACCAAAGCCTGCTTGAAGCTGATCGGTCAGTTCTACACAACAAGAACAGAAAGCTTTGGATATCAAAATCTGCCTTCTGGATTGTCTATAAATAATAGGATTCAACAATCGTATAAAATCATTGTGGTCAAAAGCCCTTTCCACATTTCTCCCTCTTTGGTTGCACAAGCTGCAGGCGCCCCGTGGCAATGTCATCTCTCATGTTCTCTCTTTACGTTCCTGTTTTTAGGCCCCCAAAAGAGGGCTTCCGAGCAATTTCACAACCCATACATAAATACTCTAAAGAAAAAAACAGAAAATATGATTTACTATGGTGTCTTTTAGAAAATGCCCCAATGGATTTATGTGTTCATCTTTTCATTTGTTCAGGTAGTTTGAATGGAAGAAGATGATTATATTTATCCAGCTGTCATTATTTTAATTTGTATATCATTTGCCATAATTTTAATGTTTTTTTAAAATCCTGATTCCTTTGCTTCGGCTAGAAGCATCAGTGAGAGAAGTACATCATTTTGTTGTGATACCCATATAGTGAGTTTGCATCTGAATTACTAGCATCACCCTTCCAATCTTCCTTAGGTGCATTGAGGACAGTGCCACAGTTGCAATATAAGTTGTGTTGTGATCTGACTGAAAATGATGTCTATTCTAATTGAACCTCTACAAATGTCCAGCCAGAAAGGCTACCAATACAAAATAATATATAATTCCGTTATGTACACAATATAATGCCCTTACAAGCATCTGCTGTAATACTTCTCAGAAAAAATACACCATGTTTAATTACACTCTTTAATTTAATTTAATTATGTCATCTACTCATCTCCAAGTGTTATGCTAATATGTCTAATTAGTTCATACACATTTTTATTTATCAACTGTAGCATTTTTCTAATACATCATTATTGGATGAATGAATTCAGATCTGTTATTGTGTAAAACAAAGGAGTATGTACATAAAAACAAGAATATTATCAGTAAGGTATGGTTTTATTTAATACACACATAATTGGGAGATACATGATATTATATGGATTTTAGAGCATGCAGTGAATGTTGATAATAGTGATAAATGCCATCACAAATACTAAGGTATTGTAATGATGTATTTTGCTTCACATATAACTGCTTTATATGTATTTTGCTAGACACATAGAGGCTGAATGCGAGACAATCAAATATACATGTCCAAAAATATATTGTTATTTTAAATGTAGAATGAGATTTGGAGTAAAAGATTTTCCGGACGCAGACACCATGCAGATCTTACATAGATGACTAAACACACTGTCATTGCCTTCCAAAAAGACCTACATGATCGTAACACAAATGGTTATGAGCCTTTCCTGATCTGCAACCTCCATGGCTGCAGTATGGATACATTTGGACAAGTAAAACTACTTGCTTGGGGTTTGTCAAAGATTGTGATCACAGTTAAAATAAAACAATGCTAACTGTTGGTAAAAAAAAAAAAAACATGATATAAACCATGTCCTGCGCTGCGCTATCAAAGTCAAATGCTTTGGACAATCTCTGGTGGTAGTTTAATTCATCAAAGAGATTTTTTTTTGAAGTAGAAAAGCAGTATGCAATTGCAGTTAGTTTACAATAGACTGCCAAGAAAACTAATATAAGTATTTTAAGCATTTGAAAAATTAAGCTCTGCTGAGGACAGCTTCCAGTGGCCACTTGTGGTCGTGCACCTGGAGGAACTCTGGCAACGTTTGGCCATGGTGGCGGCCACATAGCTAGCTGCCTTCTGTTGAAATCCATCACAATTAAACTCTTGTCATTGGCTGATTTGTATCACTGTGGCATTATTTGCCAGGCTCAGCATCACTTAAGAGTTAAGAGTACATTGATCAAGAAAAATGTGGTTTGTTTGGTTTGTGAAACACAAAAGAACAGTTACATTCAATAATACAGTTATATCATATTTTACCTTGATCATGTTGTTGTTTTTTCATCTTCATAGGTGCATTTTGAGTACTTACAGCTGCACTCTTGAGTGCTCAAATTAATTTCACCACTGACATGCATTGAAATACTCACGTTGTAGGCCTACATCGTCACATAGTATAATGTTGCATTTATCTTATAAGGCCAATGACTCATTGGCATCATAGTCTGTAGTTTTCTATAAAATATTAATGTGTCTCTGCAAGTCTTTTAAGTCTAGCCAAGTTAACACTTGCAGCACACCTAAACCCCATATCAAACAGCAGCAGCTGCAGAGAAGCCCCAAGCCACCTCAGCTTAATCCAATTTGACTGGCCATCACTGTGGGCGATGCTGGATGGAACATTATGTGAGGTGGATAGAGTCTTTTACTCTACATTAGTGGAAAGGGATTTATCAGTCCACTGTTGACTTTGCTGTGTGAAAATAAATTGGTCAAATGCTGATATGTATACTGTTATGTGCCAGTGCCACCAACAAGCCTTCTGAGTGATATAATTAATACTCTGGCATTTATCAGTATTTAGTAACAAGACTGGGTGTAAATTGTGGGTTTATCTTGACAGGTATCATATTACTACACAACTATTCATAAATAACAAACATAAATTGTTTAGGAAATATCACGAATTATAGCAAATTATTTATATGTTCACTATCTGACCTTGACATGTGAGATGCACAAATTGGACCACCTCCATTTCTGTTGCTTAGACGCTTCACAGCCTGCACATAATTTGGAAACTGGTGAATTGTCTGAGGAGTCTGAGCGCCAGTGACAGAGAAGGTGCCGAAATAAGCTTTTAGCTAATCCATGCCAAACATATCAGACATCTGTCACTCGCAGTGTTGGCCAGCCTTCTGCTTCGCGAGCTCATTTGGCACTTGAAACTGAAAAGATTCTGGAGACAATCTTCAGATCATGCTGCTATATATCTGTCTCTATACTTTCATGGTGCATGCGCAGAGGCAATTCCCACTGCCAACATATCA
This sequence comes from Taurulus bubalis, assembly GCF_910589615.1. NCBI lineage: Eukaryota > Metazoa > Chordata > Actinopteri > Perciformes > Cottidae > Taurulus > Taurulus bubalis. Next base: position 15,106,405 of record NC_136602.1, read on the forward strand.
GGGGCTCCCTGTGGTTTAAATGTCAGAAAGACACTCATTCCAACCGACAGAATTAACTTACAGTCTCAGCTCAGCAAGCGGGGGCTGCAAATGATGGGATGCACTATCCGGAGATAATGATGCTCACCTGAGCTGCAGCACTGTGAAAACAAATAAGATGTGAACAGACGCAGAAACACTGTGGCATTGTGATGACCTCAAAAAACAAAACAATTAACATCGCAGCATTGTTATGTGACAGAAAATATGGCATGATCTACATCTTTGACAAAAAATAAAAAATAATATCAATAACGAGGTACTGTTACTCAAACTCATTTTGTATTCTGTTATATCCTCCTACATCTCTCTCTCTCTCTCTCTCACTTTGTATCTTTCTCTCTCTCTCTCTCTCTCATAACAGATGGTGAGAGGGATTCACTCCTGGGTCAGATGCACACACAGAACAGGTACAGGTGTACAGTAGTAACTCAATGCACTTCACTGCAGAATCATGGAAGAGTGTTTTTTACAAAAGCTTAATTTGAAGAACAAAAGTTTTCGTAATGGTATGTAATATTACCAGTACCTGACACGGTTGTGTTGGCACCGTCACGATGGCTTCCTAAGTGAGCTCTAATTATCAGCAATAGATGCAGTGTGATAACGGCTGCATTGCAGATGACTGTACATGTAACTCTGGGCTTTTTTCATTAATGTGTTGCTGTGAAATGTGTCGGGAAGACAAAAGTAAAGAAGAAAGAATATTACACAGACAGCAATGCAGTAAACCCAATGATGTGTATCGTGTCTCCATTTCATGCAGACTAGAGATCTCATCTCCCAAAGAACACACAAAACTGGAAAGTCATCTTTAAAGGCACGTGGGAGTGAAACTCTTTTGTGTTGACTGTTCACTTGACAACGACGTGCTAAGGAGGCCACAGTGGGTTTTTTTGCTTTACATTAAGTCCCCCTTATTTAGTTAGTTCAATTGGTTCGACTTAGCACATTGTGTTTCTTTAAATCGTGAAATAGAAACATAATCAGTAGCCTAAATAGGGGGCTTGAAAGGCAGTGAGAGTCAGTGTGTTACAGGAAATGTAAAACTGAAAAGCTTTGGCACCCTCTGCTGTTAAAGGGATTTCCAGATGGCAGCTATTTACACAGACCTGCCGTACTGATGCAGATACTAGCAGAGGGCAGGAGGAATGCCGAGCAGCCTGACTGAAAGGTACAAAATAAAAAATAAATAAAAGCTTCTTTGTGAGATTTTAGGACACTATTACTCTCCAGTCAAGGGGATTTCTTTATTTATTATTTGGAGACTGTCTTGATTTAATATTTGAGTCATTTGAAGGCTACTCTCATATTAATCACATGAATCTGAAAGTCTCTCCATAAAAGAGCAAATATTCTCTCTAAAAATGAGGGAAAATGCTTATCTAGCCTGTTCAAAGGTCTTCATCTCATGGTGATGATCCCCATAAGAGCACCAGCTTAACTGTTGGTTGTTTCATATTTACCTACAGGTAATGCAGTAATGCAGCTTTTTCTCATCCTCCCAGAGGTACCACACATTTGCTCGGCAGTGTTTTGAACCCACATTGTGTGTAGAGTACTCTGGTTATCCAGAATGAACTAAGACAAACATTAATTGGTGGCCCAGGATCCTCTGCTCTGTACCCGCTGTGAGCCCACACACAGCGTTGGTGTGGCAACCTCATCATCCCTCCCATCCGAAATCTCCTCTGACAGGGCCAGCAGCACCGAGCTCCTGGTTATCATTTATCATCCCAGCAGATTGGCTTACGGAGCACACAGCAGACTGATGGGTCATCTTCATGCTGGGGACCTGGCTGGAGTGAAGCCGCGACCAGTTGTCTGCATGATTGCAGAGCTGAGAAATGGGGAGGAGGGCTTGTCATTAAAGCGAGAGGAGGGACACATCTAATTCATCTCGCTTTTCATCGCTCCGCAGTATAAGTGTTTCAGACAGCTCCAATATCGTATTAGCACACCTGCACAAGCCCCAAGAGGAAAGACGAGGGCTTCTTAGTGGTGTTCCTCACCAGCTCCCTCGGAGATGTGCACCAGAGATTACCCCATTAATATATCCCACTATTCACTGGGGTGGGCGGGGTAGCTCCCCTGCAATGAACATTTGTCGGATACCACAGGTGGCCTCTCCTCCGCACAGGGAGGTACCCTGATTGTGTAGCCAGGGCTCTTCGGCTCGGTTGAGAACATTTGGTGGGCTTTGTCGGCTGTGTCAATACCTACAGTGATGTATACGATTTGCGAGCCTTCAAATCACTTCTGGCAATGACATGCCATGTTCAGCCAATTTTATTTTTGACTCGTGAATGCCTCCAGCTGATCAAAGAATGATGGCTGACAGGTCATCATTAAGTCGGAATCCGCCCACAAACTTCTTTGTTATTCTTAAGATCTTGGGCAAAGCAATGAATACATACGTCTGAGCGAGGCGTATTGTTTTGAAAAGGTCAGACCCAAAACGATCAATGAGCTGCTCTATCAACCAGGAGGTGGCATAATGGACTCATGGGGATATCTCCTGTTGCCTTACGTTAATGAGCTTAATTTCACAGCAATGCTCAATGAAATATCTCTCTCCTGACCGTTACTATGGATACAGACTCTTATTGTGTGTTAACGGGGCAGACATGGACAGTTTTGCTTTCAAGACAAATTTAAGTATTGGCAGGCTTTCATCTGTTTTCGAAGAAATATGGTCTCAGACGCAAGCCTAGCCAACTTTATGGCGGTACTATAAACTTTTTACTTTAATGGAAATTACTTTTGCATTTAATTTTTTGGCATTCAGCATCTCAGCTGTCTGTTACTCATCTCCTGGAATGACTGATGCTATTACTGGTATAACATACAAAGCTTTAGTGCAAAAACAATCATTTGAACAGCCATAGGCTTGTAAAAAATAAAACATTATTTGGCTTCCATTATTACAATTAAAATTAGAAGAGACTTCTATTTATTGTCTGAGCCCTGAATCTGTCCAAAATCGCCCGCCCACACTATGTACAGTATGTGCAAGTCCAACTAGTTAAACTACAATGCTGGTGTGGGGAATTCTCTGAGAAGTTGTGTGGTGTGATTTAAATGGACTGTCTGGTTGTGATGACACAGGCACAGTTTACCATGACCACTCATGCTGTTGAAAGCAGCTCTCTGGGCAGATGTGATCAGTGGAGGCAGTGTCTCCCTCCAGCCCAGATTGACAATCCAGACCAGACTCAGGAGATGGATATCACAAGGGACAGCTGAGCTGCAGGTAACCAGTGGTGCAGGCAGTTTTCAGCCAGCCTCATTACAGCAGACAGGTTGATCCAGGCAATTGCTCCTCAGACAAGGTTGACTCCAATGCACAAACTGTGTAATGCATTATAGGAGGGCGATTATGAAACAGTGTCCTGGTTAAAGAAATGGGTGGTTTGTTTCTTGCAGCTTTACCTGAGCACAACACGTGAATGTGTGATCTGTATTATAAGCAGCCTGCTGTGACAGAATGTACCAATGGGGTGTGAAGAGATATGTAGTTCAATGCATTTGCAAACCAAATTCCTCCATGTATGATTTCAGACAGGCTACATTAGTCAAAAGTGAAATGGAGAAAGACTGAATGGGCAATTTATTCAAACTGTGTACACTACAATTGCAATGACAATTAGTTTAATGTCGGAAACATCTTGTCTGCAATTCTCTCATTTACCTCCATCTTGTAACAGGGCATTGTTTGTGGCTTGTCGAAGTCTTAATATAAAAGCATCAGATCAATTATCGTCTGTGCTTGGCCTGTCCGCATTTCAGTATTCTCTCATGTGTCTCACTCACCATGGCAAGAGCATAATCTCCAGGCATTAATCTTTATTATTCAGCAGAGCCACTGCAGGATTCAAATCACCAACAATATAGTCAAGGTCAAGCAAAAAAAGAAAGAGAAAAAATACATTTTACACAGATTAATAAATCTAAGTTTATGCCCCCAATTTAAATGTAAGTGGAACACTCAGTATTGATTGAGGTGCCCTTATTTTGCTCAGTAAAACCATACTGAATACATATTTCACAAAACATTCAACGACACGAAAGGGGTTCAATTGAAAGATGTTTGCTTTTCACTTGATATTTTTTCTACGGATCTGATGATTAAGCATTCTGGGCGGTGGTTTTCATCTACTGTGCATCTACTGGGAATGCAAACTGCCTAAGACAAGCAGTTGTCCCCAAATGTGCTGTGAGAGCAAACAGATCACTGGTCAATGATTGGACACCAGCCAACACGGACATACAGTCCACACAATTATTTTCTCAAAATCAAACTGGGAAAAGGGGTTCATATTCTGATTCAAGCTCTTGTCGTCCCCTCTGAACAGCTGCTGTCTGTAGAGTGCAGCAGGAATGATTCTTAAAACCCCAAAATGAGTCAGCATTTTTGCACATCAGATTCTCTCCTCTCGAAGTCAATGTTTTTGTTGTTTAAATGTCTGAAATAAAGTCTGTGGTTAACAAAAGCATAATATATTTTAGAATGTTTTGCTTTACAATTTAAAATATGTCCTCACATGAATTTTGAAGCTTTTACTCGCTTTTTACTAGCTTTTCCTAAAAGGCAGTTGCTAAAATGGCTAAATGAGAGTGCAATATGTCATTGTGCCAACTAATCCATCCACACAGCCTTTTTGTGTAAACTCGCACTCAGGCGATCAACGTGCAAGAAATCCCATTGAACACATTATCTTTATTCTAAAAATCTTTTCTCTCTTAATGTTAAAGTAATAACATATTGTTTGAAAATACAAAGTAAGCCAAGCAGCCAAATGGGGTTATGGGGTTATGTTTGAATGCAGAACAGCTGCTCAGCCATGCTGCCCTTCTATTTGCATGTCTTCTACATAGACCAATTGTATATTTAATACTCCTTTTACAGGGTTCTTGTTCTAATACGAGTCAAAGGGAAACATTAAGAAGTACACGCTAGAATATTACAAAATTGTAATATGATAGGTGAAGGCTTCAAATAAGCCTAGTGGGATATATGCCTCTTCCTGCACTGTGATATTATGTATCTCTGTTATGTTAGTGTATTTTTTAAATTATGCAAAATAAACTATACTCATGGAGCTATGGATAGCTTAATTAGTTAGCTAGCTAGCGCTGATAAAACTGCTATGTTAGGTCATAAATGACATCAATCACCAATACATACATATTTCATTTAATTCACAACTATATCTTAAATTGAATCTTGACTCATGCATTTTGTTATAATGTCAATATTTTATTTCAAATATATTTATTTATAACATTCTATTATTTGAGGGTGGACCAGGCACAAGGAGGTAAAATGAAACAACCCCGTCTGGCCCGCCCCTAACGGCAGCTTTGACACCATGTTTTGATCCACTAGTGCATATCCACCCACTGGGATGTGGGCATTCATCCAGGTAAAGAACCTTGTACAAAAATGAAAGCATATCTGCAAGTGGAAATAAATAAATGAGTTGTGGTTGTCCTGTTGACAGCAAATTGTTAGATGCTTGAAAAGTTTCTTATCAGTTCATTTGAGTGATTACGAAATAATTTCATTCACCATTGTCTCCGGGGAGTCTAATTATTTTATCACAGAAATTTTAATTAGCTGTATCTCAGAGTTGTCCACGGAGCTACAAAGCTACAATAGATAGAGCAAATACTGTATGTGAGGCTTTTCTGAGGAAGAACTAAGCTTCACATAGTACAAAGAAAAAATGGACTGTACAGGATGAATGAGGAAGCACTACTTATGATAAAAAAAGAAGTCCCTGCATGACATTCTGCAATGCATTTGGCACAGCTTAATAAGGAAATGTCAATATTTCTGAGCAGCCCATCTCACAAGGCAGTCAGCAGTTGCATGGAAGTTTGAGTTGTAAAAGACTCAGAATCTGATTCTTCATATATGGTAACATTAGTGAAAAGATGAATGTGATGAAAGGATTGTGCATAAACAGGGAGATCATCAATAAATCCAACTGTGCCTGGTTCAGATTAGGTTGCATAATGATTGAGATAGTAAGTTATTAATTTTACAGCAGTGGAGCAGAAACCAAGGGTTAAATGTGAAGGTGACAGAGATTGATTTGTGGCTGATGATTGATTTGTGACACGACAGCCTAAAGATGACAATGGAGGATGCCAACGGCAATGATAAAACTATGGCGTTAACTTATATCCATCTCTATTATTAATGACAAAGCAGCTATTTTACAAGCATCTTCAAGATTGGCAGGTTTCTCTAACACGCCCCCTCACTTCCTCATCGTATGGTCAAATGAATTACAGACAGGAGAATGAAAATGTGGCAAGTGATTTGTTAGAAAGATAGTTTGTTATTGTGTTGCATTCAGAATTGATAATTGCCAAGGTGACCTATGATCTCCTTGATTAACAAGGACACAGCTCTCTATCGCAACTCCTGCGGGGCCATTTCCAGAGCCCTTTGTCAGCAGGATTTCTCTGCCCTTTTGTACTGAACGAGTCACACAATACACTATCAGCCGTTCAAATATTCTACCGTATAATGTATTTTAAAAAAGAAACTGTGAAATCATAATGATGTTTTCTTAATTTACTTGTTGTAATTTCAACACTTTTGAGAAGGGTAGTAGTGGGCTGTTGCACATTCATTTACATATCTACAAAAGACTGAGGTTAACAAAAAAAAAACTGCCAATTTGAAAAATAAAGAATGGTTCGTGCAGGTTTAAGTCAGTCATCCGACCCGCTGTTAAAGATGAAGTTTTCAAGTCAGGAATGCATGTTAATCCACAGTGTGGGTGCAACAACTCATGGAATATTTACACAGCCAGAGAGGGGGGGGGTGGGGGGGGGGGGGGGGGGGGGGGTTATTGTGGGAGTCTAAGGCCTGGTGGTTGGAACCACTTTCAAAGGGAACGGATAAAGGCCCCGAGGATTCATGCAGTGCAGCATTGTCTCTGACAAAAAAAAAATAAAATACTGGAACAATGCTGGGAAAATATACCTTGATTTAAAATTCAGCTCTAAACCCAGGCGTGGAAAAGGCAAATAGGAGTGTGAGTGGAATGAAAAGCAGAGCTGTATGCGCCAGTCTGGCATAGTTTTGGTCACACATGCATGACAGGCCCCAGATGTTTTTCTTTTTTTCCTGAATGATAAATTCCAGTGAAAGAAATTGTGAATGCTGAAGCTCAGTGGTATCTGGTCCCTATAAGGCTGCCCAGCAAGCTTCTGCAAAGCTCACTAACAGGTTTCCTTACATTCAGTTTATACTCATATATTCGTTTCCCCAAGAATAATCTGAATTTTGCCCGGTTTCTTTTGCATGTATTAAAAATGAAAGTGAACATATTAATATTCATACAGAGCCATATGGTAAACAAGTAACTCTGTGGCTGGGAGATTTGGTCTGGTTTTGGTGGATGTCAGCATCATTTCTCTTAAAGGGGACGTCTAAAAAGCAAATTCCTTTGAGTAAACAGCAGATTGGTATATTTAATATCCAAAAGACCGAGGAGGGGAAGAAATGAAAGATGCTGATCAAAATCACATTTGTCATCATGGGCATTGTACAATTCAGTTGATGTCTGATTGCCTTTTTTTGTGACTGTTCGAGGCAGCCACTGATGATACAAATGACTGCTCTATAAAATTTCAATACAGTGCTAGATGAGAAAAAAAGCTTCTTTACTTTGTTCACAATTACCCATATTATGATGTACATGTTTCATCAATAAATAACAAAAACATGACCAAACGGCCCAGATCCCATTTCTCCCTGTGTCAGTACTGATTAGAGCATATAAATAAAAATGACAGTACTCCTGAACCCTTCCATTTCCCCCCCGGCCTTCCCATCATGTAAAACCTGCCAAATTGCAATTTTCAAAGTGGCAATGCATTATGTTGGTGCAGGGCTTGGTTTGCACCTGCAAACCCAATTTTTTATGATTGTGTCCTGGTTGCTGGACCGTATTTAGAAGAACCGGGATTTGTGATTATTTGCATCCGAGCAGCCTTCTTCTGCCATAAATATGTCCAAGCGCTGAAGCAAGACAAGATCAGTATTTTCTGTAACTGTGAGCCCTACATGTAAGTTTTAAAGGCTTTGCTTATTCAAATACTGAATACTGTGTGTGGGTGACTGCTTGCTCAACTGTGTACTTCAATTTATTCTACAATAATTAATTAAAGACAGCACCCACACTGCTGTAGCACAAAGACACATTTTTCGCCTCATCATCTTAACTCTGCAGGCTACACGTTGTTGGCAGACCGTTATCGATAAACATGTTTGTGACTGTCAACAATCACTCACACAGCACACAGTTAGAGCATGTTCTAAAAACCCAGATAGCCACCTTCAAATAAAGCTTTTTTTCAGACAAGCAACGTTTATTTATTTTACCCCTGCAAAGCAGATCCATCTGTCATCAAGAAAACTATTTTAAGTTTAAGGTTCATCAATGTTTTTAGCTCTTCTGCCTGACAACGTGTAGCAGCAAGGGTTAAAAGCAGCACAGCACTGCTGTTAAAAGATGAGATCATATTGCCCCTATAAAGCATTTTTATACTGTTGACTAATCGACTTTTAGATTTCCCTGATTACTGCAAAGACACGCAGGGTTAGAAGCACTGTTACTTTTAGACTGGCAACACCATATGAGATAGACCTTGGCCTAATGTTTCTGAGAAGAGAAGTTAAAGACTCAAAGTGCAGTATGTCGGTACACCAACATTTCACCTCATTAATCAAGCAAGGTTATTCTAAGTGTAGATTTAAAGTAGGGTTTAAGTTGAAAGACTATGGCTCATCAAGTGAAGAGTCCACAGAGTCTGTGAAAACATTTGACATACATTTTTACTTATAAAATAATAAAGTATTTTTAAAGTTTAATGTTTAATAAGTTAATAAGCTATCCAGAGGTGTACATTTGAAATATCACAATGAAGAATTTCAAATAATAAAGGACTCTTTATATGGCCCTTTGTTTTCTCGAGGGGCTCGGGGAGAGAATGTCTCACTCAATACGACAATAAATGCAAATATGTGAAGTGTTATTTACAGTGTCGCTGTTGTTGGTATGAAAAATGAAACGAATAATGGCGGTAATGTCTTTATTCAGCATTGTATTTGACAAAACACAAGTTTCTCTCATTATATTAGAATTCAATTCTGGTTGCCTGCAAAAATAAATGTGGTTAATAATGCATTGGAATTGACTAGCAAGGATCATGTGTGCTCAGGAGTCAAAAAGTTCATATCCTTACTCATTAGAAGTCATTTTGATACATCGATTGCATGTGCAGTCTATCTTCAAAGAGCCTCAATTATGCATCTTTCTGACAGACATTGATTATCTCATACAGTTAACACACATTTCCCTTTGCACTCAGTTGAAGTGTTTATGATTGCCATACAAGAAGAAGTGCAAGAACTGCCCTGAGCACTTAACCTCATCTCGACTGCAGCACTTTGCAATTTCTGCAACAGTTTTTAATTAAATATGAAGAAAAATGGGAAAACAGCCCTTGAAGGGATGCAGGGAAAGTGCCCTCACTTTAATTTGTTAATAGAGCTGTACATCATTAGTGTAATGATTGCATCGAACCATGAGACTCAAGCCTGTTTACACCAGAAGTGACATCCAGTTGACGTGACACATGAAAACATTACTGTAAGCGTGAATCCACAATGAAAATAGTTAGTGAGCGTGTGAAAGGAGTCAGACTCTCACTGTTTGTGGATATCCCCACTCCCAGAGTATGCCCAGACAGTTTCACAAGTTTCTTTGGCATTGCCATGTCTGTGAAACTGATTATGCACTTCTCGTCATGTAATCATGTTGCTCGAAAGAGTATGAGATCTGAGAGCTCACTCCCGGGAGATTATAGTTGTTTTTTTGTACATGAAACTGGACAGTTTCAGTAAGAGACACTTTACAGGTTCACAAGAAATATTTAACAAGACTAAGAGGCTGCCATGCCAGCTGGTCTGTGAGGCTGTAAGAAGAGATTAAATGATAAAAATGCTGAAATGCTGAAAATGATGATGGTTAGCAGGTATATTGTCACGGTGTTGGATAGCTTCCTGTTTTGTTTTGTAGTTTGTGTCTCTGGTGTCCTGTGTCCCCGCATTTCCTGTTGTCTGCCTCCCGTGTGTCTCCTGATTGCTCATTCCCTTCACCTGCCCTCATGGTTTCCACCTGTGCATCGTTACCTTCACCCTCCCCTTGTATTTAAACCCTTCTGTCTTCTGCCCCCAGGGTGAGTTCGTACTGTGTGTTCCTATGCGTTCCTCCGAACTGTTTGGATTATTAGTGTTTTTGAAGCCTTGCCTTGTGTTTTGTTTGGAATAAATTATTATTTTGAACTGTTGCTGTGGCTTTTGGGTTCTAATTGCTACCAAACCGTAACATATATGGTGTTTTACCATGTTCACTGTTAATTCAGCCTGTTAGCATGCTAACATTTGCTCCCCACAAACACAAAGGACAGCTTGGTCATAAACCAAAAAACTAAACAAACTGATATTTGGGCATGATGACCGTGCTTGATCAGAGGATCACAAAAGTGATTCAAATTCATCCAAAAGTCGATGCATCTACAAAATGTCATGGTAATCCATCAAATAGATGTCAACATTTCACTCAAAACCACAAACGTGAGCCTTGTTGTGGCGCTAGAGAAAAAGTCAAGGGATCACCAAAGTCAGTAGAATTCTTCCTCTCACGACAGTCAATATCTGCTCAACATTTCATGGCATTCCATCCAATAGTCACAGAGACGGGTGGACTCAGTTACAGAGAAACAATCAACATCACCAAGCCCAGTGCTGCTTATGGGGAAGAAAAACAGTCAAGTGACATCTTTTAGCTGACAATGTATAAACCGAACAATCTACATATATGATACTATATACTGTAGCAGGGAAGGGCAGATGCAGCGCTTCTGGATAGCAATTTCTAGCAATCTGCTGGAGGAAAAAGTGTCAGTGCAGTTGTAAAGAGACGATTGACCATTTGATGAAAGAATAATCTAAATCCTGTACTGACAAATGGTGTAATAACTTATTCCACAACAGCACAGGAGGATGCCCAGCAGAATTCAGCACTTCAAGAAAAACTTCTTTCATGTGTGCTCATTTGGGGTTTACCACTAAGTCATCCAGCTGGGATTCCTACAAGGAGACAAGCTTATTATCACTGTGCTCAGACACATGTAACATATGGACTACCTGGTGGTGACGGAGTTGAGCTGAAAGTCTGAATACATTTCACAGGTGTCTAGAGAATGTACGATTTGTGCGCGTGTGTTTGTGTTTGTGTATGTGTGTGTGTGTTTGTGTGCCTGCATGCACTGGTAGGTACAACGAAAATCCATCGTTTGTCTATGAGTGATAGTTCATATGTTCTGAAAGCAGTTATGCTATAATGATTCATAATGGTTGGTTTACATCAATAGACTGATGTTTATTACATGACCAATTGACTGATGTTTATTGCATGAGATTTTGTAATGAACTTGAATGCTGTAAAACAGCCATTATATCAAAAAGACTCTATTCAACACACACACACACACGCACACGCACACACGAGCGCAGGCCCAGTCACACAAACCGGAGCAGGTGATAATAGGGCTATTCTTTATGCGAGGTCATGAATAATTCAAAATCCATGTGCTCAAACAGATTCTTGAGCTGACAGAATAATGTTGCAGATTCTGCAACTGCTATTGGATGAGAAATATCACAAATGTTTTAGAGTCAGATGACTGATCTGCTGTGTGAGCTATAGTAAGCTCTAAACGAAGGCAATAGATATTTCAGAAAATCCAAAAGGTTTTTATGAATGCATATATGTTCATGAATATTTCCTTGCCCCCGCTATTCAATCTGTTGAACACATCGCCATTTGATCGTCCTTTGGCTTGAACACATGGCAAATCACTCTCTTTTACACAGACCACATGATGTCATTTATGTTTATTTATTTATTTTTTTAAACCATTGCAAGGAATACATCTTTTTTCATCGAACCCCTTATATAAGCACAATGATGCATACCATTCCACTAGATCTGACCTCCTCGTCCCATCATTATTTCTGATTCAAGTCTGACTACGTGGATCCACATTAACTCATGGATGTCATCTTTTCTCGTGCAAAATGACCAAACGTCCAGGGGGCCACTTGGACTCAAGACACATCCATGCAGGGGAGAGTGATGGAGCTTGGCAAATGGCCTCCCTGCGAGTCAGTGGAGAGATACGTATTGTGTTTTTCGTTGTTCAATAAGGCTTTGCATGAATTTCTTCCACCTCTTAGCCGACTGAGTCAAAAGCTCCCTTAACGCCGAAGTCTTCATTATGGTCGTGGAATGAGTGGCTGGCTTGAGGTCACCCCTGATGTTCCACCGACTGCCTGGGGAAGACTGGAATTAGAAAGCTACAGCAGTCACAGGCCACGGCAACCAACTGTGCTGAATGACTCCAATCTCCGTTATAAGTTTGGCAACAGATTAACAACGTTGTAAGCGCTGCTCGGGCCAGGATGTTTGGGGATATAAACAAGTTCTTTCAGATTCTTACACTGCTCTGGCTGATACTCTCTGTGCGGTTCTAGAGCATTCTTTGGAGAGGCTGGCTGACAAACACTTCACTCCGAAACTTCCTGAAAATAAATAAACAAATCCGCTCTTCATGCAGCATCTGCTCAGATGGAACACATTCAGTCGAGGCCTGAAAGAGACGGCCAGGCTAATGAGAGTTAACTGTGCACAGCGAAAATGATTAGAGCAGCTGACCCAACTCTCCAAAAAAAAAGAGGAGGAAAGTGGAATAAAGAATTGCTTCTATCTGCACTGCCCAATCGTATTTATTCCTTTTGAATAATACAATGAGTGTAATTATGCAACTAAACTGTACATTATTGTTTCCAATAGAGATGAAGATTGTAGGCCTATAATTATGAATCTGATGCTTTATTTGCACCTGAATAAAAAAGGCGCAACAAAACCCTCACTCCATCTTGCGTGGGAGGGCGATGTGAGCAGCAGGCGACTCAGATGACTGTAACTCCCCTCCTCGTGTCCATTATAGGCCCATTCATATTCCCTCCCTGTTGAGACTATTGCAGAGCCATTGATGCCGCATTGTCAGTGACCAACTGCTGCAGGCTGGAGTTTATATTGGATTTAAGCCACTGTTGATTGTTGGATCTCAGAATGTCTCTCAGAAGGTCAGGAACATTTGAAAGAAAGAAAAAAATCATTCAAGCTGAAGCTGCATTTAAGAATACTTTATTTAGTAGAAAGGTCATGGATACATGTTATTCTTACCTTGATTAGGCTACACATATACGCATTCCCCTGAGAGCACACATAGGACACAGGAGGAGGAAGGTTTGAGATGGCAAAACGACCTGGATTAACTTTTCCAAAGAGAGTGCAAGTTAATTATGAGTTCTTGCAGCAGCGTGGAGGCGGCCACCAGGAGGACGTGCAGCGAGCGTCTAGCCACCAAGGAGTGAAGAAATCAAAACTACTGTCACCCATCAGGAGGAGAGATGGGGGGGGGATGACCGAACACAGCAGCGAGCTTTCAGGTCCCACTGACAGAGCTCGCGGGTTGCATGTATTATGCTCACGCACTCCCCTTTCCCCCCTACACACACACACACACACACACACACACACACACACACACACACACACACACACACACACACACACACACACACACAAATGTAAAAATAAAAGTCCATGAAATATTCCTGTTTTGGAGAACGCTGCAGCAGCAAAGCGCGGCGTTGTCTGGGCACAACTGAGAGAGTCCAGTTCAGGGGGGAAACCTTTTTGACTCGAATCAAGGGGAGGTATACATGAGAGGAGGGGAAGAGAAGAAAAAAAAAGGAAGGAGGAGGGCAGGGAAGAAAGTGTTGGTGGTGCCAGACGCAGCGGCGGAAAGAAGCGTACGTACGTGCTTTATCTTAGCGGTGGAGTGTGTGACGTGATATTGCAGCCTGCTCCTGGAGCTCTGCGAGCACCGAGCAACGCGCGTCTCTTCCTCTCTCTGTTGAAACTCACGAGACCCCCAACATCTCACATCCACCCACTACGGATCTTTTTTTCTCCCCCTTTTTTTTCCTCCTGAGGGGGGGTTTGCGCGACTTGCTGGAGAAAACACATCGGTGGGAATAGAGACGTGGAGTCCGCCGAATTAATGCATGGTAAAACTGTAGGAATTGCCTCCAAGAATTTCTTTCTCCCTGTCTCTCTCTCTCTCTCTCTCTCTCTCTCTCTCTCTCTCTCTCTCTCTCTCTCTCTCTCTCTCTCTCTCTTCTGTCTCGGTGGCTGTCGTGTGTTGTTGCGCTTCGTTTTGATGGGAAAAACCCAAAAGAAGAAGAAGACGTGGGGGATATGAGCGGGCAGACCGGACTCTAACGCATTTTATTTTCATCCATTGAACCATCTTGTTGCGCCGGACTTCTATTGTCGGGAATGGGGAGTATTGATTCACTGGAAGGCTGCAGAAATCATTTATAAAGGATGTGGTCAAGTATGTTGGAAAAATAGCCATAGCTTCCGCAGTGTAAGGTAAGAATATTGCTATTATTATCATCACCATCATCATTATTATTATTCATCTTATTATTATTGCATGGAGCTATACTCGAGCCCTTTTTCATGTGTCATCCCTCAGTTAAAGTTTAGCCTCTCCCCGTTTAATATTTGCACTGTCCATTCAACATGATGGCTTCAGAGCTTTTCATCCGCTCACATTAGTCCAGGGTGCTTAACAGATGATTTTTTTAAGAGCCGAGCTCACTCTAAAGAGGCAGAAATCACTTTATATCGCCGAGCGTCGAACTGACACTGCATGCGATGGAGCCCGTGTCTCTATATTCAGATGTCCTCCCGAGACGAAACAGCTCTTAAAAAGCCCCGGCAATAAAATCAGCGTCTCTTGACGACCGATTTTACGTCTCCAGAATACTGATTCTCGTGAAGCTTTGGCCATGAATCTTGCGGAATCATATGGACTTATCGCGGATAAAAGCGTATTTCACTAAACACTGCTGCTACAAGTCATTATGTAACTCTATGTTATCCTAATGTAGTGTGACGGCCAGGTTTTTATCATTAAAAAAAATAATAAGTTAGAAAACACAAGTGCAAATGTATCTATTCTTCAGTATCTATACCCTACTTTGGCTTTCAACGCCCACACACACGCACACATGCATACTCAGTTTAAGACACACACACACACACACACACACACACACACACACACACACACACACACACACACGCACACACACACACATGCACATTCTGCTGTGACACTGCTCACAGCTGCATTGCCTGTAGGATTAAAGCAATCAGGACATCGCATTGCATTCTCTCTCTTTCTCCCTCCCTCCCTCTCGCGCGCACGCCCGCGCGCACGCGGACACACTTAGGCGCGCGACACACACACACAGAAAGAGAGAGAGAGGGAGAGAGAGACACACACACCGCACACTCACGCACACTGGCTCTTTATCAAATTGCATTGGCAAATATGTCAAGCCCTGAATTTTGGAGACATGCAGGTCGTGTAGTGGACCGAAAGCGCGCAGGAGAAGAGACGCCACACGACCAGGCGGGCGCAGAAAGACATTTCCAGTCTGGGGATTTGTCTTCGTCACATTATAAGCGTCGTGTGAGGAAACAGGCTAAATCACGAAGAACACAGCTTGATTTGAAAAAGATCCTGGTTACTGCGTAAAATGAGCAGTTGCATCTCCAGCTCGTGAGGAATGCACTGACTTTGAAGACCTCTCTCACTGTTCGTTTTTCGATATCAGATATTCTAAATATCTATATTTGCTTATCTCTTGAGGATTGTGCCATACCAAATACGACCCAATTAATAATGTCTAAATGACTCACATTAATGCACCCCCCCATAATAATAAATAAATAAGGAGCGAAGCAGCCACAAGGTGGCAATGTTCGCACAAAGTATAGTAATGAGTGAGGCAGGATGGAGACGCAAAAGACATGTTCTGAGGTTAATGTGGCCTTTTTCCCCCCATCTCCATGGCAGGCTGTGATAAGAAATGTGTGAAAAACATCAATCGGTCTTGATAGATGCTCTCTATCAAGTATGATTACTGTGCTTGTCCTCTGCTTTAAAATCCCTGACTCTCTTCATCTTTCCTTGCAGGCCAAATGACATAGGATGAAGGCTGTTCGAAACCTGTTGATTTATATATTTTCCACCTATCTTCTGGTTATGTTTGGATTAACTGGTGCCCAAGATTATTGGTGTTCCACTCTGGTCAAGGGGGTCATTTATGGATCATATTCGGTGACTGAAATGTTTCCTAAGAACTATACAAACTGTACGTGGACGCTGGAGAACCCAGACCCTACCAAATACAGCATCTACCTGAAACTATACAAGCGAGACTTGAGCTGCTCCGAATATTCTTTACTTGCTTATCAGTTTGATCATTACTCACACGAAAAGATCAACGAGTTGCTTAAAGTCAATGAGTCTATAGTGTACCTGTGCGATTCAAAGAATATTTATCTTTTTTTGCTGTATGACAAGAATTTCGTTCAACTACGGAGAGTTTTCCCCTATGATTACAACGGATTGACGCCGCAGAAGCTGGATGAGGAGGAGAAGTCTAATGTGGAGTTTTTGGTGTTGAATAAGGCGAGCCCCAGCCAGTTTGGGTGTCAAGTGCTATGTACGTGGCTGGAAAACTGCCTGAAGTTAGAGAAAGGGACAGTGGAGACATGTGGGATCGTGTACACAAAATGCACATGTCCTCAGCATTTAGGCGGCGGAGAGTCAGAGAGCATGCTGATGCTCAACAACGTGGTTTTACCTTTAAACCCGCAAACAGAGGGTTGCTTGTCACCCCAACTACAAGCCGGGCAGGTTTGCAATCTGAGTTCAGAAGTGAAACGGCCTCCGAAAGAAGGTGAGTATCCTCTTATCTTTCTCCTTAATGCTGAAATAGATGTAGACTTAATGGACTACTGTATGCTTAGATACGATAGTAATCATGTCAAACGTGCACGTCAATCACTCCCTTCTCTGCCCTTATTGCATGTTTGAAGTGTGATGGCCAATGAAACAAAGAGCACACATAGATATATATATATATATATATAGACTGCAGTTGGCTCAGAAATATGTCGACTTCAAGAACAAAGCTGCCAGAGGAGTTGGGTGTAGTAATGACCACAGCAGCACAAACCAAACCACCTACAAGGGGTCTTTCTTTTGGTTGGATTGAATTCAAAATGCTGTGAATTTAAAATGGCAATTTTTTTCTCCTACACATCAGCAGAGTTAAAATGGCTGCAAATCCAAAGACTTTTTTTGTGTTATACATTTATGTCAGTTGTCATCCTTACAAAGACCAATGACCGCATCCTACGGTTTTTATTGGCATATACGTCACCTGGAACGTCGGATGCAGCAGCGTCAGCTTGGATCACATTGCTCATGCAATGCAATATTTCAAACTCATGTATATGTTTCAGGAGTTTAGTGCTAAGTCACATCTGTAGCAACTTACAATTAAACTGTATATATTTTTTAATAATTTAACAATACATTTTCATAATAAAAAAAATGTATTGAATAAAAGGGTTTTAGCATGTTCATAGGGATGCTACTCGTCCTGTGTTGCCATAGAGCAATGGACCATGTTTTCCCTGTATGTTTGAATTGAGCAATAGTTAACATCTAGTCGAGAGCTTCCAGAAAAAAATGGCCTTATCAGTGGTATCAGTTCACACATGTGCACAAGTGCATTCATTGTACTCCTATACATACACACACATTCACAAGTAGACAGCCCAATGAACAGTCAATAGTAAATGGTAATGATGAGGTCATAATGATTCTGTTCATTAGTGACACGGGGTAGGGAGTTTTTGTAGTTAATGCAATTGTGTAGCCTCTTGAATTAGAAAGGGAGCCCTTCTTGATACATAGCTGCTTGCATTTTAACAGAGAGCAGAGAAAACCCCCAGAGGAATACGCTGCATACTTCAGAGGTGAGGTGCGTTTACCGTGAGACATAAAGGAGGGGCATTCATCACAGCACACTCAGCCAAAAATAATGAGGCAACCTTTGGATTTTTTTTCGGGGAGGGGGGGTAATGATAGCAGGAATGTTATGGAGCCATCTCCCTTGTGGCACTTAAATAACAGTTGCTACAACAGCACCCTGGAGAACAGGTGGCAGTTTTCTAATCAAGAAGAACAGGTGAACATCGGATTGCAGTAGTTCAGCTGTTTGGTGGACTCCTGCTGACTGCTACATCACATTTTTAGGCCGGGTTTGAAACACACTCATACAGAAATACTATACATAGATGCCACTACACCTAAGGTGCTTTTAATGCTTTTATAAGAGTTACTCTTGAAAATTTCCACATGATTTATTAAGTGGCTAGCCTCCTTCAAGTCGGAGGATGAACTCATTTGGAGTATCGTTCCCCCGCCCTTTTCACTAGAGCCCTTAAGCAATAATGCATACCGTTTCTGATTCAATCTACCATTACAACTCACCCTGCAGTCAAGTAACATCACAAAGTATGACTCAGCTGTGTGCTTCTGGTAGATAATTTCATAATTTAGCGAATCTCATGTTCACGTTACAATTTACGAGGAAGCGTTATGCTTATTTCCACAGAAAATTCTCTGCTCCAAAATAACATTTGACATGTTTCTATCAGCATGTTAATAACGGCTTAAGAGCACAGCTTATTTTTTTTTCCCCTCTCAGAAGATTTTACACAAGCTTCTATTTATAGAGTCGGTTGATGGGAGGTTTGAATAAATCCGTTTTCATCTGGATAACAGGGAGATCACCACTGGGTTTAAAAGAGCACTGTGTCTCCCGTGGCATCACGGTGACAGAGTGGGTGTTCCTGATGAAGAATAAAGCATTACAAACAGTCGACAAGGGCTCCATTTGATAAAATCGCCTGTCTTTGATCTTCTCAGTTCCTGGTAGAGGACGGCTTCAGAGCACATCAAAGAAAAGCAGGACTGGAGGCTGTATACTCCAGCCGTGCCATTGAAATGCCCCTCCAGTGTTTCACACACTGAGGATAACAACATTTTAAAGGTTAAAGCTCTTACTATTTAAGGTGATTATGCAGACAAAAGGACAGACCTCAGTCCTTGATATTGTGACATTTTGAAAACCACAGTGACACAAGGAAATCCTAAACAAATGTACTACTCGGATGACTCATTTATGCAGTTATATTTGTATCCCATTCTCCCATTTCATGAATAAAAGCACAGTGGTGCAGTGGCACTCGCAGCAAGACAGATTTAAATCTTTGTTCTTTTTTTCCCTTTGTGTTCTGTATTTGTGTGGGTTTCCTCCAACATCCCACACGTAGAAGTCAAGCGGTCTAAGGACTCTCAGCCGGCCAAAGAGTGACTGTCTGTGTCAGCTCTAAAGGGGAGAATCATTTAGTATCTCACGATTTCCAATCTTGGGGGACCCGATTTCTGATTCAAAATCAATTCTAGATGAAAAACTGAATGAAAATTTCTTCCAGCTTTAGCATTTTAAAGACATAGTCTCTGAATTGTTCCCAAATTCCAAAATGTCAGAAGATAAATGTTTTATCAATCTTCTGATTCTAATAATCATTTCTGAAGAATTTTACTAAATGTTATGTGAAAGGAGCTCTAAGAAAACAAACAGGGTTTATTTGGGCCGACTGAAAGATAACAGTTCATTGATGATTTTATCATTTTAAATTATGGATTTTTGGAAGTTGTGACTTGATTCAGAAATAGACATGAAATAGACATAAAATCAAAACTTTTACATGAATCTATTTTTCCTCTCCTCTAATTAGCTCTTTGTTACCCTGGTGACATGCCGTGGATGCTCTTGTTTAATAAAAAAATCCTGAGTGCATGCATTTTGAAAAGACGAATCAAGAAGCATTCAGTTGTCAGATAGAAACTACCACCAGATATTTAAGAGTTCACCCCCAGATATCTGCCCTTCTTTGTCCAATCCTGTGCAGATGCTGGTGTTTACATGTATGGGAGCTTAAAATTCTTGATTCACAAAGCACCATTCAAATCATCGACACATTGCACTTGGCTCCGGGAAATAAACAACACCATGAGGCATTGTCTTGTTTTGTGGCTCAGCATACTACTCTGCCCTTGGCTAAGTCTTTGTCTCCGTCTTTGTTTGGTTTATTTGGAACTTGCCAGTTTTCAAGGATCAGGGTCAAGGAGTCTCATTGTATGAGAGAAATGTGCTTTGTTACATATCCTCTAAGGTATTTACTGGTAAGCCTTTAACAACAGCACACCTTTCTGTTCCCTAGAATAGTGTCAGTGAAATGCCTATTCTACAAATTATTTTAAAATGGAATCTTGGATGGAACTTTTATTATAAAACATTATTTAGATTCTGTCAGATATTTCAGCTCATGTAACCCCCCCCCCCCCCCCCCCCCCCCCGACAGGTAGATGCTTTCCGGAGATAAAAGTTCATAATTCTCTTTCAAACCCGATTACGCTACAAAGAACTGAATCTCATATGTGTGTAAAAAATTCAAATACATATTTTATGAGTCGGCAAAGTGGGCCTCTAAACTCATTGTTAGTACAAGAAGTAGGTTATAAATGACTATGACTTCACAGATTTGAGTCCCGATCCTCTGCTTGGTTTAAAAATGGCTCCCTCTTGAAAACTGATTTGACTCTTATGCTTGTCAAATAAAAATAAATGTTATTTGACAAGGGTAATTCAAGTCAACCACCACTAAACTCAAGAGGGAAAGCAATTTAACATGTCATTACGGCAAATACCAAAGGTTTTCTTATTATCTAACATACCCACTACAAGACTAAATGCGGATGCATATTTGTGCAGTTGCAGATGCTTATTTGATCATCACATGCACATGACACAGAGCATGTGCCATGTGGAAAATGGCAATACGATTTTATTGGCAAATAAAATGTGTGTGAAGCGTTCTAATGCACTGTCACCCGCCAAAGTCCTGAGCACTGCAGCAGCTCAGCCTAGCTGCCTCACATAGTGAGGCCTTTTATTCACTTTGGATCTCAGTCAAGTCACTCAGTAGTCACACTGCATTATGCTCACCCCCATTGTTCAGTACACTTGGAGGCCATTTTAGTTCCAATTCAGTGAAGGAGAAGGCTCAGCTCAACAGCACAGAATCAGTTTAATCTTAGACATCCATTAATTGTCTTTAGTTATAGTACATATCTTGATATCTCATGTCCCGATTCCCCCTGGGCTAGATGATTTCACCTTTTAGCCTACTGTTAATAGTGTTCTCAACTTCTGCTCTTGGGTTCAAGATATACAATTTTCTCTCTGGTTTTGAAGCTATGTCTTCTGTATTCATTCTTCTGTGTTCAACCTCCCGAGACAGCTGTGTTGAGATGGAAATGCTAAAGAAAGTTTCTAATGAATGAAAGGTCAAAGCAACAAGCACGAGGGCCAGACATTGTCTTAACTGCATATGTATGTGTTGCCTTTAAATAAAAAGAAGAGAGGACAGTGAAGAGTGTGGAATGATTACGTTTTATACTGTAACCAATTACACAGCTTTCGGTCGATTCCAGTCAGTTTTGTGATATATACAGAAGCTTGCTAAAATTAGGTCAAACATTACACCACGATCTGCAAGACTGTGATTCTTTGGAAAATATAATGGAGTCTGGAAGTGAGTTAGCAGTTATTTTCTGTGCATGGCTCAAAAACATACATGTATAAACTCTATAAACTATAAAAATTCATGAGGCTCTGAGGTGACAAGTCATTTTACACTGCAATATAAAACCACAAAAACTGTTGCCCTGTTTAAAGTTCTGCTTAAATCACTCACACTGTCACAGATGGATGAAAATGGGCTCTTTGGAACTACGTTTTCTTAACCATTACAACTTTATGATACAATCAAATATAGAGCCACATGAGGCTTGGCATTGTTTTAATTTTGCAGTCAAAGGATTAAATACAAACAAGTAGTTGTACAGTTATGTATAATAGCAAAAATCACTTTCTCATAATTGCTTCATTAAAGGCCTTGGAAACCTATTTTCCAAAATTATTATTATTATTATTATTATAACATGATTAGAGTCCAACATCAACAATAAAAGTATCTGCTGAATTTTAATTAGTTTTGGGCTCAGTCAGAAAAATAGGGTGGTGTTATGTTATCTTATTCTGTGTACCAATCCCAGTTAAGCAACACATTGGGAGGTATTTTATGGATGTTGTCTGACTTAAATAGCCAATAATATAATGTACAGTTTAACAATGGACAAATGACTAAAACATGTAAGAAGTGGATGTATTCACCGTGATGCCACCAAGGGTTTGTGGACTGCCTTTTTGAAGCCTCAAGTTCAGTATTTTGGTTGTCATCTTTTTTTGGAGCTAAACCACAACCGAACGCTGTATGCTGTTTATATCATGCTGTATTAAAGAGGACGTGGAACTAGCAAACAAGACCATATACTCATATTTACAATGTGTATTACTAAGCTAATAAATCAAATGTGAAGAAGGGTCATTTTCTCATGGATTTCTTTACATTCAGATTCCTTTTTGCAACCAGAGGAGTTGCCCCCTGGTGGCGACTAGAAATAATGCAAGTTTAAGATGCTTCTGCATAAACTTTACTTTTCAGAACAGGAAGTTGTCGCCTGGCCTAAAACTGAAAACAACAATCTTGGTATTTTGTTTAATTTCAGTTGTAAAGAATACATTTCAGTTCTAGTTCTGGTTATTATCAATAATCATCAATCCTGCCTATTTTGATATGTTCCTTAATTCTAACTCGAGCTACTGTACATCTGATGTTAATTGTAGGACCGGCCTGAATGATAATCTGGCTCTGGGGTGGATGCAGATCAGCTGTGAACGTTGTGGTTCATTTGACATGGATTTGTGATCTTTGTCTGGAGGCTGTGTTTCAGCAGCACCACAATTGAAAGTCAGAGTGATAACTCTCCACTATACCCAGACTGTGTAATGCAAACTGCCTTCAGAGTAAATTAAAATCTTGTGCTGCCACAGCTGAACTGCTCTAAGGATGCCTGGAAGAAAACCTGAAATACAATTTAAAAAAGTGTGGAGATGATTTATGGTTTTCAGACATCAAGAAAGCATTACACAGTAAGATTATTGTTGGCTACAAAAAATGACTACATGAATATATTATAAGTTAAAATGTCCCTCAAATGATAGAATCCATAGGTCATCTTTTCTGTTATTGCCCCAAGCTCAAGAGTTAGGATGACACTTTTCATTTGTATAGCGACACACACAGCAGACAGCTCATCCCTGACTGATCTCCCATAGACAGAGCTATCTCCACAGCGCTGCGTCAGCACTAGAGAAAAGTCTGGCTCCACACATTATCATTCTTGTACAAGGGAAAAGATGCTCTGACTTGTTTGTATTTCTTTAAACCAATCACAATCGCTGCATTAAGGATGCAGCAACGGTGACCCTTCAAAATAGATATATCTCTTTCCGCACAGATAGCAGAAATGCACAGCCAATGGCAGGTTTACATCCACAGTCTACATCCGGTACATTAATGCTCCCAATCCCATCAACCGCACCTTTAATCACAGAACTTGATCAAATACATTCTGACACTAACAATTACATATCAGAGCAAAGTACCTGTAAATTGCCCAGAAAGGCTCAAACCTACATTTCTTAATTTAGTGTCTCAACCCAGAGCCCATCTCTATCACTTGTGTAGTGTCATGGAGGTGACAAGCCGAACCTTGTTAACGTTACGGCCGACAATAAATAGGGTGCAATTGTAATAAAATGTGTGAGTAGCAGTTCTCTCCCATAATAACGTCATATTACATCAGGAATCGTAATCAGAGTAATGGGTTACATAATTAAGTATCTAAGTCTCTGATGTGAGGCAGCCACACCTCTTGTCCTCAAAACTGTAGCGCGTCACAGCTATAGTCCTACATAAGCAATGAGGAAATGTGCATTTCTGATTTATTAGTGTGCGTATTCCACCTGAATGTATTCAGGTTGTTAAGAATTCCAAACAGTGGTAGATTTGTGTGCCTCCACATCTACGCTGCACCAGCTCCCACAGCTACTCTGTGAAATGACACAGAGTCGCCTGTTTACCGCTCAAGCTCTTATACAACTCTTTCAGTTTTCTTTCTCCATTATATACAAATAACACAACCCAACTAATTTAAACCACTGCTGCATTGTAGACTGTGTTGAGCTGAGACTGGTTCGTTACACTGTTTGAAGGTCTGACATTACAGATAAGGAACAATTAAAGTAAGTCAGCATCTTATCTTCTTAATTTGTTGTATTTATCCATCTATTAATTAACATAATTATCATCCTCTTTTAAAAAAAAATCGATATTTACACATAGCATGTAGCCTTGTGCGATGATGGCAATCCAAACGACTGTGTTGTGTCATAAATCATTTTCAATGAATAAGTCTTCCATAAATCACTTTATCTTAAAGACCATGTGTTTCCACTGCAGAGACCTAAGTCTGCGTCTCATCATGTAGCGTCGTGGTGCTGCATCTATTTTCTTGTAGAGTGTGCATGGCTGACGCCGCTCTTTGTCAACGACTCTATACAGTATGCTCCGGTGCTGTTTCATCTCCACAACAGCAATGCATACTTATCGTGACACATTTCCATTTATAATCGCATGTCTGGCTTTGACATCTTAGCATCCTGTCTCTATTTTGAAATGTATGAGTTAAAGATAAGTGGACCTGATAAATCAAAGGAGCAGCTTGGGTTGTGCTCGTGTTTCCTTTGACTTCAAAAAGGCTTCTATATGAATGCAAACAACAAGTAATGAGTCTCTGTAGATGAAGAAGAGTGTCTCATGTTCTTATTATACAAATTAGATGTGTTCACTGCCGTCATATGCATAATTCAGTAGTAACCATCATTTCTGATTTCCTGCCATACAAAAAAAGGGAATTATTCCTGCAGTCTCATTCAGGGAAAAAGGGGGAACACCATGGACTGGTTTCCAACTAGAACTGAGTGTGAAATAAAGGTTTGGTATATTTGCTTCATAGCTGAAATGAGCAATTCAGTTCATTGTAAAAACAAAATTGAACAATTACAATAGAGAGTCTCATGTGACAAATTCATTTAGAAAGCAGAATCATTCAGAGTGGGCCTGAGCAACCGCTCTATTCATCTTTCTAAGAAAACATTCATAAGTCTGATACAGCAATTGCTTTACACTTGTAAAGCAAGGGCACATTTTTGAAGCTTCTAGGGTGGATGAACACTGTCAGATGTCTTGAACATTTCTTATCATTTATTTTTAAATAGGCTAAAAAAAATCATATTTTAACTTTTGTGTGGGCTGGCTTAATGTGGTACATTTGATAAAGCCCTGGGTGTGCATTGCCAGAGATGTTAATGTGAATTATGCACTGCCTTCAGCCTCTCAGTTGCATGTTACTGCATTTCAACCCAGTTAGTTTTGGCCTGTCACTGGATGGCTATTTCAACCCACAGAGGAGAGGCATTTGCATAAACATCCACCCACAAAATCGGGTAAATGAGTCTGTCACTCAAAGTCACTGTCTATGTGGTAAAGTGGAGGCAAAAATGTTTCTCAAGAGGCTAGTGTAGCTGCTCTCCCTGGCAGTCCCTGTATGGCAAGTGTCTTTGTGTAGCTGTAATGGATGCTGCCTTTAAACCTACATAGTAAACTATGTTCTAGGGCAGCATACACAATTATATAATCAGTGTCACATGACCGCACCGTGCAATATGTAAACGTTCACCAGGGATTTAAGAAGACAGAGGTATTTTTCATTATATAATTAATCAATAACTGATACCATAGAAGGAAGCTACAAATACTGAAGTCGTAGATTTATAAATATAACATTAAACCGTAAGTGCTGACAACTGCTTTTTGAAGCATTTACTGTGGAATGCAGTTATATTAATAAGGGCATGATTTAAAGTTGAATACCACTCATTTGCATGCTTTCCTTAAATCCCAGATAGTCCAAAAGACCCTCTCCTCACGCTAGAAATAAGGGAGTCCAGACTGATTTGACAGTATCATGAAAATCCAAATTACCATTGGCAGTTTCTTTTAGTTTTGGCTTATAGGAAACTCCAAAGAGAATGGAGAAGAAAGACAAACTAGAATTGCACGCACACACACAGGCATGCAGAAACGACCAAACACAAAATTACAAAATCATTTAGATGTAAAATAGTAAATAAAGCACCAAAAATAAGATAATTTACTCAGGGACAGTCAGTCAGGATGCCTCCTGGACGCCTCCCATTAGAGGTTTTCCAGGCACGTCCAACTGGTAGGAGACCCCGGGGAAGACCGAGGACACGCTGGAGGGATTATATCTCCCGGCTGGCCTTGGAACGCCTCGGGATCCCCCAGAATGAGCTAGAAAGTGTTGCGGGTGAGAGGGAAGCCTGGGTCGGCCTGCTGAACCTGCTGCCACCGCGACCCGACCCCGGATAAGCGGCTGATAATGGATGGATGGATGGACTCAGGGACAAACAAGTCATTCTAACTAAGTCAGATGGATGCAACAGTTTTCAACAACTATTTTGGAATGACAAAACAATGTTTTGCTGTATGCAAAAAAAAACATAGTTATCAATACATTCAATAAATAAAACAAATGCTTATTGCAAAACAAGGGAAGAATAGTTTTGATGCTCTTTTATTGTGGTTTTGTATTAAGGTATAAACATATCAATGCATACTTTTGAAGGAAGGGAAGAACTAATGCTTTACAGATGCATGGGGGGATTTTTCAGTAATGGCAATCACTATCTAACAGCTGACATTTTGTGAATCTTTCCATGGGGCATTGTGGGTATGCAGCTTCTCTCCCTGTTAGGAGAAGGGTTATGTAACAGAATGAGATTCAGAAATTATCACTCTGCTACACTCTTGCGCCAGATTGTCAGCTTGTCTACCGCTCTCTGTCCATTTCACAGACAAAAATGATAAAGTGTGACATGCAATACTGATGACAGGTAGTATTTTAATAATTGGTAAAACAGTGGAATCAATTATATTTGTTTTGTGCTGTTATTAATTTAATTTGTCTGAAAAGGATATACCGGTAAATAATAGAACATTTGAGGATGGATGTTGTTCTCTCTTCTCAATGATATCTGGCATATCCGGGTTGGAGTCAGACTATTCCATCAAGTCGTACCACGTGGGACCTTTATTTATAAATCATATTTCAACCACATTGACCAGATATAAGAATAATGTATATATATGTTGTGTGTTAAAGTGTGCCTGTTCAAGTCAGATTTCAAACTGTCCTTTACACCACTGGCAACCAGCAGCCAACACGGATGTCACATTCAGAGCATGGTTAGCCTGCCAACGTTCTGCACATCTTAAACTTGTCTGTTAGCGATGTTGTCTGGGTTTTGCACCTCAACTAGATATTGCTATGGCATAACGAAAGAGACGGTTTATCTCGATTCTTCATCTGGCTTGCTGCATGTTGGTCTGACTCTGGTCTTCCACCAACACATCTTCTCAGCCCTAAATATAGCAACCAGCGCAGATGGTTTAACGATGCCTGAACATACAATTCCCAATTAATCACTGACAGCAGTGTGAACAGCTAGTTCTGAAATTGGATGGAAGACACAAATGTGATTTTCTAGCTGTCTGGATATTGTCTGTCTAATGGCTTTCATCCACTGCCTGTTCTATTGCTGGAGATGCATACTATCTCATCTATATAGACGTTTTTTAAGGCCAACCAATAGCATGATGGGATGGGGGATCCCATTGGTTAAGGTTTGGTCATGTTTAGGCAAGTAAAAGTCCTTAATTAAGGAAAGAATGTGCTCATGGGAGTCCACAGTCTTGCTAGCAGCGGTACTTGAAATGTTAACGTCAGCATGCTAAAAGAGGCAATGGAAACATGCTGATGTTAAGCAGGCAATATGAACCAGGCCACCATCTATAGCGGAGCATGCTAACATTTGCCAATTATCCCTTAAAAACCCCAGCTGAGGCTGGTGGAAATACCATCACAGGATTAACCAAAGTATTGGGCATATTCATATTTTAACCTGATAATGGTGCTAGATTTAAAGTGAGGGGAATCACAAAGGTTTTCACAAATATATCCTATGTTCGCCAAGAATATCTGTAGCAAATTTAACAACAATCTATCTGATAATTTCTCACATATATCAACCAAAAATGTCCGTACCGAGTTCCATGGCAATCCATCCACTAATCATATATTCATAATATTTCATCTAGGACAAAAGCGGTTGAAGTGTGGTTGAGTTTTGGCAATTAAAACTATTTGGTTAAGGATGGGAAAAGACTGCCATTATGGTTAAGGGTAAATGTCATGCTTTGCTCTGTTATAAGAAAGTCTCAATAACCATTGCCAATGTTCACTCCCTGAACAAGCAACACATGCTTTTCATTTTCTCAGAGATTTTCTCTTTGTTTTCCAGCATTAATTTAGCAGCAACCACTCATGAAGAACCCCTATTTCTGTCAAATTGTAGAGGATTTAATTGCCAAATATGGCTATAAACTTCCTGTTCCTTCAACCAATCCTTAATAGTTAATTTACTTCCGACATCCTTGAATTCTAAACGGCAGCATCAGTAGGAGATCTCTAAGCACAGTAAGATGACCAAATCACACTCCACCAAATTAGTGAAAGTCTGCTGCAGGGAGTCTTATCCATTCAGCCAATGCAGAAGGCATATCAGATGGTTAGATGCTCTCTGCAGTATTGTATTAAAGAGAAAGAGCTTCGGAGCACAGAAGCCATAATGAAATGTGACAGATAAATCAGAAGCACTTGGGAGATGGCTTTGGATTACTAAATCAATACTGTATCACCAGAGCTAGACTAAACTTCCTCGACCTGCTCTCTTTCAGTAGAGCCTCCAGTGAAAGCAGTCGGGATGTTTTATCCTCTGACATTATGGTTTGTAATTCTAGTGTTTGTCTAGAAAACAGTCTATTTGAAAAATAAAAGCAAATATGCAGATGAGTGTGAGAAAGCACGCCCCTCTCTTGTCATCTGAGATCACCTACTTACTTGTCAGAAAGACGACAACAGCACAAGTTTCTGTGTAATCTCAAGTCTTCAAATATAAATCACAGACAATTTCTACCTGCTGCTATTTCATTCTTAAATAGTAACAGAACCCCAGCTAGAAATCCATTGTTTTGCCTTTTGGTTCGTGACTTGCAGAAACGATGTAAATCTGTTCTCAGGGTGTGTTCAGTACATTGTGACATCACTGTGAGGGGCAGGTGTGACCTCTTGAAAAACCATGATAAAACAGTGATTTTCCTCTTTGTGTAAAGTTATACATCATAAAAAATGTGGAAGGCCTGTATTGTTCTAGTATGAAAGCTGCAAATAGAAACACACATACATAAATCACCTTGTAAACCTGAGTCTAGTCGTGATGATCTTGCCCTTTAACACTCTGGATTGAAGCTCCCATGGCTGAGTTCATCTGTTACCATAGTCTTATAATACAGTATATCAACCTATGATTGGATTATGCAAGAGGTCAACCAAGCATAGTGAGTCGGTATCGGCGTTCCTTCCTCCCACCTCCCTCGGTGTGAGGCAATGTGTTCATTACTGGAAACTGCAGGCCTGCTGTGGCCTTAGTAACCATGTGCCATGTAATCTTTGCACTTTCTGGTTATTTTAAATTCAAGTATGACATCTCGCAAAGCTGACATATAAGGAGCAGCGGTAGTAGCAAATGTTCTGCAAATGTCATTCATTTTATGTAAACTTCGGGGAAAACGTATGGTGTTAGGCAAGGTTGGTTTTAGTCAAATCCCAGTATATTTCAAAATGTAAATCCATGTAAATTGAATATGTACAAATGCAAATACAGCATTTGAAGGGATGAAGAATTAACTAACATTAATTATCAATGTTAGAAACATTCTACTCCATAGTATAATTCATTGACTGATCATTGCATTGTATTTCAGCAGCAATACATGATCAGGATGTGACATTAACTGTTAGCTAGACGTAGTCATGACTAGTCTGCTGCTGTACTTTAAGAAAGTAAGTCCACAGAATGAGCATTTAGCAGTCTAGGTGCTCATAGGGATTTAACATCTCTTTTTGTGATCGTTAATTTGGTAATTGTTGATCTGGCCTCCATTTGATTGTCTTAACAATATCAAAGCATAATGTTGGTTTACATTTTACATTATCTTAAATTCTTCTCAGTATGATGTAAATCAAATATGTCCGCGCTATAAATGCCGTGTTCACTTCTGTAACCTGTTTAGTCTTTGATTTGGTGAATTCAAAGACACCTTTGTTTCCCAGGGAAACATTAATAGACAATTTCTATGTGTGAAGCAGTTTTACAATCCTTTGATTTTGTCTCTTTGAAAGGTACATCTATGAAACGAGGTCATGTACACAGCTGCTTTGCATGTGTATTAAATAAAGCTAATGCATTCAAAGCAAATAGCACTGAAGTGATGTTGTAGCAAATAATCACCCTGTGATTTTTACCCAGCTTCTGAGGCTTGTTTGTCACTATTAATGAACATGTCTTTAACTTTCATTTCATTACTCTGAGCATCACAAAACTGCCAACAAGCCATTTTGATTTGGTCCAAATGCAGGCTCAGTTGGTCCAAACCTTTTCAAATCGCAACAGCCCAGAAAAATCCAGTTGGTGTCTAAAATATGTTATTTCATATTTTCTATTTAATTAAAACATTTTCTCACAACCATCCCCTGCAGGTCGGGACCCCCAAATTGAGAACCATCGCATTAGAATATTGAGAACTGCCATCATCAGAGCAGACTGAGCTTTTACAGTCAGAGAGTATGAGAAAAAAATATTTTTGTTCAACATTAAAGCATGTAAACATGTTCGAGTAGTAACCCAAAATACAAGTTTGAACCTGAATATGTTTATAATATATCCTCCTTTAAATATAAATCAAAATCCAGTCAAAATGTACAGTATATGTATTAACGATTTGATGCCAGTAAGTCTGGGATCATTGGGCAAAAATATATATTTTTCTTTCTTTCTTTTTCTAAACAAATATAATAATTGTATGTTAAATGTCTAGTCTAGAAAAGCACTCAAGTAATTTCTTTATCAGTTCTCATTATTCTTGCTTTTATTCATCGCTTCATTTGCTCTCTAATCCTTTATCTAATTATTTATCTGTTATATAATCTTTTGTTTTCTAACCTTCATCAAGCATATTTTGCAACATCAGTATTCCTTGTTCAAGGGCCCATGCTTTCTCTAAAATAGATCAATGCAGCGTTGATGGATCGAGGTCATTGGTCTTCCTTGAGCCTCAGTTGGCGTGGTCACTATCTCACTCTCAAAAAAATCCTTTTTGCACTGTGCCAAGTATGAAAAATCTGCCCAAATAGTTTAAAGATTTCTTCAATTAAAGCAACAAAAAAAAGTATTTGATGCAGTTGATAAAATAAATAATGTACCACATTTTTTACATTTATAAATGTATTAATTGAAGCATCTATATTTGATGCTGTTCTATTTCAAATGCTGGAGCACAACGGATATCAAGCCATAGTGCAGGGGTAATATGAACAGTTAAATCACGCTGGTTTATTAATGTCTTGTTTTTGCATTGATAGCAGATTGTTTTTTGCAGTAGCAAAGAAGGAAAGTTTATTCGATCTAAAAAATTATAATTACTGAACTTTACAAAGGTGAAATATATAATAAAAAGTCCTTGTCATGACTGAGGATTTATTCTACGCATGTTTTATTGGTAGGGCACATTTAAGGGTTAAATTAATAATAGATGTAAAAAAACAATATTCCTAATTTTTGCGTGTGTGCAAATGTCTTTAAGAATGCCGGTATCCATGGAAACCATTGCTGCAAATGGATCATGCATTCAGAGACAGCGATGGCGTACCACAGTCTCTTTAATCATCATTCAAACTGAAGGAGCCACAGTTTCTATACACACACCAGCACTCTCTTAATAAAGCAAATGCTCCCTCTATAATGAACAGTAAAGGTGACCCTGCAGTTATGTCAAAACCTGTTGAAATGAAATGTAAATTGACTTTGCAGACGGCTTTTTATAAGAACAGCCTTTCCACAAAGGGAAGTAGTAGATGCATAGATGTATGACAATAAAAACGTAAAACCTCTTTTTGCCCAAGCCAGAGCCTGACAAATATCATACTGCTGGATTTAGTCATTTTGCCTCAGTACATGACAAATCAAGCTGAGCACACAGTACAAATTAACTTTTCTTCAAGATAAAACTCCAAAGCTTCAATTCAAAATCCCCCTTAAAAAAATAAACTTTATTTTATATAATTTGTTAAATGTGATTGAGACAAAGATTGAGGGTTGTTTGTACTTGCCAGTTGCACATGCACATTAGTAGTAGCGTTAATAATGGCGGGCAGAGATTTTTAACTTTCTCTTTGAGCCTGTTTAATATATGCAGCAAAACTCCCAATATTAGCCAAGTCTTTATTTGCATGAGCAACCAAAGGGATTAGTTCCATCATTTATTTGATGCATCATAATTAGGGAACGATTAGCATTAGCAACTTATTCACCAATGCTGATTAAAGCATGCTGTTAAACACAACCTAAGGATAAACTGCTTTACTTCTGAAAATGTAAAATGAATCATAATAAAACACTCTCGGCATGAATCATGACTAATTGCTAGGAACAGATAATTGGCATTTTCTTTACAACTTGTTTTAACCTTTCAAACTAAAATACTATTGTCTTTAAGTGTTATTTTACTGTTGGAAACTTGCATAACAAACAAAAGGCCCATTTTTACAACAGAGTGCCTTTTAAAGTTTAAAGCTTGTATAAACATAAGCCCCCAACAAAGGTGACATTACAGTTAGTGCTGCTGCAGGGCTACTAAGCAATGATTGAGGCACTTCAGGTTACTTTAGGCCCCAACACCTGGAACCGCTCTGAGGGTTTACTATTCTATGGGCACATTTATTTGAAGATATCTATGCCCTCCAGTGCTCTCACGCAGCAGCGATCTGACGCTCCCATTTGAGATCCTCCAGTTAAAGAGCTCTGCTCCTCAGACCATCTTGCCGAACCATCAGCTCAGCGGTGTCCAAAGCCTGACTGTTGTGATGTTGTCTCAACAGTTACTGAAGTGCAATAATTACAGCTTTCTTCTCTGATGTGAGGTGACAATTAGAGGAAGGGGGTGAAAGAAGAGAATTAGCAGTGAGAGTGAAGGAATAAATACTTTGCCATTTGGCAGAGTGAACACACGCATACTGAATGGCAGGGAGAAAAAGAAAAAAAATCAAAGGATTTTGTAAACATTGTTCTTTGTCGGTGTCAAGCGATGCAGCGTTGACATTTTTTTCCTACTGGCTCCAGATAAGAGATAAGGCCTGAATATATTTCCATACTAACACAGAGGCTTATTGTGTTGCCTTTTGTCTTTCACTCTCACTTTGGAAATTACAGACTTCACCTTAGCTTTTCACTTGTGTAAAGTGTAATCAACCTCTTAAAGGTCAGTGCTGCCTGCTATCTTTGACCCGAGAGCCAAATGAAAAGTAGTAGCTGAAGACGGTGACTTTCATTATTCGTGTTCTGAGCAGACTGAGGCGTTGCAATAAGCCTTCGAGGTCGGGGTCAGTGGGCGGATGCAGAGATTGCTCATCTTAATGTCAGCGCTTATCATGTTTAGCATGTTCCAAAGTATCCACGTTCGCGTGACCCTAATATGGTAAGTCTGCATCCATGTGGCCTTACTGTTTAGTCCATAAGGTGAATTTCACCCTTCGTTTGCCATTACATTCTCCTCCAGTCTGTAATGCAATTGTATAATGTGCACATCTTACAGATTGCTGATGGGAAGTGTCTTTCTTCGAGCCATATTAGCTCTGACATATGTTGCTGGCACAGCAGTAAAGAGTGGATATTAATTAATGAGTTATAGAACATTGGTGGACATGTTCCCACAGCACCACTGCTGGTGAAGACGAAATGCAAGAGTTCAATCAATAGCATATTTAAACGGCCCAGAAAAGCTATTTCCTCAACCAGCTTCTTACCAGCTTCTGTGGTCCATGAGATGTTTTGTTATTTTGCATGAAAGTTTTATGTCTGTACTATTTTAGAAGTTAGAAGTGGGCGGCGGAGAGAAGAGGTATTATTACAGACCGTGCTAATTATATTTGAATTAATTAGGACAACAGTTGTTTGGGTGGTTTCCTCATTGTAACATTTATTGTCACCTGTTTAGTTGTTAATATGTAATGATTTAGAGAAATACTCTAGACTTTGAACCAGGTTTTCAGGAGATTTAAGATCACTTTCTAGTGCACAATTGTAATGTTTAGTATAGTACAATGTGTATCTCGCTGCTAAATGATTCATCAATTAATTTATCATTTAATCAACAGAAAATCAATTGACAATTTAGATGGTTGATTATTCATTGAAGTAATTTGTCCCGTTTCATATTCTCAAATTTGAGATAATTGGCTATTGAAGATCTTTGAATTTTGGATTGTTGGTTGAACAAAACAAGTTAATTGAAGTCTGACTATATTCTCGTATTTTATAGACTAAACAGACTAAGACGTAAGATACACGTTGTTCTGACAGCCCTATACATGTTAGATAAAGAAGATGGTCCCAGTGCAGTATATCATGTATTGCACACATACATACAGGTGAAGGCATGCATACATGTCCACACAGTCCCAAATAGTAAAAGACTCAATATTGTGTAGAATAGACAAGATCAAGATGACATGTTTCGGATTTGTATAGAACTATAATGAAGACAATGGTCTTAGTAACGTGTCACATAAGTAAGCAGTCTTTCATTCAGATAAAAATATGTGTTGGCCCGGCCAAACACTGCAATGGTGATCTGATAGTGATTGGAACATTCAGTCAGATATTTAAAAATCAGTTCATGTAAAATATTTGTATATTGAGTCTAAACAAATGCAATGAGAAAACTTATAGGCCACTACAGCCTTCGTGTGTCATATTTTCTCCATACCCGCCTCCCTATCACTTGCACTTGCTGAGGTAATACTGTGATTGAATTACATCACAAATGTTCCGCAGGGTCTCGCTGAGCTCAGCGAACCACTTGCAAATGTATTCGACGATTCAGATATTGAGCCAGAAGTTATTTTGACAAACAGAACACGTGGAAGTGTGGATCTTACTCTGTGGATCCTTATCGAAGGGGTGATACAGTTGAACACACAAACACATGAACATCACATCGAGATAGACACCGCAGTCAGCTGGCGCAAGTAGTGGATTGAAACGTAGTATTTATACAACAACGTTACTGGCTGGGGAGGAAACTCAGAAACGTATTAAAAGAAGCAACTGATTTGAAGTTAGTTAGCTGACTGGTTAATTACAATTTCAGTGGTTCATTTCTTACATTGAATTAGTGGGACAGCCACGGATAAAATAATGCAATCAAACAAGAATATGCATAATCACAGATTTGTTTTACAGTTAGTAACTGACTCTGATTTGCCAAAGTGGCTTCAGAATTCTTTCTCTGAGTTATGATTGCGTTGTGTGACTAATTGTGTGTTCTTGTCTCACCGCCATGATTGGAATGTGTTTTTCTCTTTGTCCTTTTTGGTGAACTTCCTATTTCCTAACCATGTGGTTATGTGGTTTACTTTATATGGGTGTAAATCAACACTGCATATACACACTTGTTGACAGAGAAAATCATGGCAGACAATATTTTTTTGTCCTTGAGGGCAAAGCATATTCGGATGTTTGGCCAGTACTTTATTTGCGCCTGTCCTACAAACGCCCTCCATCAATTTCATCTTGTGTTTGTCTGAAAAAACATTGATTTATTGGCCTCGCAGCATTTTTGGACATTAACGGTAAAAAAAAAAAAAATTTGATCTCAGATGGAGTGTTGGTTCGTGTCCATTCTTGCAGCATGTCAGGTGTGTAACTCCGAGCCTGACTGAATTCCCAGATGGACTGAAGCCATCAGCGCCGGCCAGACAGATGAATCTAAAGCAATGAGATTTCTGAGGAAGTCTGCTTTTCAGGACGGAACAGCATTGCTGAACTTAGTGTGAAAGAGGTATTTGGTCTAGACAGTGTCTCCCTGCTTCTAACGCCGAAGCCGAGGCTTTGTTTAGGACGCCCCTCACGTCCCGCAGTAGGGCACAGCCTGTCAAACAGGACTGTCAGAATACCGCCTCTCTTTAACAAAAAGAGGAGCCCGCTGATGTCATTTAATTATTCAAGACCTTGGTGTGGCAAAAAAAGAAAGAAAAGCCACCCATCAGATAACGTCAGTGTTGGCTTCGACAGAGTAAACACCCACACAAATCTGTCGCTACCTTGGTTTGTTAGTAACCCATTTTCTCATGAGATTTAAAAAATGTAAATTGAATGTCTATGGAGAGGTGCTACATATATTTGATTTTAAAGCTGTGAAAATGTGGTTCGTAATAGAAACAGTTTTCATCAAGCACAGTAGAGAATGTAAAACAACCTGTTTTCTTGATTTCTGGCCAAAATCCCAAGCATGTCTGTTCGCACTGGGACCTGGTGGGCACTGGTACATTACATTATGTCCCCATTTGAGTTTGACGTAGCCCCACCGGGGCTGGACTTCAAAGTCTGTTATGCTTGTACTAGTTCTGATCATCCCAAGGCTCGCGCTGTTAGAAACTGCTAAAATCAGCTCGTAGACAAGAGCGGAGAAAAGTTTGCCCTTTAAAGTCTACACTGCAACACTGTGGGAGTGGGAGAGAAAACCAGATCAAAGATCTCAATTATAAAGCCACATATTTTAACACTACTTCCCAAAAGCTAATGATGAAAAATAACAAGCACCAATGCTCTTATTAAAATGTACCTTAAGATGTGTTACATTTCTCTTCTTTAAAGCTCTATTCTGTTTCCTCAATAATATGTCCATAATACAACCATTCAGAACAGTGCAGCTGAAGCAACATAAGATCTAATTTATATTTCCATCCATTCCTGATGCTATTCATTGGATTACAGTTTGCCAGCTCATGATTGCGTAAATATTGCCTGAGTTGTTTAATTGGCCTATAATTGTGGAAATAAACATGAGTGAAGCCTGGATGCTGTACTGCATTGTATATGCTGTAGACAAGCTTCATCCGTACAAGACAACATACTATATTTTAGGTATTTCTGCTGCTGTTGATTTCACATCATTATTTGTACAAATTCTTGATGAGAAAGGCTACGATCATGTTTCACATTCCTACTCTTCCTATTTTGCTGCTTCGGTAGAAGACGTCAGTGTCAGTATAATGACACCTGGGACGTCACTACGCCTTTGTAGTATCTAACTGAAGGTCTGTGTGTGGCAGTTAGATCGCCCTGAGAGGACTTTCTACTCCTAATTCTTCGTTCGTTGCTAAAACAGATATCTCGTGACACGAAACATCTGTTGCCATCTTATTCCAATAAACACTCAATAAAAACTACAATCCAAACATCCAATAACTTGCTTAACAATGTATGTTATGAATAGCATCTGATATGTCAGTTTTGTATACGGCTTTATTGATTCACGTGACAGTGAAGGGACAAGGAGATGGTTTTGGATATAAACAAAAAGGTTGTGAGCCAGATTGAAAATCACAGTACACTGCATGTCCCCCGCTTACTGAGCAACCAGGACACCCCATGGCATGTTACATTTTTATATTTTCATAAACAACTATTATTAGCTTCTCCTCCAGCTCTTGTGACATCATCCGACTGCAGCCGTCTCCCTTCATGTCTTGGCTTTGCCTATTACACTTTGTCTGAATCACCACTGGACTGTGCCTCCCAGCTGGCCATAGGCTGACACTCTCTTCCACCTCATTACCAGGAAGGCCAGTGAATGAAGTGAATGTGCCTCCTATTCTAGTTAGAGGTTAGCACCTGGGGCTGTACACTACCTTATGCCATTTACCTTGGAAGGCAACGGAGAAACAGATATAATTAACCAGTTAGGCAAGAATCATGCAGCTGTGGGATTTCTTTTGAAATGTCATCGTTGCTTGCACAAGATGAAAATACAGACTGCATGTATTTTCATTTTTCAATATTCCTCTTGCAGAACAGGGATGTTGTCAGATGCTGGCGAGAGCAGGAATATTTATCCACACAACGCTGGGAGAATTATTCTCTCACCGAAAGGCATCAGACCCACTTCATATTCTCATATCTTTAATGTCCCCTCTGAACAACGACATATACAGATTTTTCCTCTCAGCATTTTGCTCAAAAACTAATTTAAAATGTATTCCAAGCAGATATGATAGTCTCAAAATATTCATGCAACATTACACCAGTAATTTCTTAAGGAAATTATTTGAGGCATGATATTGCATGCTGTTGTTTGGTATGAGTCTTACTTATGTGTACAGTAAGTATAGTCATAGCTCACTTAATTCTTAATAGAAAACAAGGCTCAATACATCATGTTTTCTGTATAGTCGTCTGCTGCACTCAACATTATTAGTAGGTTGTTTAGAGCAAAATAATGAGGTCACCTTTGTTGCTTTCAGGGGCCACACTAGCTCGGCAATTTACATTTTTGTGATTGTGTAAAAGAGACTCAATTATTGATGGGCTGAAGCGAACATTTATCATATTTCACACCCAATATTATGACATATTTGTCAGAGCATTAATTTAGATTAATGGCATGGGTTTTGGGTGATCTGCAAAGCCTTTGACAGCTCATCCTTTTAGAGTCAGATGGTTGTAATGAAGGTGGTCTATACAGTAGGACAATGTATAATAAAGCTTGAGATATAACATGTATTTTAGGTGCTATGCATCTACATTCTGTTGAAAGTACAATGTTCAGTATGCAGTGATGGTCCCGACCTCCATCCACGCACCTACAGTAGGTATGTGTGCAGAATTAAGAGGAGGCAGGTGCTAAGTCCAAAAATAAATAAATGAAACAGTGAGGGGGGCAACTGTTCTTTAGATAAGAATAGATAAAGGGAAAATAAAAAATAGGTTAGTTAACAAGGGAACAGTCACCTCAGACAGCTTCAGTGACCTCTGTGTTCCTCCTAATTTTGAATAATCTCATGTATAAATATACGCCCCATTGTAAGCAAAACGCATATGGCCTCTAAAAATGTGCTAAAGTTGCTTCCATTAAAAGCCTATTTTATTGCGGCTTAGCCAGCCTGGTTCGAGCACTAGTTGGACTCTGTCCATCTATGTGCCTTCCGACCATCACCTCAGCTTCAGCACCGCAGTACGCGGAGAACGCCTGCATTATTCAAATGCATTTTGTGTCTCAGTTATCTGTCATGCAGAGGGCTGTCAAGTGCCATAAAAAGGTGGGTGGTACTGCTGTGCGCTTCCCACCCTTTGCTGAACTGAAATGAACTTGACACATGAGCAGAAGCACAGAAACATTATAGCATGGATATCTGTTGTGAGTGTGGACGGCTTGGTAGACGTGGATGCATTCTGCCCACTTTCATACGCATAATGGGACAGCTGTGTACTTAAAAACACTGTGCTTATAATACTGCATGAGTCAGGGCTTTGGAATCCGTGTTCCAGTAGTGATAAGCTATACTGTGTCATGCAGCATTTATTTTAATTAACGGGTGTTGAGATTTAAAAATTATAGATGAAGACAAAATAGATGCTTTGTGCAGCTATTTTCTGCTTATTTCCGAAAACCTAAGACAGGTTCTTGTTTTTAAATTGCCTGAATTAGTGCCTGTTAAAGCTATTTCATGAGGTCAATATTTTTTTGCACAGGTTGATACATGTCTGCCTGTTTTTACGTCTTGTGATTCTTATATGTGATTCATATATGAGATGTCATATATATCTGAGAAAAACGTGTAACAAAGTCTATCCTCTTATGGTAGCTTTGTCATTACAGGCAAAGGAATACCTAAAATAGCTTAAATATCATCCCCTGATTTCCTCTCACTCAACTACTCTTTTCATTTGTTTAAAAACCCTACAGGGAATGTACTGCCCTCACCATTACCACTGGCCAGCTGCTTTAGATTCAAGGCACACCAACTGGGGAGTCTCAATAATAATGCCTCTAAATGAGCTAAGTTCTCATTACAGGAATTTAAAACACCCCACTTAGACTTGATTTGCTGTCCACATTCCTACTGCTTTGTCCTTTAACGTGGTATTTCCAAAAACAGGGAGCCCAATTCCCCTCACCATGCCTTTAACACAGACAGACTGGTATGCACATTGATTCACTTGGTTGCTAGGGAACAAGAAGCTATCCATGCAATTCACTTCTCTGCTTTTTTTTAGATTAAATGAAGAAGCCGTTTAATAAGTGCGGGTTAACTCATTTTGGACCTGTACCCATCTGATGCGTCTGAACTGACCCAGCTCAATATCACACAAACAAACCAGAGATGTGCCTCATCCCCGACCCGGAGGATTGAAATGGTGCAGTGGGGAAGCGCAGGACGACTCCAACAAACTTGACAGTGTTCTTAACCCTCTATGGGATTCACTCAGTGAGATTTTAAGTGGAAGGGAAAGAAGAAACAGCATAGCTCCTAAAGTAACTCACATTAATACACATAGTCATTTTACACGAGAGAAGCTAAATCTAGCAGACATCAGAGCAATGAACCCACCGAGTTAGCCAACAAAAGTCTTCTTGTTCGAACTCTAGAAGCCGCACTTCGTGCTACTTGTGGCATTGCGGTCTCCTTTGCCCTCTTCTTTGCCCTCCTCTGTCTCGCTCAGAGATGCTGCTGAATAGAGAGAAGGCGTCACTCCAGTGGGCTTAGAGGAAGGAGGTGGTGCATAAAAAAGAATCATGTGAATGTAGAAAATTCTGAGAATTTTGGGAAGCAAATCTTTTGGAGGCATTAAGATGATGGGATTAATAGTTCTGACGTTTTTATCGGCGGATTTTTGATTGATTGTTGTTGCTGCACCTCTTTATCAGCTAAATACAACGAAAGCAATCACAAGCAATCACAAGCTGTCATGCAAGTGGCTTTGTAAGAATGTACTTAGGCACAGCTCTGCTTTGAGCTAAACGCTAATGTCAGCACGCAAACATTCTCTCAATGACAATGTTCACATAATGATGTTTAGCAGGTATATGTAGTGCAGGGATTTGGTCATGAACCAAAGCATTGAAGAAATTCAAATTGTGATCATGGCACTAGATAAAAAGTCATCAGACAACCTTAGTCATTATAATTCATCTTGAAGGGGACCATGAATGTCTTTATCAAATGATATGTCACCAAGGGAAACCGGGCATCATCAAAGTCATTAGAGCCCGGGCTTCTTAGTCGACTAACACTCTTTTTTTTTGTGGACAAAACGACGAGCAACCCTATTAGGAACCTTGTATGTCTATGCAAAATGTAGTACAAAATGTTCTCGTTAATGTTGACATATTGTCAAAAGATATGTGAAACATTTTATTTGCTGATGGCACCAGAGTAACTATAAGGGGATCATCATAGCCAATAGCACCCATCCTCTGAAGCCTATGGATGTCTGGAAATACATTTCAGGACATTCCCTCCAATAGCTGTTCAAAATGTTCAGTCTGAAACAAAGAGGGCAACCATGCAACGTTGCCATCCCCAGAAGCAACCTGCTGGCACTCTTAAGGCCAGGGCAATGTTAATTAAAGTGCATGCGGTATTGTTATCAGTGATGTTGATGATAACATCTTTTTTTTCTCATCTATTCTAAATATAAGCTGCAATGTCGACAAACTAATATGGTGGTTGCTCATTATCTCGGACATGCTAATGAGAATAACAGACAATCTTTTAGTTGTACTGATAATGTAATTTAATGTAATGATAGTAATGGTGATGTTTTTCAAATTTGTATTTAACTGAAAATTAATGGTGCTTTAATGGTTCAAGTAAGTGAACCCCGTGTACATTAAACTGCACATACCAGTATCAGTATAATTAGATGTGGAGGTATATATCAGTATAATTAGATGTGTAGGCTGACCCTCAAAGAGGACTATATAGCATCTAGCACGTTATAGACGTAGATGAGCATGTGTGGATGAGCTTCAGAGATTCTATATGAGATTTAAGGAGGTCTTCTGTTATGCACAGTGCCTTGCAATTAAATGTTTACTGCACTTTTTAAAGACGGGAGTGGGAATGTCATTACTTGTCCAGTTCTCCAAAGTAAAAGAAAGAACAGAATAAGTGAAACGAAAAAGTGAGGGATGAAGCTGCAGCCTTTCGCATATAATGAGGAACAATCTCCTTCTGATTGGTGCACTGCGATCCCCCTTGGAAGTAACTTCCATTCACTGGATGTGTGAATTGCTTAAGATGTAACAGAACGTATGTGTCTCCGGTGTGTCGTAAGAATGTGCCTTTCACAAAGCGCGGGGTCTCAGTTAATCATAAGTTGATCATGGAGGAGGTCACTCGATGCAAGCTGACACGCCACTGTTGACAGAGACATTAAAACAAGGAGAAACAAGAAGGGCTCATGCGTAATGCATTATTGAGAAAGTCATATAATGAATGCAGTCTCCTGTCTCTGCAGGGTGACTAGAGACACTGGAATTGCTGATTGCTCTAACATCAAATGAAATGTATTGCATTTTGCATTAACTTATAAATATAATCATGGAAAA
Source organism: Taurulus bubalis (assembly GCF_910589615.1). Classification (NCBI taxonomy): domain Eukaryota; kingdom Metazoa; phylum Chordata; class Actinopteri; order Perciformes; family Cottidae; genus Taurulus; species Taurulus bubalis. The sequence goes on from NC_136602.1 coordinate 15,149,229, forward strand.
AGTGTCTCCTGTCATTAGTTTTATCATTTTACATGTCAGTGTGTATTAGATAAAAAGCTACATAAAAACTGTTTATTTAAGAATGATTATCCTCACTGAAGAAATTAACCAATGAAATGTCATTATTTGCTTTGAGTATTTGCATTTTTATTACCAACATGCATAGCAATAGATCTGTAATCACAACATGAATTGCTTGTTGTCAGTTCCAGGGTTAAGAAAAAAATATTGTTATTATATGTCAATTTTTTGTCCTTTAGTTTTTGTGACAGTATGTATTATGGGAAACTAATCTTCACTTAGTATTACTCCTCCTGAGTATCCTGGCAGTTATAGTAATGTTTATTTCATGCCCAGCTTGTGCTGATAAAAAGTATTTGTCTTCAAAGGGACTGACTATTTAATTTTGATTAATATGTCCAAATAACAGACATCAGTATGATCGTGACCACAAATGCAACACAAGCTTATCAGCAAAAATTTCTAAATATAACTGCTGTCTCCCTCTGGAATACCACTGGAAATTAACAGCAGGGAATGATCATTTTTCAACAAAAAAATGGTGTAAAATTACAGGGAAATTATGTTGCTTTTTAATGTGCAAAACACAACTAGCAATAAAATGTTGCCTTGTGGGATTATACAAATCAATAATGTTATGTATGCAGTCCCATTATGAATTGGAATAGCTCTGTTATGTTTAATCTACAGTGCAGAAACGTGAAGGGTGGAAACACATTTGTTTTGTATTGTTGCATCGTGGGAACACAAGTTAGGCCATGATTTATAGTACATGCATCTTCTATGTACAGTAGTTACTGACGGGTTCAGAAATACCAATTACCACACTGAGTTATTGTAACACTGTTACTGTTATACTTTATGTGGGTCTGGGAAGGTTAGCCAGGCATATCGCTGAGAGGAGATACATCTGTCAGTTATACTAAACGCCAAACAAGGGAACATCTTGTATGATTGAGCCTTTTGGTGGGTAGCTGGCTGGTTAGGGAGGTGGGACTGTTTGGAGATCAGCAGCTCGGCTGTGTGGGAGCTGTTGGACTAGTTCTTCTGAGCATTGGATAAAAAAAGCCTTGTGATGGGCTAGCTAGTGTTTCTATATTTTGGAGTAGGCCACAACCCTCAGTAGGCTGTATATGTTTTGTACATGTTTGTATTCACGTTACAATTTTGTCAGCATTAAACAAGCACAGCTCCAATGAGCTCTCTTGATCTCTATTACTGAGGTAAATTTGGGGCCGGTGAACAATCGTCCCCCCTCTGGAAGTTGATTACCTGCCATTGATGTCCCATTTTATTTGAAACAGACTTCTGTCAATCTGGCACTTTGATTTCAAGACCATCAGTGCAGCAACTTGACTGCTACTGTTCTAAGCACAGGGAAATGTTCTGTGCTGCCAGCAACCAACAAATGTGAGGTATGAACACATTGATCAGTTGGACAGTCAGTAAATCAATCAGTCATCCATGTCGGTCTGTAATCGGACACTTTACCCATAACCTCAAATGGCACTCGCTCATATTGTATTGAGTGATGCTTGCTTGCCCTATTTTGCAGTCTTGCTAATGTGTGTGCGATTGATGTTTTACTGCAGTGCCAACAATAGTGAATACAACAAATATTTAACTGGATGAGACAGTCCCACAAGGTCCTATAGCAAGGTCTCTGGAAGCAGCTGTGCTGAGGTGGGGTTGCTAACCAAACAATACATTTGCAAAACTAACCAGTTCAGATAAAGCATTAATCTACCCTTTGTGTCACTCGTCCAAATACGTTCTGTGGTGTGAAGTGTCTTATTCCCCTCCTAAGGTGTAATGGGCTCATTACTGCCCCCTGATGCTGGAGGCTCACTGGTACTTGACAGTTGGTGAGAACCATTTGTAGTAGTGGTATGCAAAGGTAGGTCTGTCCCACATCTGATTAAGACGTGAAGCACACAGCGGAACTTTTCTATGGGACCGTTTGGAGCTGAACGTCCTGAGTGAGGCTATAAAGAACTCCACTGAACGGACAATACATAGAATACATAAGCACAAAACAATGTCTTAGAACATTGACACACAACAATTAATAATTAGTATAATAATGTCTATTCTCAAATAAGCCCAATTCAGTTTACTAGAATCCAAGACAAGGCAAAGTACGACATTTGCAAAGCTGGTATCAACGAATGTTTGGCATTTTGCTTGATAAATTACTGAAAAAGGCCCAAAGTATTACTCTGTCAATCAAATAATCAGTCTGGCTAATGGACCAAGTCTTTAAGTTCTGTAAAGAAGCACAGTATTATAGCAGGATGCAGGTAGACCTGTCCTTCATGACAATGGGAGACTTATGTGATTATCCCAATGATTTCAGGATGGTGAAACACTGCTTGAGTTACTTCAACTCAAGCAGTGGTTGATGTTGTTACAGCTAAATAGACTATTTCATGGAAAAACTATCTATAGATTGAAAAAAAGAATAGAAAACTGCCCCAACAGATTTTAACATCATTATTGCACACGTAAATTACATATTCAGCAAAATAGTCAGAAACTGGTCCTTTGGGCCAAAGAAGAGGAAACGACAAGGCCATAATTTCTCCAAACATGTTTGATTGAATAAGTGTTCGAAAGCAGAGGACTGGATAAATAAACAGTGGTTTTAGTACTCAGACGTGCACTTATGTACAGTGCTTACATTTCCTAATTTTGGATTTGATCGATTTCAGTTGCTGATCATTTATGATGTACTGCTCATATTAATGCAGCTAGTTGTTAAAGAATTCACAAAAGTTGTCGTTGTATCTAGGAGGCTAATGCTGAACTTCTGCTTGTCCCACTGGGAATTTAAAGTATTAATGGAGAGGATACATAATGTAATCAACAAACCCGAGACATTTGATATGAATCATGTGTATGTATGTTTATTTGTTTCTGCAGCGACACAATCCATTTTCGTTTTTTGACGTTTTAATATAAACTAGGAAATACATACAGTACAAAATCCCTTCCAGTTAGTAGAACTCACATGACAAATTCCTTTTTTAACAGGATTTTGTGTTGGATTTACATGCCATAATGATGTAAGACTAGCTGAGAATTATATATGACAGTCTCACATTTTGTTCTCTATCTGTTCTCTGTATATATTAAGCATGTCATTTCAGAGATAGCCTTTTCATGTTCAAATGCGGAAGGTTTTATTTTTAATTTACAACATTTAATTTGTTGACTGCGTCTAAAGAGGAAAATGATCTGGTCATTATTCTGCAGTTCTATTTCTTGTCTGCATAGTATTCCTTAAACACAAGAATAGTACATTGTGCCCTCTGATTACCCTCTATTTTTACATCATCTTATGTCCATGGAAATTGAATTACTGGCTGAATAGAAATGATTTATGTGACCATTCTGTGCCGCCTGTTTTAAAATCAGGAGGAAATATAGAAAATATGCATTCATCAGTGCCTCTAAATGCCATAATGAGGTGACATGATAGGCAGGACTCAAATGGTTCCTTCGTCTATTTGGTGTTAAATCCCCTTTGTACTGTCTAAGCAGCTCAATGTGTGTGAGGGGTAGCTATTGATGTCCTTGAACTTTTGCCTAGTTTAATACATTTTAAGTAGACTAGAGCAAGAGAGTGCATGAAAAGACAGCTTTTTTTCCTTTGCTGATTAGAGTGGGAAAAATACATGCAGGGGGCTCCCTTCCATTTTTTTTTTGCATTGAAAAGCTCATTAAGGCTGCTTTCACAGAAGTGCAACGGATGTGGAAGGAAATGATTTTGTCATTTGGCCTCACAAACAGATCACACGTTGTTGGTTGTGTGAGAAACACAGGATGAACAAGAGGCTGCCTTCACAAGGAAATGTTGGATGCTCCAGTCTGACAATGATGCATGTATTGATTATTTAATGCCTGTACACATCAACATTTATTCATCATAAGTATCTCACCAAATTAGGAGTTAGTCCAGGCGCTTTGATTAATTTAAACACTGTGCGAAGCATCCAAGCAAGATCCCAATAAACTGGGAGAAATTATGTAAAATACTTGCCATAGCCATAACAGATTATTCTGCAAATTAACCGCTTCACCTGGTACCATCACTGCATTGAAGAAAGGAATGTTTTAAATCCCCTCCTATTTTAAGCCTTGCAGCACCTTTGCTGAGAGGTGGACGATGTGAGAGATTTGACTGCATATCGGATAGGTACATCGACAATAGCGTGAACTGGCTGACAATGGGTCAGACAGGCTATTCAGCCAAAGCTATTGGAGGGCTTGGGTGTCATAGGCCTAAAACGCTACATTCCTCTGCAGTAAGTGTCTTTCCAGCTCCCTATTTCAGTGGTCTGTAGAGCACAGCTGAATGGACAGGAGCCATTGTGTGCCCAGATAATGCACTTCAATCATCCTTAATGTCATCACAGCCAAAAAGGCTCCGTGGCTGAGTTGAAGGGGCTTTATTTCCTCCCATATCTGAGAACAAAAATGGAAGTTTTTTTAATAAGATTTAGCGCTGCACTTGTTTGGCACACTAATTCTACTGACTATGAATCAGAGGTCTGAGTCTCTACTAAGACCTGTGTTGTGTGTACATGGATGGAAATGTGAAACACTGCCGTAGCTGTTTTTGATGCAGATATGGTAGTGGCCTCTGGGTGGGAAACGATTTCGCAGTCATGTTTAGGTTAAATCTGATTTAATTTTCTTTGAGTTTTACTTTTTTCTTTTTTTTACAACACTTAATATTCTGGACATGGTGAGCTGCAGGGAAAGCTTGTGGTTTGGTAATCAATTCCATACATTGGCCAACGGTAAGATGTTGAATGGCTAATTGACCGCAGTAATGGTGCATGGCTGTGTGGTGGTGGACGATGGAGACATGCACATTAAAAAACAATTAATTTCCAATACTAATGTCACTCTTGGCTGCCTCTGCTGCTGCATATAACAAGGAGCTGTCACTGATTAGTAATTTCATACTCCATCTCGGATTTGATCCAGGCTATGCAAAGTTAGAAGATCTTTTTGGTTGATTGAGATACTTTTCCTTTTTAAAACCACCTGATGAGAATTCAGGCTTCCATTTTGGTTGATGAGTGTATTTAAATTATTCCTCTCCTTGTTTGCAAAGATACAAGGTCATGTTCTGGCCAAGGACTGATGTTCCTGCCTCTAGCTACTGAATCAGATTCTTTTTTTTCTCTTGTTTACAGTATATTTCAAGCTGCTGCTGCCAACTTTGCTCTTCGGCAGCTACACCTGGCAACAATACATAATTTTGAAACTTGGAATAATTTTATTATGCAGAAATCATAACTTGACTTCAATAAACTACCATCTCCAAGATCTAATTATATGGGCAATGATGGTGGATGGGTAAATTATTAAAAAAAGAACGAACAGGTTCAGCCACCATTGATTAATACTGCTTTCTGTTTGTAGATTGTTTTCAGGCAGATTGTTTTAATTTACATGTTGATGCATTACTCCTAGTGCATACTCATTTAGTTATTTATATGCACATGACTATTTACTTTGAAATAGTTACAGTGCAATGCAACCATATCAAAGTAAAGAAACCCCAGTAAGGGAACAGTTTAATTATTGAATCACAATAACCTAATTTCCCTTACCATCTCTGTGTAAATTATGCATGTTTATGATCCAGTTAATGTCCAGAAAGATGAGGCAGACTACAGAAAACATATTTGTTAATGTTATAATGTCAAACAAAGCCAACGGAGCAACTTCATTGGTGTTTATTATTTTTTTTCTATTGATGAATGAATGCTGCTTTCACCCAGAACAGTGATATTTGTGTTTTATCTCCCACCACCATTGGCAATACAGCTCTTTGTACACATACAAACCAAGTTGCATGTGATTTTACTGTATAGTCAAGGAGAAAGACCAAAAATTACAAATGTGCAAATGAATGGAAATGTTTTCCTATTTGTTTACTCTCCAGTCTTTCATCAGGTCTTGTAAGGATGATTCCCAAAGCTTTGAGTGGATAATAACCCGAAACCTTTATATAAAAATAAAAACAACATGAAATGATTATTCCAATTTTAATGTGCTCTTCCTTCTAATTTTACACAATGACTTTGCCCTGCTGAAATTACAATTAGCCTCCACAAAGACTCAGCATAATTTCAACAGCGCTATTCAGCATAATTTAAAATTAAGATAATGCTCCTTTTTTTCTATTAATTTAACAGTACTTAGCATCTCTTTGATAAAGGGTTGAAAAACTTTGAAAAATAAGACTGCGAGTACATGCATTACACTTTCCAATGTGATTAGTTTTCATGATAAAAAAGGCACTATTCATTTTACTTTGCCTCGTTTCACACATATTTGACAAAATCTCTTTGAAAAAGCCTGGAAGAAGCTACATTTGAACCCATGGTCACATTGCGTGGTGTGATCTCAGAAATATTCTGGGTTTCCAGGGATCATCAAGTGGTTAAATCCCCTGACTCTCAAACTAATTGCCGCCTTTGTCCTGGGACTGAATCCCAGTAGTGTTCTCTCTCCTGTGTTTATGTTTTAGCCTCACCCTCAACACTCACAACAGTTTAAATAAAGAATGGAAAACACCACATGTTAGAGGACGGACAACCTTACTTAAAGGAACACTTTGAGGTTGTGTGAATTCATCTCTAATTCGATTAATGCAACCTTAGTAATATAAATGACCAAAAACAAGCAATATTCTGGTTACATTTGATTGGAGAGCTTCATTTGAAAACTGACCACATGAACAAATGATCATTTTGTGGGAATGGCCAAACATAAATATATTGTTTTATTCAAATATAAAATTATATGGAAATGGAAGTAATCAAGGTAAAGCCATTGTAGCTCAAATACTGGATGTGTTTAACACATCAGCACATAGCAGTGATTAGAATCCAGAGCAGCCAAGCATGGCTTTCAAACTTGTAAGAACTGTAATGGTTCTGCTGTTCCCAGACTTCAGCATCAGCATCCATTAAATTAAAATCCTATCTAGCTGCTCTCTTGCTCTTGTCTGAGGACATTTCAGCATCACCACTGTGTCTGTGTAATTATTTTAGAGAGTGTATTTGCTTTAACATGAGCTCAGCCAATGCGCGAAGACGGGGCATGTTGCAGGCATCTTCCTCATGACTAACTTGCACATGACACAATGTTCCCTGTGCTGATAGATGCAGGGTGGCAGTCTGAAGCAGTGGGGTTTACCCCTGCAAAAAGGAACAGACATGATTGGTGCTGTGGAAAGGCTGACAGCATGAATTATGAAAGTCTCATTAGGGGCTGTTGGAAATGATTTATCCTGTTACAAAATATGGCCATCCAACCACATTTGCATCCCTGGCTACATAGTCCATATTGTGTTTTGCTCTTTTAATTTCATAGGTGTGTTATTTCCTGTTTGTTAGTGAGGGGCTTCCATGAACGACAAACCATGTCTCTATTTAATGGAGGTCACTACTTGGTATGCCAAGCAAAATAGCGTAGAAAAGGACAAGGTATGCTCTTTGAAAATTGGCTGCAGTCGCAAAGGTGCTAAAAAATGTGTCATGTTTCTCACTTGACAGATGCATTGCTTGGCATGGCGGCATTGAGCTTGGCAGTGCGTGTGACTGCCAGGTCATCTACTGGGGTTGTGTGTTTCTAAAGTGATGCCAAGAGCTGCTTCCATTTTTGTTTTTCAATGTCCCTTCTCAAGAGCATTGGAGCAAAGCATACCCCCAAAGACAATTATGCATAATTTACAATCATAATTTTAAGATCATACCCTGCTGGTATCTCCAAAAAAATAATCTCTTGTTTTGAGGCGATTGGCCAAAACTTACAAGAGAATATTTCATGAGATACTTGAAGCAACTGACTAGAGTCCCAGATTTGAGAAGGCCCCAGCATTTCACATAGTGTACAATGTGTAGTTTCTATACTATTCATATAGCGTGACTTCTCTCTCTGAAATGGTTTCATTAGTAATCCGCTTCCATCCTTGTTTCTGTCGGCGCACAGTAGTCCTTTCAGTTGTGTCCCTGCAGCAGCCTCACTTTTAGTCACGGGTGGTTCAGCAGTGTCGCTTTTTCAAAAGGCTGGTGATTTTGCAAGTTATAAGCTGCAATCTTGGCATTGCTTTCACTTTAAAATGCTCCATAGGCGGATCCATTTTCTGATAGCATCATGCAGCTGAACTGAAAGCTCGACACATTGCTCACATTATGATGCGGAGGGTACATCTTTGTCAAAACCGGGAATAGATGGAAAGGAAATGTGTATCTTAATTTGTTCTTCTGGTTGTTTTCAATTTATTTCCCCTCTCTTTTTTAGATCAGGTCTACTTTCCGTATATTGATAAGCAAGCATTTGTTTACAACCACAGTGATGCGGATGATGCTTTTGATTCATGTGATGGCAGATTATTATGGTAGAGCATCTAACTGTGCAGCTTCTGATAGAGTAGAAACGCAATTTATACACGTTTGAATGAGTTGAAATGATATGAAGTCCGACCGGTGAGGCCTGCTCCCTGAAGAACGAAAAAGAGGGGAAATGATCTGCTCACGACACCCAGCAACAGGGCTTCTTGATGCAGTGCTTTGATAACGTCAGAGCTCCATCTAGGTTGCTTTGTGAGGTACTGCTCAATAACCTTGTGATTTAGCGTGGCGCTGTAAATTATCAATGCAATCTCCAGTAGCCACTCATTTGCCTTCACATGAGTAATACAAAATATGACGTTTCTACTTACAACAGACTGTATTCTGAGCGTCTGTCTCACCACACTCACTCCATTTTTGTGTGAGTCCACATGACTTTTCAATGAGGTGCAGAGGCAGTTGCACAGAATTCTAATTTGGCTTCAGTCTAAGTCATTAGGAAAGTCAACAGGAAGAAAACAGATGGCAGAAGGAATATGATGGATAATTGTACGTCTCGGAGGAGAATTCATAATGTGTATCTGATTCCGTGCAACCCCCTCATTTTCTTAATGAAGGACTAATTGAGTTTCTTAGATTGGCCCAAGCATATGGTCCCATCAATGGTGGAGGGTTTGTATAATGATTGTAAGGAGATACATTAAGTAGACGTACAAGATCATTTCTGAATGGTAGTACAATTTTGAGGTTGAGAAACACTTCAGTCCCAGTTTGGATGTGTGTTAATGAGCTAAAATATGATGCAAGCCCATTACTTCATAATCATCATCATCGTATTTATTATAATTTTTTGACATCGAAAAGTAGTCTTCTCAGTTTTGTCTAAAACACTGATACTTCCTGTTAGAAAATAAAATGTTGGAATAATTAAAAGAAGTCTTTACTTGTGAACGAATGTGTTTTGGATGTTTTTTATGTATTGTCATTGTTATGTATTCCACTGTAACACATGATGACACATTTGTTTTTGCTTTCCTCTGTTTTTCTTTTTTTATAAAGTTTATGTATTTTGTTGTTAATTGTAATTACTGTTTTTTGAGAGTTTTGTTATAGAAAAAAGTACATAATCAATCAGAACAGGGTTTGATAATTTTTCTGCATTGATGTTCAGGTTTAATACCTCCAGGAAACAAGCCAATGATGGTTGTTACAGAAAGATATTTTCTAGACTTGTAAATTATCTCACAACTGTTTTAGCATGTGCTTACTTTTAGCATTTGTAAAGGTTAATGTTTTTAATTATAGTTTTTGCATCATTTTATGTTTAAATATATTCCCATTATAATAGATTACTGAAACAGAAATCCAATATATCTAAATATGTAGAGTGTGCCGTAAAAATGTGACTCTGTACTGTTTTTGGTTATAACTTATTTATCACAAGCTAAGAACAAGTTTAAACTTTCTCTTCTTTGTTCTCATATCTAAAATGTAATTTAAGCACCTTACAATTCTGATTATCACTACATTTTACCAAAATTTGGCTCAGCTCAGCTGATGAGAAACTAATCAAAGTCAGTAATAGGATAGTGAGGTAGTCCTCTTACTGGTCTGCGTAGAGTGGACTATACGCTTGTCTCTTTTTTGGGAACTTACACTCTTCACAGTGTAGCGTAATGAAGTGCCTCTCATTAAGAGCTACATTTGAGACAGTCAGCCAGTCATGCAGTCAGGCAGGAATGCAGGGCAGGAAGCGGAGAGCCCCTGATAGACGCTACTCATAGGGGCTTTTGAGTAAAGGCTCATTTCATGCAAGGTTAGACACATCAGTCATTGGACATGGGCTGGCTTTTACTGCCTTTCAATAAAATTACACATGGAACGTGTCCACACAGTGAAGATGAACCTGGAAATCAAATGTCTTCCATTAGGCTCTTTGCGGCAGGCGTGATAACCGTCGGTGTGTGAGCTTAAAATTCCCTGCATGCAGTGAATCAAAGCCTCAGTGATGACAAAGGTCTTGGACACAGGGAACTTTCCTTCTCTTTGATTGCGTGCAGTGTCTTTATTTGTTTGTTATGTGTACTGAATGTACTTAGTAGTGCGACATTAATTAAATCAAATGTAAATATAGTCACTAATAAAGCTTGAAAGCCTCAATGAGCTGTTGAGTAAGGAAAGCTTTGAACCCATGTAATCAGGCTCACATGAACAGTTTGGCTTGGCCAGGAGAAAACTGCCCAGCACTATCCATGTTTGCACATCTTTGACACTGTGATGAAGGCCTGTGTGTGCCACAGCACATTCAGTAACACTGTTGCCTCAGAATGTGAGCCCTGGTCTCCCCCTGTTATAACCTTCATGTATTGTCACCTGCTGAGGTCACAGCCCAGTGGTGACTAGCGCCTGTAAAGCCAGTAATTTGAGCAGACATTTTGTTATATTTGGACCAGAGGTTTTCATTGTTTTGGCTGTTTTTGCATGGAGCGTTGGTTTTGCTGACATGCACCCCTGGAGATCACCTTCCAAAGCTGATTGAAACAGAAGAGTGATTCTCCTTTTCTTTTTAGTACGGCTAGACATATCTCATGATAAGATCAACTTGCAAAGCAGCCTGATTCTCGAAACTAGCCACTGAATCAATTCAGTTTCTTAAAGTTGAGAGGAAGGCATTATTGCTCAAAATAGCCTAATCTCATCCCTCATCTCTTTATTACCTGTTTTGTTTTTAATCCCTGACAAGCAGGCACAATGGCTGCCATTATGAACTCATGGCACATCATGGCAGCAGCATGCAGATTTAGCTTGCACCGTTTAAAAGCTCTATTTTTGCATTTACTGGAAGTAATTGCAGGTTTGCTGTTGCAGTGTTACTGAATGCAGTGCTAATTCTGCTTCTTCCTTTAGCGAATCAGGAGCTTTTGAAAATGTAAAAACTTGAGAAACAGATAGAGGGTATATGCATTATTTTGTCTGTGCTTGTGGGTTAGTGTTTGTAGATTTAGCTATTTTCTATGACAGTGAGCTCATATACAAGAGATTTCCAAAATATTAGATAACTAATACTGTCACACACACAGTCAAAATCCTATTTCACGGCATCACAAGATGTTGGCCACATTAGCTTTAGCCTGCTTGGATGTCTAGGCTGTCAAAAGAAGCCAATGTGAACAATCTTAGAGAGACATGCAGCTGAGACTGACAAGGAGTTATTTTGGTTCCTGTGTAGTCACACAAATCATCAGTGAATCTGCTGACAATTAGACTATACTTCTGAGAAAGTACGTTACATAAGGAGACAGAGAGAGAGAGTTAAGTGATGTTCTGATGCTACCAAATAAGTTTTGCTTCATGGAGTTGGCAGAATTATCTAAAGGGAAATAATGTTGATAGTTGCAGTCAAAAAATACAGAGTTTGGATATGAGTCTATGAAAATGGAGGCAATGAAAATATCCAGCAAGTACAAGTATATATTTGATCAGGAGTCAAATGTACATTGTATCAATATAAAAATAACCATTTAATTACGATGACAGTAATGATGATATTAATTATGGCCCCATAGCTTCACTTTGTTAAGAAAAAACAGCACACTGGACATTAACTGACTTTCCATTGCAGTATCTGCAACAGATTATTTTATATGACTGCTCTCTAAACATTTAATGCAGATTGTCCCCTCAGTTATTACCAATTGCATGCATTTCACTATAATCCATAACATTCTGGATATAAAGCAATTTAGGTCTACTTGTAAGAACTAATATTCTCCAAAAGCAAACTATTCCTGTCTGTCTGGTCCATTTGGTCCAGATTGTTGGAGATTATTTTGTATTTTTAAATGTTTGCTGGATTGAGCTGCGTGGCTATGACCTTGTGTTAAAATACTTACCTGTCGTGAAATGAAAAGTGTCTATTGCTGATCCGTCTGCCAAGGTCAACTAAGTAATTCAGCTCCCTATTTTAGGCATGTGTGTCTAATCCTCCACAAATATGTCAAATATTTCAGAAAAGCAATGCCGCTATTCCACAGTTTTGTCAATTATTTTTTAATTCTTAGGCCCAAAATGCATGCTTTGTCAGTGATGCCATCAAGGTTATGTACATCAAAACAAAGTGAATTAATCTGCCATTGCACAAAAGGAAAGAAAGCGAACATTGATGGATTTCACTGAATGGCATTGCCTCTCCTTTGCTGTTGAAGCATGATGGTTGATGGATAACAATAATAAGTATTCTCTTTAGTTCCGACTGAAGGACAGACCCCTCATAAATCTTAAACTTAATTTTCTTAAAAACACAGTTAAAAAGTTCTGAATACTGGCCAAAACATGAAACGATGATGTCTCAAACAAAGGAAATGTATGAAAGGTAATGACACGCTAAATGCATCATCTGTGCTTTCTGCCTTGTAATGCAGTGAAGACACTTCTTTTTGTGCCGCTTTGACAAATGACAAACAGTCTGGCCCTTCATTTATTATAATTCTGGTTTGTGTCTGTTGTTTACGGTTATACAGCCATAGGCTTGAGTACAATCCTCGTAGTTAAATTAAAACGCTGTCCTTATTTCTCAAGACATTTCTTGTGTCATGTTTCGAAATACTGCTTTTTTTTATTCTACTTCCAACGCTCTGAAACACAAAGTTAAGATTAACATCGTCGTGGCATCGTAAGGGACTCCAGTCTCATATACATTAATTAAACTGAGACTTCCTCTGCTCTAATCTAACCAGTTTGTACCAATAAGTTCAGCTTTATCTTTAATAGCTTCCTGTACAGACTGATGTAGATTTAATTGCTCAAACATCAGTGATGAAACGAGGAATCCATGATGAAAAACCTCTATTTAAAAATGTGTGAAGTTTGATTCACTCATTTATAATGAGTACACAGTAAGTACCTTACCGACATCACACATAATGACATTTTTCGACTTAATGTTTCTACGCATTGTTGTCTGTTTATCATGAGCTGCTGAGAGCTGGATTAGATTAGGTGTGACTGACTTTGAGTTGATCAATGTTTTGCAGAGGCAAATCTTTTCCAAAGGTAAGATGGAGTTAAGACCAGTAATAGGCGACCCCAGGCATAATGATTAGTTTATAAAAAGGATAATATAAAATATAATAGCCTCCAGTTCTTTATATGTCCTCCTTGATGCAGGAACTGTTGCTTCTAAATGCACATTAAAGAGATAGGTATGAATTATTTTCTTTCAGTATACTCACAAATATATATATATATATATATATATATATATATATATATATATATATATATATATATATATATATATTATTCAGTACATTCACAAATCAAATAAAACGCTCTGTTGCCTTTTCAACTTGCTGTTGCTATATTTAAGCAATAAGGTACGAGAGGCAGTACTGTGTCGTGCAATAATGTACTGTTCAAGGGAGTTGTTAGGCCCGACGCGCAGCGGAGGGCCGGCAAACCCTTGAACTGTACATTATTGTAGACACAGTACTGCCTCGAGTACCTTATTGCTTTTATAATACAGGTACCTGCGACTTTATAAATAGTAATAGTAAGCTCCCTTTCAGCACAAAATAGTTGTAGCCACCAAACGTTGTGTATCGCATTTCAGCAACAGAGAAAATAGACACGTACGGGACGCACATACAGGACTATAAAACGGACTGCCTGGTCAGTAAATCTGCGATTTGATCTACCCGTATTATAATGCATATTATAATACGGGTAGATCAAATCAAGCATTCTGATTGGTTGCAAGTGAGTCACGAGGTGTAGTTTATTCAGCCATAAAGTACTGTACAGCCTGTTTACATTTAGAGCGTTCCATATCAGTGCGCACCTAAAAATAACAGGTAGATTTAAATTGCGCGACCGTTAGATGTCATTTCAAGCTTGACAGTTACCAAACATGTTCGTGTAAACTTTGATATTGTAACGTCCGCAGTAACGACTCGCATACGTTGGTTTCCTTAACTTGCAGGTGTATTGCTTGAGTGTTCACAGCATTGCAACGGGGCTCTTCGCTAACAGTAACGGTAGCTCAAACTGAACAGCTAACAAGCTCACGTAGCATCCCCCACACTAGCATAACGAACGACAACACACACGTCACTTCCTCCCTAAAATGAGATGAGGAATGAAAAGGGTTTGACCACAAAATCATGATAATTTCTAGTGAGAGATAATTACGTCGGTAATTTCCCGACGCGAGGCAAGTTCTCTAAACATCATGGAGGAAAAAAATGACGGAGAAAAGACGGACAGAAGCAGCGAGAGCACTTCTTTAACGGTGGCTGCGTGTCATCCTCCACCCTGCTTCCAACCGGCCTGGTCAGTAAATCGCAGATTTAAATGCGATACACAACGTTTGGTGGCTACAACTATTTTGTGCTGAAAGGGAGCTTACTATTACTATTTATAAAGTCGCAGGTACCCGTATTATAAAAGCAATAAGGTACTCGAGGCAGTACTGTGTCTACAATAATGTACAGTTCAAGGGTTTGCCTAACAACTCCCTTGAACAGTACATTATTGCACGACACAGTACTGCCTCGAGTACCTTATTGCTTAAATACAGGACAGTAGGGTGTCTATAATGATTTGTAAACTCTTTTTTTGCATTATAACGTGGACTGTTACTGAAAAGTAAAACCATTCAATTAAGTCAAGTAATTTTGTATGTATTCTCTATATCCATCCTGCCCTACTGAGCGTAGTGAAATGAAAGTGCTACTGTATGCTGTCTCATAGCTTTTAGTGTTGATTTTCATTTGTATAAATTCATTAAAAAACAGTGGGCCTTGCCTTTTGTCCGATTTCCTGCAAAGTTGCAGACATTCAGGCTGACTAAATCAGACAGCCCTTTTATTCTGCTAAATGGGGGATTGCTTCATGATCAAATACACTACAGGGTAGAGCCCAAAACACAGTAAAGGGATAGCATGTCAAAGTATCTACAGTAGTTAGCCTTGCATGACTGAGTGTTCAATCAACTGCCCCAACCATCAGTGTACCTGCACACGTTGTGTCTGGGACAGAGTTCACACTGTGCTTTCTGCTCAATTTGAGCAAAACAGATGTGGACACAACCAAATAAGAAAGAAAGATCTTTGAACGTGCTTCTGAAACTCCTTACTCTGTGCAGTCAAGACTCTGAAGATCCCAATCAGCATCAAAAGGCTGTTTCTTTCTACCTGGCGGCTTTCTCATCTTTCATTATACCCTCATAATATTCTAATAATTTATGTAAACACAGTTTTCCTGATGCTATGCTGGGAAGGGATGTTGTTTGAATGTAGCTGAAAACCTAGAGTATTTTTTTAGTTATCTATTTTTTCCTAATCCAATCATGGAACATGTTTGTTGATATACTTTGGTTAATGCCAACAGTATGATGCGTGGATCAGACAACTGTCGTCCCTTGTAGTCAAGTGATTTACCGCATAATTAGTCCAAAAAATTTTAGCTTTCAGTGGAACATGATTAGGGGAGATGACAGATAAGCCTCACTGTGAGGGAGGTCAGTCTTTCTAGGCGAACAGTTTGCTGTAGGGGACACAGAAAACTGACGCTACAAACTAGATTAGAAGCAAAGATTTAAACATCCTCCCTATCAATGGCTGATGCATTGTATTGTCTAATGTACTAACATAAGCTATGTGTGAATTTGTTGTTGATGCATCACCTGCATTGCCTATTTGCAAATGATATAATCACCTCATTAGGACCACAATGCCAGAAGTAATGCCAATTGTTCAATTAAGATAAGAGTTTGAAGACAATTTGCATCAGCTTGTTAAGTAAGTAACATATAAATGTTTTACAGTGTGTCTAATTTACTTGAAACAGCTGATGCAAATTCTTAACAAAATGCAATAGTGCAAGCATCGCTTTTCTCAGTGTGGCGTCAGAACATTGTGCTCATTGTCTCTTTGTCCCTATAAGGGAAACAAAGAGGTCATGCATTGTAATGAATACAGCTCAGAATACATTTGCCTAATTTAAAACAAAGGATCCCAAAATTTTAGACTTGGTAAGCCAAAAAGAAATCCTGCAAAGATGACAAACTCTTGAGGAAACTGTGGATCAATAGCATGTTATGTCCATGACCCCCTCCTCTGTGGCTTTCCGATGGCTTACACATTATTACTTTCATTTCGTTTTGTTTTGTTTTCTGGGTGTGAAGGAGGGCGGGGAGGGAGGGAGCTGGTCTGATGAAGTGTTAGTCTTAAAAACCAATGTGAGTTTATTTGCATGTTTGCTATGTGTCTACGCTGTGCTTTCAAACTCAATTAATACTCCCAACTCACACTTACAAATTCGTTGTATTGTTCTATGCCCTAGAGTAAAGGACAAATTAAATACAAACGTGTGTGGTCTTTGTTTCTCGCCATGTATTGCAGTTGCTTCGAACATCTTGAAAAAACGTATGTAATAAGCTTTTGTTCTCAGAAAGTATTGTTTAAGCCTAGTTTCATATGAACCTCTATTTTGTCCCATAGAATATGGAATGATCGGAGAGCATACAGTAAAAAGTCAGCGGCCAAGATCAGTTCATGACACAAAGGCCCTGCAGGAGCAAGCTGAATCTGCTAAATTTATGGCACAAACTGGTAATACCGTAGTTATGTTTCTTTACTTTATTTTGTTAACTAAACTTAATTTCATCATGCATGCTCTCTCTTGTACTGCACCTTTTAAGTGGAAATGTTTTGCATTATTATTTTTTCCAATTCATTCTCTCCTATTAAGTAGGAAGATAAATTTCCCATTTCTCTATGCGTTTGCCTTTGATTATAGAACTTAATTGGGTTTTGTGGGTCTGTTTGTTTTATTGTCACATACTGAGTTGGCAAGTGAATTACTCATACAGTATATTCATGGAACATTAATTAAACAGCAGTTTAAAACTAAGGCCCTAATGTAGTTAATAATTTCCTCTAAGGCATGATAAATTAAATGTCATTCGATGAAAAACCCACCCCTTCAGTCAAAAATAAAACACATACTTGGCAAAATTTGAACTGATAGATGCTGCGCTTCGAGCTAAAATTAGACTATGTTGCTTAATCAAATGAAGCATTGAATAAATAAAAAAAAACAGAAGGACTTTTCCAATCTACTGCCTCAGCATTTTTGAAAATGAGAAAGTACTGAAATAAGTGACTGATTAAAGCAAAACCTTATTTTGCTTTCATTATCTTATGTTCTATCAAACCCTTTTTTCCAGTGGGTGGGTTTATATATATATGAGATTTTTTAATTCTTTATTTTTTGGGAAATGTTTTTATTTTTTCATGTGTTGTTCCATTAAATTGCCGTCATTGTTTAAGAACTCCTTTCCATACCATTTTAATTTGCGACACACCATACAGACATACTAACGTTTACCATTAACACCTCTCCATTTTACATTTGCCGTACGTATGTTGTTTCCCTGTCAACTCGCATCGCTGTGCTTTTCTGTTTCTCATTCTCACACTATTTACTCTCCCTGTATACTGCCTCATTTAATAAATTGATCCACCTTTCAGTCTATTTTATGATCTGCAAAATTAAGGGCAGGGTTTAGATCCCTATTTGGATGGATCTATGTGTCCTTGACATAGCATGCTAAGAAACTAGCATGTTGTGTTTAAAATTATATTATGATTTGATGATTTCAAATGACATAAATGTATTCAGAGCTGCAATTGAAATACTTCTGATTTGTATTAAATTATTTCTCAAATGCCCAAAGCCTCCAAGAAAGTGAATACTTCACCTGAGGGTTTAACATAATCAAACTTCAATTATTCGGTGACTACTCTGACGCAGGAACTTTATTGTCCATTCACCAAATAATCTTTTCATTTAGGCTACCATGGCTTCAAATCACCCCACTGCCTCATCCAAATATACAGCTTTATTGAGCATTTCATGGCTTTCTGATATTTGGACCTTTTGGACAATGAAGATTGAAAGGCTCAATGCTGTTTCTTCCAATTATTCCTTTAAATTTAACTCAAAAGATATCTTTAGATGAAGGGAACAAATATCCTTTACTAATCTGCTACCGAATGCTATGAATGAATATTTAATATAAATTTGACTGCATGCAGAGTTGAACTACTTCAAAGTCTGCTTGCCAAAAGCTCTGTATTGGCACAAAGGCCGGGCAATAGAAACATGATCCATTCCTATTCTGGAGCTGAAATAGTAGCTTGAGGACACTCTCAAGTGAGTGTGCTTTTAGCCATACTCACACACATGAAAATGGCTGCAATCTGCTGAATTAAATCCGCTAACTTTCTCATTTTTCCTGCACCCCTGGGAGTTAAGAGGTTAAGATGGATTTGAAAAGTATTTAAAACATCGTCTAAAACACCTAATATGTTCTGTTGTCAAGGAAACTAGATAGTTTGCTGCAGTGCAAGGAAATCCATTTCTCAGGCTTCTTTCTGAACTAACACCCATTCGATTTCATTTTATTTTCTCAGACGCTGTCTTTCTTGCATGTCACCATGTTCTTATGACATTTGGTTTATTGATGGTCTTACTTTGTTTCAGCATATTATTGGGTTTCACTGAAATGCATGCATTTTTTTTAGGATGAAATGAAACAGTTAGATGTGACCCTGATGTCTGCTGTTAATTTTTTTTTATAATCATAGCTGTGCCTTCACTGTGATCTTTACATAAATGCACATTTAAATGTGTTATAAAAAGGCTGATTCACTGACACCTCTCCTATTGTTAATGCACCTAGTGTCTAAAATTGCAAAGGACTTTATTGTGTTGCATACAAATGAAATTATTAGTCAGAAGAATGCATCTGTAGATTCAGTATTTATCAAAGATCACAGGAAGGTAGTATAGACTGTACAATAGTGTTCCTATAAATCCTAAAGACCGTGACTCATGTTGGCCCCTCCCCATTTGACTCAACCCCGCCCACCTTGCCCCACCCCCGCCCCGTAAGCCCTGCCCAAGGACCATATTGCTGCATTTAACTAGTGTCACCCTTCTCCCACACAGGTGAATCAGGTGCAGAGGAGTGGTCCCAGTGGAGCTCATGCTCTGTAACTTGCGGTCAAGGGTCGCAGGTGCGAACCAGAACATGTGTCACACCATACGGAACACACTGCATCGGCCCTTTAAGAGAATCAAGGGTTTGCAATAACACTGCCCCTTGTCCAGGTAGTGTTAGCCGCAGATTCTTGAATATTAATGTTTTGATCATTTGTTGTTGAACGGAGGAAATGTGTTGCTGTGTTTTAACAAACTTTTCAATGTGTCTATTTAAGAATGTATTATTATTGCAGTTAATCTAATGCTTTCTTTCTTTGTTGCTATTTGATTTGATTTTTTTCACTATCACTTTTGTGTTTTCCATTTCATGTAACTGTAAGACAATTCATCAGCATTGAAATGGTTTAAAGACATGTGGTTCTGCTTGGTGCTTGGGGAGCAGTAGACACTGATATGTTGTCAGCTTCATTTCCTTGAAGGTCAGTCTTGCATTTTAAAATAGCTTGGCAGCATTTTTTCAAACATGCTGGAAGGCATTTCTTCCTCAACCCGTGATGGCAGGGTAGATGAGTCACTGGCGGTCAGGTATCAGCATCAGATGCTTCTATGACTGGTGATTGCAGCGCGCTAATGTTTGTCTGTCTGCGTCTGGTAGGAGAGCGGGTCGTTCTATGCAAGTCACCATTATCCCTTTTTTGGATTGTTTGCGCAGACAAATATGTTGTTTTAGAAAACAGATTCTGAACTCGTGTTTAGTCAAGTATTTGATGGCGCAGTAAAGGGTAGTGCATCTGAGTCTGCATCATAAACTCTTAGGTAATTATGGCTGATGAGAATGCTGCAGCCTTTGAAAAAGCTGATTTATGATGTACTGTACTTACATTTTTAAATGTGGCATGTGCAAGTGGGAAGTGTGCAGTCTTCAACAGGGTCACTCTTACTGTGCGTGGACATTAAGAGCTAGAAAGAGAATGAGTCATTTCAAAAGAACAGTTGTCTTGGTGTGACTCCTCTATGGCCATTTATAATTAGCTCAGACAGCATTGAATCTCCTATTTCTCAAAAGCTACACAACCCAATTGCAAGTATATGAAATAATTTACATGAAGAATAATTAATAATTTAGGGCCAGAACTTTGAGAGCTGCCCATGTGAATTAATTACTGTCTTTGATTTATCTCAAGACCTGCAGAATTTATTTTGCTCACGGCTAATTGTTGATCTGTAACTGTTTTTCACACAATAATACAGAAACACTCATCACACAAATAAATGGACCATAAAACTCTAACACAGTCTCAAAATCAATTTGGACTTTCCTCACATGAGAAAGACTGCGATAGAACTTTAAATTTTTAGCAAAAATAAAGGTTTATAAAATGTCACTATTCTTAATTAATTGTATTGCTTCATATGTTTTGAAGTAGACCATATCAAGTGTACTGTAGTCCTGCATTGCTGTTAAATTGCTGTCCTTGTAATTGTATCTCCTCACTTAATTAAAAACCTCGCAACAGGATCACAAAACTTGTCATCCAAGTCATCCCTAAAAATGGAGCTGACATAACTTTGCTTAGTTACAGTAGCAAACTTGTATAAACAATTCCCACCTGGCAAGGTGCCACATAAACAGAATCTATATCTAATATTCGAAAAGGCAGACAAATCGATTCACTCTCTTCAAACTGTGAGTAGTATGCCCAGGTGGAAGGATACCTCCAAAACAGAGTGCTTGGATTAAAGACACGTCACTTCCAGTCTAAAAGGAGCCGTACTTCACCTTAGTCACCATCGCTGAAAGCATCGACATCATCGATGAGCAACGGATCAGGCGCTGCAGGCGAGTTGTTAGAAATGCTGGGCCTCCTTACAAATTGTGATGCTGTTCATCTATCTGCCAAATACAATAATTTCTGCTTTACCAAATACTACTCCCTTTTCCAACTCAACCAACAGCACCTTTAGATATCCGTTTTTTCCCTCCTTTTTTTCTCCTTTTTTTCTGCAGAAGGAAAGCAGGCCAGTCTTATTTGACATTTCTATAGTAACATACTGTATTTACATACTTATTCCCCGGGTGTTTCGCAGCTGCCCACTGCTCCAAATGCTTCAGTTTTATACTGCAGCACAGAGTTTAACGTGATGAGGTTGGTATCAGCATTCAGTATTGTATCTTAATTATTCAACCCAACATTCCCTGTTCTGATTAAACCCTGCAGACGTATACAGCAATATTTGAAGTACAACAAGTCTGTGTATGATGTTATTACTTGTCCTGGTTGCTTAACTTTCAAGATGGGTGGCATGACTTTCATTTATTTTAATCAAACTCAATTATTTCTTAAAACACACATCTCACAATGTGTAGTTTGGTTGGAGAGGGTGGTTCTACATGTCTATTTGAAGATAATTATGGCACTAAAGTATTGTCTGTTTACCACCACAGATATATTGTATCAAACCAAACGAGCATGTGCCGACACCTTCCCACTCTACAGGATGTGCTAATACATCTGCATATTTATTTCAAAATAAACCACTTTTGGTGCCTATGGTAGTGATGCAATATGTCATACGTCAAGTGCAAAGATATGTCTCTTGCATATGTTTTTTTTTAAATATCGGAGGCTGTGGCTGTTAGGTTTTAATAACAGTTTTTAATTTGAATTTGATAAAGAACATTGACCAATAATACTGTTTTGCCTCAAATAAATTGTAGTTCTACTGAACACCTGCTGCTACCAATAAGATCACTTGGTTGGAATGCAAAATGGCATCTGTTGAGCAATTAGCATGAGCTGAAATGTAATGTTTCAGTGCTTGGAACACAAAACTCACAATCATACAATTATTAATCAGTGCAAACAAAAGACAAATTAAAAATAAAGAGTAGAAGACGTTCTATCTTTTATTATTGACGAATTAGGAAAAACAATGATAAAACACATCCTCGAAGTAGTAAGAGACATTTTCTGTTGACACATGAAGCAATAACACCTGTTAACAAGTACGAATATAGGGGAATGTTGAAATGTATAATAAAAACATATTGCATAAGAAGAGAACAAGAACTAATGACAAGTATTATTCTGATTTCACTGTGTCAATGCGATTAGGTCTCTTTACTTTGAACATGAGGACCCGGAAACCAGTGTAAGAGGAAAACCTATTGGAAAAAACATTTCCGAGAGCCATTGATCCTCGTTTTTACATTGTTCATAAGAATGAGCCAAGTGCACTGTTATGCACAACAGGCTCAAACTGCAGCTTTAGGATAAGCGTGGAAGGGATTGTATTTTTTGTGGAAACTGTCTTAAACAACTCTGTGGAAAAAAATATGAATACTATATGGTGAATACAGATAAGCACAAGAGGAAGGCTAACACGTTAAAAAGGTGAAACATCACCGGAATGATATCAGTTAAATAGATTAAATCCCAGTTTATCACAATTTAAAGAAAACATTCTTGGCCAATTCATTTGCTTTGTCCGTCATCTTGTGCTGATGAATAATTTCACCTCTAACACAGAACACTTGCTCATGGCTGTCCCTCTAAATCATGGCCGCAGATCAGAGCAAAATCCTATTGCATCACTGATACAGTAGCTTTGGTGACTGTGTGCTTTGAACTCACATTTTCAAAGTAAACTCTTCGGCCACCATGGGACACTTAGCTAAGAACATAAAAACAGTGTCTAGAGGTAGGAGCTGGGACAGACGGAAGCTCCGCCTCATGGTGAACCGTCAGCTTGATCCTAAGATCCAACGACTTTCCAACTGATCCTGGGATCCAACTAATATACTCCAGGAACTTTAATCCTCTGTACAAGATACGAATAGTGAACCCTGTAAAGAGGAACAACCAATTCACTGTGGACCAAGTAGTCACATTCACAAGGTCTTAAATTGTCATTAACAGATGATACAAAAATCCAACAGATATATTGTGTGCACTCCGTTAATTAGTTTTTGATTATAATTAATTATTTTCATTAAAAATAATTGTATTTTTGTTGTGCCTCAGTCAATGCACACCTGGAAATGTCCAGGCATGGCCAGACCCACATCAGCCTTTTATTATATTGTATATCCCTGTAAAAAACAAAGATTTTGCTGCTAATGTACACTGTTTGTTGTGCATATATATCGTCAGTATACCCGTACTGAAGTAATTGCAATGGGATTTGGGTTTTACACAATTTCCGTCCCCTTAAAGTTAATTTTGGAGCCTTCAATTCTTTCAGTAAAATCACTTGGCTCAAGAAGCCAGCAGTTGCTTTAGAAACTTATAACAGAGGTTAAACTTTTACATTTTGAGTGTGGCCATCCTTTGATATCAGCGTGTACATTTAGGAACACCAAAACTGCAGAGACAAGACAGTAGGTGTCTAAATTCTGTCTCTCAGATGCCCATATGTCCTCCTCCAAAGTAAAGCTATAAGTCAAGAGCAAATATGCTCTGCAGTTCTATAAAGACTCCCCATCTGTCGACTAGAACGCAGTTAAACTTACACGCAAACCAAGATGCGAGAGGAATAATGTATTTTGCCAGCTAAAATGTATATATATATATATATTTTTTTTTTTCACTTAAAAGTTGCACTCAAAAAGTTGCACTGTATTTTGATAAGCAGCTAAGAGTAGGACAATTAGACATAATACAAGCTATTTTGGTGATAGTTAATGGGCTTAAAAATTATCTGAAGTGTTCTTTAATATAATTTGTAAAATAATCCTTTAAATCTTTCTCAAACATTTGTTTATCCAAAGACCCCAACCTTGATAATATAACATCTCACAGTTGATGTTTTTTTTTAAGTATTACTAATACATGTTTTATTATTTTGATTGTAGTGGCAGTATCTCCAGAAATACCAAACATGCCTTTTGAAACATTTCAGCATGAAATTGGATTTTGGGCTGTCTTGCCTGATATTTAATGGCCATTTCCTTCCCGACCATGAAATGTGGGCAGTTATTTGGAGGTCTGGAACCAGTCTATGGGCGGTTACTGTGTTTTTTCGTATTTCCATGATAAGTATGTTGGTGTGACGACAGATTTGCCAAACTATTGTCAGCCCACGTTAACCTGAAGGTCCACAGCCAGTACATTCCCAGTCGAAAAAGAAGACTCAACAAAGTGTAACACTGTGCAGGCCTGCTGCACCCTGAGTGTCAGGATTTGATTGTTGCTATGGTCTGTTGAAAACTGCCATGTGGAAGATTGACATAGTTATCATATTCTATACCAGCTTTGCTGCTGTTTGAAGCTTTGTTAGTCGGGTAGCATTTATTATAGTTGTATTAAAGGAGGTGATTGAAGCTTGTGGCTGGGGCGTTGTGAAGCCTCACCGTGTCTGTGTGCTCAGTGTTTCATTTACATCAGTTTTGTTGCTAATTGTTTTATTTTATTTTATTTCATTTTTTGTATGGCAGTTTGTCATGGACTTGTTTATGCTGTAGCAGAAACAGAGACATTGATAAGGCCTGATGCCTTTTCTGTGCCCGCAGTACACGGTGTATGGGATGAGTGGTCACCGTGGAGCCTGTGCTCATTCACATGTGGCCGAGGTCACCGCACTAGGACTAGGATATGTGCCCCTCCCCAGCATGGAGGCCGGGCCTGTGACGGACCCGAGACCCAGACTAAGCTTTGCAACATAGCCCTATGCCCAGGTATCATCTGTCTGCTCTCTCAATCTAAACAATAACAATAGTAATATAACTGTCCCCGAAGGCATGACGATGGGAGGAATGTAAAAGGTAAATTATCATTTTCAAAAGATCAATTATTGATAATGGTAACAGTTTACCAACCCCTATCTAGTATCCCATAATCATACAGTACTGCAAAGGTGAGTACAAAGCTGAATGGAAGCCAGATTTGTGGTGCATTTTAGGTAAACATGCTTACACAATAATGCGGTTTAGTTGAGAGTCAATACTGTAATACTGACGTCAAAATCACTTACCCGCAATTGCCTGCAGTGAATGTTAAGCAGATTAGAGATGATGAGTTTTTCCACACAGTAAATGTTAGCTTTGCTCTGGTAACACACTCAGTGAAAACCACTCAATCCCAGATGCTTTCTCTCTGCCCAGACATGGAAAATGGAAGGCAGCTAACAAATAGATTCTGCAGTTTGTGCCTTTGGCATTAATAATCTACATCTTTATACGAGGGGATTCTACAAAAACACTTTTTATGTTTTATTCTCCTTTTGCCTTTGGCTATGTATTTTAAATTCTAACCAGACTCGGAAACCAGCAGTACAATTCTCCAAAATACACAAGTAGTCATGTCATTTGTCTGTTATTTGGCTTTCAATTTGTGAGAGAATAGCAATCTGAATATCTCCTCCCATTTCTGTCTGCCCTCTCTTTTTCCCTTCACATGGGACATGCTTGTTGGGTTGTGGTTGGTGCCTCAGTGGACGGACAGTGGCAGGAGTGGAGCTCTTGGAGCGATTGCTCGGTGACCTGTGCCAATGGCACTCAGCAGAGGACCAGGCAGTGCTCAGCGGCCGCCCATGGGGGATCTGAGTGTCGCGGTCACTGGGCAGAAAGCAGAGAGTGCCATAATCCTGACTGCACAGGTAAAATCCTGAGCCTCTTAATTCTGTATCCGCTTTGATGTCTAAATTCAAAAATCATGTTTTGAAATGGGGGGAGTGGGAAGAGAGACAAAAAACTGTCCGTCCCACATTGTTGCCGCCATCATTACAACAACGAGTGCTAAAATAAATAACTATATATATATATATATATATATATATATATATATATATATATATATATATATATGTACACATGCAGCCTGATTTCACTCGTTCTGTACGTACTGAAAACCTCTGCAGCAAGAAACAAAGCTGTGTTGTAAGAATCAAGAATAATGTTTAAGACCATGCTCTATCAATTGGATTTGTAAAATCCAGTTAGATATACTGTATGCCTTTCACATAATTCAGGGTTAGCTGTCCAAACTGTCTGTCAACATCATAGACGTATTAGAGGCTGAAAGATGTCGGCTTAGCGGTCTCCATCAGGCTTTGAATTGTCTGATCATATGAAGGGCCGGAGCACTCTCATAATCTCCTGATGCAATTTTCACTGCAGCAGCTAAAACATTTTTTTTTGTTCTGTAGTTCACTAGTATGTGTGTGGCGAAGAGATTCCTCACAAATTTTTAAAAGTCAGTTGAAATGTTGTGTAACCACGCCAGTCAACCTTATGCTCTCTTTGACCACCAAAATAGCACATGCTTGAGACTCCGTATTTCCAATTTGTGCTCATGATAATGATGATAATGAAGCAGGCGATGCTGTTGTTTGCCTCACAGTGAGAGGAGGCATTATACAATCCATTCATTTATTAATGAGGCCTACATATGTAGCACTTATTTCTTTGTTACTGAGATGAAAGATCCAGCATTACTGAGACAGCACAGTCCAGGCCTTCATTTAACAACGGTGTTCATTGCTAGTGGCATTGCCTTGCTTTGTAGAACACAAAGAAAGAGTTCATTGCAAACCCAAAAGGCTATGTCTTTCAGAAACAGTTCAATATATATTTGAGTAATTTAGTGTGCTGAAAGGCAACAGGCATTCTTTGAAAAGAATGAAACAAAACAGAATAAAGTAAAAAAAACAGACTAATGAATATATTGAAGGCCTGTGCAGGATTTTAATTAATGTTATGCGTTTCAAAATTGAAAGATTTTCTCCGGGAGTGCTGAAACAAGGAGCTCTTTGAAACACATGAGCGTGCATCTGTCTGAGAAATCAGCTGCCCTGATGTGAAGTAGAGGCGTCAGTATCTACTGGGATTTCATTTGATCAATGTCTTGCGGATAGTTTTAGCCAACAGGTCACAATGGTTTCTGTTTTGTTTCACCTCCGGAAGCAATCCTGACAGAGGTTAGTTGTAGGACACAAAATAGCCCTGCACGTGTGAGGGAGGGGGTAAGTGGAGGTTAGAATGAGAGTGGAGTGTGTTTCCTGCTCACAGGGCTTTGTACCTTTCCGTTCAGACAAGGGCATGTGATTTACTACGCTGCTGAAGGGAAGCATCTGTTTTTGTGTCTAATGCACAATTTAACAGTGTTCGTTACAAGGACATAAAACATGCTGCTGGTTTTGGAAACTTCAGCATAAATGCGGCTTAATATTGGCAAAGTGAGGGGAATTATCAGCACTCACCAAGTACCTTCTTTTAGTCATAAAACACACATTCTCATGATTATTCAAAGTACTCTCGTTCATTTTTGGAATATTACCAACAAACTGCATCTGCAAACTGAATGAATGGATAGCGAAATAGGATAGCAAAATAAATAAATGTAATCAAAAATCAATAACATAAAAATAAAAGCTTAAATGGCACACGATAACATTTGCACACGGTGATGTATAATTTTGGTTGATTTTCTGTTGTTTTTTAATGCCTCTGAGAGTATCTGTTTCTAACCGAGGATGCTTCTGTTGTAGCTAACGGACAGTGGAATCTTTGGGGTCCGTGGAGCGGCTGCTCGAAGTCCTGCGACGGCGGATGGCAGAGGCGAGTGCGGGTGTGTCAGGGTGCAGCGGCGACTGGGCAGCAGTGTGATGGCACTGGAGAGGAAGTCAGAAAGTGCAGTGACCAGCGCTGTCCAGGTGAGCCAAAGAATAACATGACTTACATCTGAATGAAAGTGAAGAGATTATTATTTCTGATGAGTGAATTATTATTATTATGTCGTGCCGACACACAAAAGTTGTGATTATATTACAATACTAAATGGCATTCTCATATTCACCAACACTATACAGATTTGATCACCTATATTTCCATACCTCCTTGTGTGTAATATGAAGAAATTGTTGCATCATATTAGACATCCTAAAAAGCTCTTTGCATCCATATAGTTACTCTTGTGCCACTTTGCTTTTAAGCGCCCTATGAGATTTGTCCGGAGGACTATGCAGTATCAATGGTGTGGAGACGGACGCCTTCAGGAGAACTGGCCTTTAATAGATGCCCACCCAATGCCACAGGTAAGGACATGAGCAATAGCTTTATTTACAAATGGTTTAGTGTGCATGCAGAGGTCCATCATTTATTTAGGCTAGTCTTCTTATATTATTATTGCCCGTCTTTCTTCCCCTCAGGAAAAACTAAAAACTCTTTGTGACCCATCCTGTGGGAGTGAAACAAAAAGAGTAGTTTGCTCATTAAAGGCAACAAAGTGATGGAATATATTTGAATATGTATGATGTCAATTCAGCCTTTTGCTTAACTGCAAAAACATGTCATTGATTGACCTAAAGTTGACTCATTTTGGCGTAATGGCTGTTTAAATCACTCCAACAAATGCAACTGTCTCTCTACGATGGTAAAATTACCCAGCAATTTTACACTAATGTTATAGTATCAGTGTTAGACTGCACATCACAATGCTACTGCCTAATTATGCTACATTATGAGGAATGATGGTAGATTCCTGCCACCATATCAAGCTGTCTTTTCAAACAAGCCTTTTACTTTTTAAAGCTGCCTGACTAATCTTCACAGAAACAAATCAGCAAAACATCATGATAATAATATAAACTATATACTGTGGCAACATCTCCGTCTGCAGAGAAGGCACATACCCTTTCATCCAATTTCCACATGCAGTGATGTAACTCATGGCTACATCCGTGTGAATGGAAAACTAAATGTCAACTGTGATTCTGAGAGAGGAAATAGAAAAACACACAGAGGTCTGTTCTCCGACATTAAGCAGAAGCTTTAAAATGAGCACGGAGGGAAGAGCATTAGAGCGGAGGGTGTGAGTTCTCCAATAGGGTGAGACTAACACGCAGTTCTTGAAAAGAAGAGAGAGGGGAGGGAGAAAGGGGGGAAAGAATGCAACCTCTGTCGAAGCATCTTTTTTGTTTTTGTTCCTGTTGAAGGTCAGTTTGCTAACAAACAAGACAGAACAATGAAGCGCTGCTGCGTGCTAAAGTTACCGGTTGATTTGACACGCTGAGCTCTCGTAAAATATTTAATCAATTGAAGGGGTTTTGAGTCGACATTTCTTCCCTGTGAAATAGCTAACTGGCAAAGTAGATGTAGCAGCAAACATGCTGTCATTCACAGATGGCTCACCTGCGGCAAAGTTGCGCAGAGTAAGATTTACTAGCATGACATTAGCTTCCTGGCTTGACATTAGTTTTTATGGCTAATAACTGTTTGGCACCATACGAAGCTATTTCCAGATCGCCAGGAGGGCCTGTTGTTTTTGTTTTTTCTTCCTCTCCGTACAATGTTGTTGGAAATTTAACACCACTGCTGATTAAGAATTTAATTTACACCAAGAAGTGTCTTTAATGTATGTGCCAGATCCAGGTCACTCAGTCAGTCAGGGTGAGACAGTTGGCGCCTTTATAAAGCCAAACTAATTAGTGTTTTTACTGAGCGGGATCACATTAATAAATTAAAGTAATTATAAAATCATTGTTGTGGACCCTTGACATTAATGACTCATTTATCCTACATGTTGTTTTTTTTTTTATAGAATTTGGATTCTGTTACAGAGCTTTCACTGACTGCTGTAATACAGAGATACATGTCATTACTGCAGTCTGTGTGCTGTTGTGTGTCATTATCATACAGTAGGTCAACACGTGTTTATCAGTGATGGTGAACTCTGTGCTACTGCACTACGATCACAACAATTCGCACACAGGTTGCCGCTCCACTTTACCAGAGAACCAGGACCTGTCATGATTGCCCAAAAGAAGGGCAGTGTCATGATAAAAGGCTTTATTTGTAAAGCCAATAATCACAGTTCCAGTGTCAGTGGGTTTCACAAAGCCCACATTCTGAACCTATAATTTAAAACAACACCTCCCATCCTTTGACCTGTCACTAGATCAAGGTCAAACCCACACTATACTCTTAATGAGGAAAATGCGAGTAGGAACCAGAACGCCTCACAGACAGACATCCTCCTTCCAGGAGAGCCAGACATGTGATGGCTACTGAGAGCAGGTAAACAAAGATGAAATGTAAGTTGTGCGACGTGAATGCAGTAAGACAGCTTGGTTGAAGGGTCCAAATATGTCGGGGGGGGGGGGGGGTCATCCGAGTCTATTCAGCCGTAGTCACTGCCGTCATCAAGGTCACCATAGGAACAGCACCCGGTGCAGAGGCGTCAGCACCGCCTCGGTCATCATGGATGACAACTGCCACCAGAGGCGAGAAGGCAGAACAAATCGGGACGAGACACTCAGAGACACACAGAGACACACAGCAGATGATATTTGTTCACTTTGTATCATCGAAACAAAGGTTCATACATTGGGAAACACAAAAGCCCTCGATCAAGGCTAAAGTGAAACAGCAGTTTCTGATTTTCTTTTAATACTGCACAGAATTCTTGATGTGCTTCATCATCTTTCCTCCTTTTTACAGTGATGTACATTATAACATGTAAGTGAATAACATATGCTTTGATATTTGCTAAACATCAAATATGCTGAATACCATTAGTGAAATATAATCTAGTAGATGCATTATTTTCCCTACTTGACACCTGCAGTTACTCGTTACTCTGCAGAAGAGATTTTGCACGTAAACGTTATTGTGCTCTTATTCATGTAGACGTCTAAGGAGAGCCCTGAATCTCAATTATCAATTAAAGTTTGAGTCAGACAACTGAGAGAAGGAGCAATCAAAGCAACAGAACCACGAGCTATCAAACAAACACTCCACAGGTTAACACGGAGGAAAATAATCATGTGCTCAAACACAAGACATTATCCTTTAGAATGAATGAGACAATTGTATGTGTTATATTTAGGGTTCCTTTCCCTAAAACAAAGATGTGTCTTCTACACACTAAGTCTGTAAAAAAACTGTCTCAGAGAGTGCTTTTAGACACATCTTATCTGTAGCTCCTAGGGCAGTAAACACCGTTTGAGCCTCCCATCTTAGGGAGGATTGTTTGGACAGCAACAGGTCACCGCCTCAGTGGAGTGCAGCCTTGCTTTTTAATCAAGCGCATCTCTACCTACCAATATTTCATACTCAACTTGCTCTCCATACATCACTGATGATGCGAGAAGAGATGACAGATTGGTGCAGAATCACAGCAAAAGGAAAATTGCTCTTCATCTGACCTCACTGGCCCGATCCCACTGGCAGTTTGAGAGATCCAGTTCTACATAAGAGAAAACTATATGTATTTACCAAAAGTTAAGTACACATTAATAAAACTGTCATCTATTTCCATTAAAAGTAGGGAAAGCTTTTTCTTTTGGTACTTTTAACCGCCCATTCCCACCTCAGTAATGCATATCACATGAGCTCTTGCTAGTAGGTATTAATTTTCTCTGAAAAACAGTTTTTGTCAACAAACAAAAAAACGAGCTCTGGTCCAAGCATTTCACTTTTAAATGGTTTTGGCCTTGGGCAATTTGTGTCTCCTAGTGCTGCTGAATTCAACATCAAAATACAGTATATAGTGAAATGACTGCAGACTGCAGGTGATCAAGCATCTTTTGAATGCCTTCCCGTAGCTTTGGATTTAATCTCATCTTTGAAATCAATACAGACAAAAGATTCTCATCTGTCATTTCAGGAACTTGACCTCTTATTGCTTTGTGTCTTTTTTGGCAATTCCCACTTAAAGCGCACAGTCTTTCTCACTTCACAATGACCTTTAAGAATGTCAGAGCCAAAACGTAAAATCCTAATTTCTAGGTAGAGCCAGCCTGCATGAAATACACTTTTTCGGAGTGTGAGGACTTAAAAGATCATTGGATAACAATGTGAAGATAGTCTGTTGTGTGTTGCCGTCTTTACCAAGAGGGGTCTGGATTATGAAAGTAAATATAAGCTCCCAGGTGAAGCCAGTTAGGAGAGAGACAGATGCTCAGCGCGGTGTAGAGCTGTAGGCTTCTCCTGCTGCCCTCTCGGCTGTCTCATAGCGCTGCATGGGCGCTCCCAGGATATAGCGATGTTTGCTGCGCACTCATGGCTTCAGTGCATATCACCGGGTAGTAGCTGTGGAAAGGGTGGGCGTCGGAGGTGTGGTTTTGATCTCTCTCTGTCTGTGTGTGTTAGTGTGTGCAAGACACAGAGAGAGAGAAAGAACAAGAGATAGCTAGGCACAGGTGCCAGGGGAAATGTTTTGTTCTGTGGGAGTTTTCCTCAGGATGTCAAGCACCTGTGTTGGAGCGGTGGGGTGATGTGTGAAGTGTACTCCACCGGGTCGACAGCAGGGAAGGTGTGATGTTGGACCCCTATGCAGGATGTGTACGCCGATGTGGGTGGATACTGGGTGGTTCTGCTATTTCAGAATCACTGTTTAAATGCCTGACAGCTATCACAGTTGAGTTGCTGCATGCTTGAATAAGTCACTGTAAGTTGCATTAACACAGCACACAGTGCATTTATTTAAAGCCATGGGGATGTGTCTGCCGCTCATAATTCAAAGCCAGTTCGGTTCAAATACTGCGGCCCTTTCCCTCCAGAAACATCTGCCTCAACCACTGCAAAAGGTAATGGGCAATATCAAATGTTGATTGTGGGTGATAGGCAACAGAAGTAGACAAAAGGGAGGAAGATAAGTCTCTAATGAAAATAATTAATACTTTTGTCTTCCTATCTTTTTTGTATTTTTTTCCTTTTCCTGTATCCAACACCCTCCACTCCACCACTTCCATCTGCCTTTATTTTGCCTCTTCTTTGGTCTTAATCCCATACCCCCTCCTCTCTACGTCTGCATCCCCATCTCCCCTCTCATCACTTCCTCCTTCGCTCCTTCTCCTCTCTAAATGTGTCCCTGTCTTCTTCCTCTGCAGGCACCACTAGTCGACGCTGCTCTTTGGATCACCGTGGTATGGCCTTCTGGGAGCCGCCCAGCTATGCTCGATGCATAACAAATGAATTCAGATACTTGCAGCAATCAGTAGGTGCAAAGTCAGCTCCCTCTCACTGCCTCTGTTTCCAATGCATCATAAATTACCTCCCCAGTGTTTTCCCCATCCCCCTCATTCCCATCACACCGTAGCCAAAGATTAACCACTTTCAAAAGATGAGCAAATTAAAACATGATTTTGCCTTTTTTTTTCTCTGTGTAATAAATGGTCCCCTGCAGTCCACTTCTTTTGAACTATTTGATTTAGAGTTTTTGGCATGTTGTCATCCATGTTTGTCTTGTTGCTTCAGCTTGTTGATCTTTTACACTTTTATGTTGTTCCTCACTTGCTCTGTACGTCATTTTAACTAACATCAACTAGAATACATTTTTGTATTGCACCATCAAGGTACTGGATATCAAAGCATATTGTGGAAATTGAGTGAATGGTGACTGACTTCTTTTCTATAGAATGACTTATTCACAAAAAGATCCTGGTGTAAACCCTTTCATCCTTTTTCATCTCATGAGACATCTGGATCAGAGAGAAACTCTTTTCTTTTATTTACTTGTATTTAAGTCTGGGTCTATTTCAGAGGGCTTTACTAAATAGCATTTATTTTTGCTTTGGTGTGTTTGACTTTTCTCTGGAAACACAATAGAATTTCCACTAGAATAAGTAATTTTGAAAATCCTCCATCACCGTTAAAATTAAAATAATTCAGAAGAGCTGAGATAGCACATAAAGCCTTGCACCTGGGAACCTGTATTTATGGACACAAACCCTGTGCAATGATGTGAAATGTCATTTCACTGTGCAATTTCGGCCTAAATGTGTGTCTTCTGCTCCAGTTAACTCTTTTCTTCATATCGGCTCATTTCAAAACATCCGAGAGGCAGAATACATTTCGTCCTGGCTTAGATATAAGTGTCACATTAAGGGCCTTAGAGAGCGGAGTCTTTCTTCCTGATTTTTTTCACTCCATTTAATTCAAATGTGGAGTTTAGTGTGCGTCTCTTGAAACCTTGCAGATGACACAGATGCCCCAAGTCTTGTCTTCTGCTGTTTTTGGAGGTTCAGGGGCACCTTGCGAAGGGCCAGAGGATGCTGGCCGGGGATGGGATGTCCCAGGTCACCAAAAACCTGCTGGACCTCACTCAGAGGAGGAACTTCTATGCTGGGGACCTGCTGTCTTCCGTGGAGATCCTTCGCAATGTGACAGAGACCTTCAAGAGAGCCAGTTATGAGCCATCTTCAGATGATGTGCAAGTAAGTGGACAGTGGGTTTATTTGAACACATAGACGTGATGCTGTTTGAAATGTATTCATAACCTACAGCAAGGTGGCTTACAAGTGTGTCTCTTATGACTAAATAATCAACCGGATAAAGGCAATGTTTGGTGCTGCAAACACGTAATATATGAGAAAAAGCACAAAAGCATGTCTGAAATCACACACAATCTGACAAACGCACCCCACGGCTCCATTGTATCAAGAGATCTTCTCCCCATCCTAAGCTGTTTCATCTCATCATGTTGAGGTTGACTGCAGTCTTGATCCTCCTTATGTCAATAGGATGATGGAGATTATAGCTAAAGCTCCACCTCCATCACCAATAACACAATTTATATCCCCAGAGCTGTGTCATTTTCAAAGACACCCTTCTTAGGCCTCTTTGTGCTGCCCTGCATGCCAGTTTCAATGTGTTTGGCTCATGCTGTGTTTTAGAGGGAGCTAAATGGGAAGGGACTAGATGTTGCTCTCTATTTGAGCAAGCTTTGAATATTGTATGTGTGCTAATGATAAACCTAATTCTCCATTGTAGTTTTTGAATGTTACTTTGTTCTTCCTCTGCAAAGAGAAATAAGTAATCATGCTGGGAAATGTTTAAGTTAAGAGTAGAAATAATGTATACTTTAAATCTGTGAAAGTTCTGTTAGTTTTATAATATAACACAGTGCTTTTTCCACTGACTATTATGTTTTATATAATAATATTACAAATTAAATATATTTTATTGGATATTTGAACATCACAATATACCCATTATGTTGGATGTTGTACTATTAAAAACAAACAACCAAGATATTGAATATTAGTGATTCATGCATTTGAGCATCGGCTGAATGTAATCAGACTTATTTGGCTCACAGCTTGTACCTTAGGTTAGGATGCAGGTATTGGATCAGCAAAATGTTGAACTCACCAAATTATGCACGTACAAAGCACACTGGTATTTGGACTACAACATGTCAGAGATGCTCTTTTATGCACATGTTTCCCACTGGATGTGAGATGGCCGATCTGATGCTAATATTCTACAGGAATAAAAATCCAAACGTCCCGGTTATGGATGGGCAAACATAAGGCCCATTCAACCATTTTCTCACCATATAACATCTATGAGGAAAGCATCCTGTCCATGGTTATTACGAGAGCTCGATAGTGTGTGAGGGCAGACAGGAGAGCAGGCAGCCAGCGCACCCGCCCCCGACACACACACACACACACACACACACACACACACACACACACACACACACACACACACACCTACACACACACACACACCGCGTGTCTCTGAGCTAATGCAGTGTTAAAGTGGGCACATTACCACCAGAGGGAGCATAAGCATTCAAGTAGAAAACAAGATAGCCTGTGTCAAGAGAGAGAGAGAGAGAGCCACTCCCTCAGGCACATTGTAGACCAGACAAAATAACAAGGCTAAAGATCAGACAGGGGTCCTTTTACTACTGCAGGCATGCACCCCGAGCAGCCCCTGCTGCAGAAGAAGACAATTCACACAGCTGCTCAAACATTCCCTTTCATCTTCCTTTCTGATTGCAGCTTCTCTCCTCTCTAGCTTTAAGTGTTTGCTGCAAGCTGCAGGAGGTTTGAGGTATATTTCTGCCAAAGCTAATGCACAAATTCCATCTTTTCTCTGGTGAAACCATCATGGTTTCAGTGTCAGATTTCCTGGTGCAATTGAGCCCCGCAGCAACCGTCATTATTCCCTGCTAGAAATCCCTTGAGAAATGTCAGTTTATTATCCATAACTGTTCTCTTTGAGTGCATAGTGTTTATGTGTCATGATTTTAAAAAGCATCTTCGCTGCTGTGCCTGTAATACTTCTGCGTGGGTGTGTTACATATTTTCCCTTTCATCATCTCCACAGAACTTCTTTCAAATCATCAGCAACCTCCTGGAGGAGGAAAATAAGGAGAAATGGGAAGACGCACAAAAGGTAAGCACGTCGCTGTACACTTAAATAATTCAGGTTGCTGCATGAATGCTGTGTGTCTCCACAAAAATCAACCCAATGCTTCATTGCTGTTTCTCCTTTTGAATAGCAGAGATACAGAAAAGTCAGGTTAGTCTCGAGAGGATGTTTTATTACATATATCTCTGTGAGAGGTCATTTAGCTGGTGTGACATCTGGCCTCATTTAGAAAAAACTAGTTCTTCAGAGCTCCACTTGGTGGCAGCAGCACTGCCACAGAGATTGTCCAACCATGAGCACTGCAGGACTCCATCATACAAGTTGTTTCACCCAGCTGATACAGATCACGGCCACCAGTGGGATTAGACCATTACTTCAGCTGAATTGGACCTCAGATCAAACAGTGTTGATGTTTTATTGTTTGTATCTAAGATTCTAATTTGCGGTCTGCCTTTCTCTGACATTGTAAGGCAGCTCCATCAAATGGAGAAGCTGTTTAGTCCAAAGCATAGTCTCAATATCTAATACACATTTAGGGACAACAGACTGCAGCACTACAGTAATAGTGGACTGTAGATCAAAGTTTAAGTACAGAACGGTGCACTCAACACTGTATTTATCCAAGGAGGTCGGTGTCTGGTTTTACGTCCTCTCAGCGTGAGAGGTGGCAACTGTCGTTTTCAAAACTGCCACTGGTGTCTGAGAACCTGAGCCCTGAAATCCCTCTCTAACAGAGATACCATCTGTGATGACTGTGAGTCTGCAGAGGGCATCTGCTCTGTTGTCACCTTCACTGCTAAATTGACATAAATTGGGTATCACCTGCACCGACACATGACTGAGGGGGTGTCTTAAAGTCAGTCAGATCTCTTTTTTTGTCTTTGTTTCTCCATGCCTGACTTAGTAGGGGAATGCAGCAGTTCAAACTCAGCCAGGAGTGCCAGTCCTTGTTGTCTCTACAGGCAGTAATTAGGTGTTTACTCACTGCAGCTTTAGTTCGGCAGGCCTCAAAGGTAGGTTGTCGGTGAGAAGAGCTTGCAAATGAGCGGGGTTGTCAGTGTGAATGCGTCAGAGATGGAGACAGACAGATCAGAGGAAATATAGGAAAGGTTGTCTATGTGATTGAACACCCAGAAGAGAAATGTGTTAATTATTTCTGTAGTTATTAATGTGCCTGCCCGTGGAGTACTGCTTCAGTTTCTGCACTCCACCAAGAGGACCTTGGCGAAGCGACGTCATCTGATTTCAACAGACGACGCTTGGACTTCACAGTTGTCAATATTTCTCACTTGCTGTCTTTTTTTGCATGAATGAGTGTTCTGAGCTCAGTGTCCACAGCACCCACACGCTGCGTGCGGCGGACATTCACATGAAACACCTCACTATGAGGTTTTACTGGCTCTGTGCAGAGATCACTATATATTCAACTCCTGTCACTGTTACCATGGCAAGCAAAGGAAGAGCTCTGTCTACACAACCTCCACTGCAGCCATTTCCCCGCGCTGCCTTCACATTTCACGGTTGCCATGGAGACCAGCCGAATGAGCATGACTGCACTGTGCGTCAGACATGCCGGAAGGGGCGACGTGATGTGCTTTTCTCCCCCACTCCGGCTTTCACTCTGCTGTGTCAGAGGCTCTCAACTTCAGCATCACCAATCCGCCTGCCTGGCTTAGCAGCGTCACACGTCGAGGCACACGCAGAACACAAGGTGTTACCGAGGAGGGAAGTACCTGCCTCAGGTGTTTGTTGAAAACCAAGAGTGAGGTGTTAATTGCTAAATGCCACTTGAAGGCCTCCCCAATTGCCTGAAATCACTGTTGTGTGCATACCACATTACTCTGAAAGACATTTTGAAATGTTGTCACCTCATTATTCTGTGGAGCTGCTATTTTGTGAAATGTGTTGCATAAATGTCGTCATGTGTGGCAACAATCAGTATTCTTGATATCCCAGTCAAGCGACAAAACTGGTGCCCCTAAAGCCTCTCATTAGATCTGCCCCATAACCACTTGATTGGCAGCCATGCCAGCGCTCCAGTCTTCTGAAGGTCAATTATCGGATTAGTGTTCTTTTGATCTATCGGTTTGGAGGAAAGAGCCGAAAGAACAGCGTTACTGGTCCAGCCATGGATCTGTCCATGTTGCTGAATTCCAGTCTCTGCATTCTCTCACTGGGCGCCGCTGTCCATGAAGCGTCACATGAACCCAGGCAATCACCCTTGACTTGGCAGAGCCGTTCAGAAGAGGAGCCAACCAGCAACTGTGTGTGCAAACCCGGTGGTTATGGCTCTGATGCTGGTCTCACACGGATGGCTCAATTAGGACTGCATCTATCTACCCATTCTTTACGTGATCATTTGAGCTGTGAACCAGCAGATACATTGAACATCTTTACTTGAAAATAATATAACACTGTAAATCTAAACAACTGTAACTCTGTGACCTCTTCTATTATTGCTTTTCTGTTTATTTAGCGCCATATTATAATTTTTTTGGTATGTTCTTCTAAGCTTCTGCATTCAACTATATACCTGCAAGCTTATCTCTAATATGCTGTCTTTTACTATTATTATGTTAGGCTCCACACTCCCATCTTTTCGATGACAATGGCCATCATGAAAATATCCTCTTGTGTTTTTATCTTGTCCAGATCTATCCCGGAGCAGTGGAGCTCATGCAGGTCATAGAGGAATTCATTCACATTGTTGGACTGGGCATGAAGGATTTCCACAATGCCTATTTGATGACTGGGAACTTGGGTAAGAATCGGCCCACTTTTCCTCCATACCCACAGCCACTGAGCTCGTTTTAGCATCTATTTCTGCTTGACATGGACACATAATCCCTGTGCTCTGCTGACTCCTTGTGTCAATTTCCCCACCATCATTAATTTAGGATAAATGGTGCATGGTAAGGGTGGGGGAGTAACATTACTGCTAATCAATAATGTTAATTAAAACTGAGCTTGTGGTCTTAATGTGCTA
Organism: Taurulus bubalis; assembly: GCF_910589615.1. Classification (NCBI taxonomy): domain Eukaryota; kingdom Metazoa; phylum Chordata; class Actinopteri; order Perciformes; family Cottidae; genus Taurulus; species Taurulus bubalis. Next base: position 15,188,731 of record NC_136602.1, read on the forward strand.
AATTCCTATGAAAACACTTAACACTCATTTTGATATCCAGAGTGTGCAGTGTAGGAAGAAGAGCTTTTCTTTAATGGAGCTGTAAAGGAACAAAATGACACATAGTATATTTTATACTATTTCACATAAGCTAAATACAATTGTGAAGTAATTTTTTATTGTGTAAAGCAAATGGGTTTTGAATAGAAATGCAATAACAGGTGCAGGCAATTATTGTTTTATTATTCACTATATCGTATTCAAAACCCACGCGCTTTTCATTCATCATAGACATGTAATATCTATCCATACTTTCAAAGGCATTTTTTTCAACGATCAAAAGAAATATATGTGTCATATTTGAAGGTAAAGTAATACTGTGTGATGTGGCACTGTACTGCAGTCCTTTGAGAAAGACATGATTAGCAGAGCGTATCCTAAAGCACGTTGCGCAGAAGTGCAGCAGCATAACAAAAGATTGTTTGTCAGTTCCATTCGAGATAAGCAGTCATGCATAAACATTGTGGGCGTGTCTGCTAAAGGGATATAACATTGGAACTGAAATTACAACGTATTCTTTGCAGCTGTAATAAATCAAAAATCTAAAATTCTCCACCACTGATTGGGGTCCGGATTATTAACTCCCCTTTTTTTGATAAAAGAGTTGTCTTTGAGCAGTATTTCTCATTCCTTCTGTTCTCCTGGGTTCTTTTTGCTGCTGCCTCTTGGATGATCTGAGGTCTCTGTGGCATTTCATTTCATACTCAGCCATAAATGGTGTCTTACTGGAATGGAATAATAGAACTGCAGTCTTGATTTATTCATGCTGCAAGTGAATATGAGCATGTACAGCTGGCTGGCAGGCAGTTCCTCTGGAGGAGAGAGGCTTCTTCCTCGTGTTTCTCTTACAATAGCCAACATTTGACCCATTTCTAGCAAACACTCACACTCAGTGGCTCTTTATGGTAAATTATTTCCATAATGATGAATAGGAATAGCATAACAAACATGGCACAATGAATGCACCCATCAAAATACCATTATTAAGCACCATGAGACGCAAATTAAGTAAATAAGGCGCGAATGCATTTTAGAATGCCAAGCATTAATGACTTCTTTCACAGACGTGAGAATATGTCTGTGCCCTTCCACTGTTTTATTCTCCTTCCAATTTGGCTCAATGGCAACACCCCCTCTTTCTGCTTGAAAAAAACATTAACACATGACCCCTGCTTTGTACAAAATATGTAATCTATTCTGTGTATTCAAGTGTTTTATCCAGTTTTATACACATTCCTTGAACAGCAGTGTGTATTGCATAGCTAAACTCGAATGTGAAATACTTGACTCTAATTATATTCGTCAGCCGTAAGACTGTCGAGCTTCTCCTCAAGTCTGTGGGACTGTGGATTAAATCGTGTCAGACATGATACGACAGAATATTGTTTGGTAAACATGGAGTCATGATGCAACTCAGCATTGTGTTTCAGTTTTAAAGAAAGCACTGAGTGGCATAATCAGGTCCCTTTCTTGGAAGACTACACTGGAGTTATTTCACCACTTATATTTTACTGCTGACTTTTTTCCAAGCATGCTATTACTTTTACAATTCATAATATGCTTTGTTCGATTAGTTTCTATTAAGATCATACCATATGTCCATTAACTTACAGAGCCTCGACTCAATCAGTCTACTAAAAGGATCACAATGTCTTTATGCTTACTTTCATCAAAGTCCTGATACATGGTTGGGTGCCACTGCATTTAAAGGGGCCTTGATTTAAAACTATACTTGACTGAATTGATGTATGTTTATTTTCACACGTGTACAGAAATAATAGAAAACATTGGCTGCATGTAAGATGGTAAAAGTCTTATACTTTTTGGCATTAAAACAGTGTGTGTTTGTCAATTTTCAGTTAATGGAGCCAATACAGAGAGAACCACCAGTAACTGTTAAGTTTCACAAACCTGGATCATGCCACAAATTAATGTGATCTAAGGAAACTACACTAAAATCAATGGTCCTTTTTAAAACATAAGACAAACTGTGTTGGTGTGTTGGCATGACCTGCCAGTAGTGGAGCTTATTAGAAATACTGACACATCTCATTTTGATAGGATAATTAAAGTTGAATATTTCAGACTAGGTGCCTATAAATGAGTGTGATGAAACCTGATAGAAAAATGATGACTGTAACTCAACACTGATATGCATTGCTCCCTATGCAGAGGTGGGAGGGTGGGGAAGGGCGGGGACTAGCAACATGTTATATATCATTTGACTTTCACTCTTATTTAGCAACATACGCTCATACCGAATGTGCATTAAATGTATTGAGAACTTTTTTTTAAAGAAAGTAGCTTCCAGATATTTTTGTTGTTGCATCTTACAGTTCTCCAGGTGCGACTTAAATCTTCCTGATTACTTCATGCACCTTTTTAATGAGTTGCAGATGTGTTGGATCCTCAGTTTCACTAATGAAACAACCCCCCTATCCTTGACACACATTTAGCTGAAATACACAAAATGGACAACGTTCTCAGTCCTTTGGTCTTTTTAGTTTCCATCCTTTATGGTGCATTGCTTCCTGTACATTTCCACGGCGCTAAAAGGCTCGAGGATAACTGAAAAAAATACATCATTATTATGTTGTTCTTTTAACACTCAGAGAAATGGACTGATAAATATGATGGCTGAACATTTTCAACATAACGTAATTTTAAGCCATTAAAGGTTTAATGCGTATGTGCAATTTTGAATTTTTGTATACATAAAATAATTGGAGGGGGCAGTTTATTAATGGCACATTTGGAAAGCACGTTAGTTTTGTCTGTAAAAAAAATGCTAAAGTGCAGAATAACGATCATTTTGATGATGCAGAACTGAAGCTGCCTGATTTCCGATGCAATTTTTTTGGGAAAATCTTAGCACAGAGGCAGAGGGGCAATTTGGCTTTTGAGCAATTATTTGAAGTTGTAACAGTAATGAGCTGCCTCTGGCTAGACTCAACCAGTACCTTGCTTCCCTGCTGGTGTAAAAATATGAAGGTCTTCTTGGGAAAATAGGGCCTTTATATAACAGGTGCATTCATTCAGTCATATTTTACTGTGTATTTGGAAAATAAGTAAGAAACCATACTCTATTTTGATAATACACAATTAAGACATGGAACACAGAGTTTGCAGGGTAAGGATTTCACTCCTAGACAAAGCAGAGGCTTTAATCGCCATCCACACAGTAATGTCAGCTCACACTGCAGCTGAGGCCTTTTTGATTAAAGGAATGGAAGGTTTTGCAGCTCCATCGGTGGAAGCCAAGTGGAGATCATCTGGCTGAGTAAGATATTGCAGCATCATTTTGTCAGTAATTTATGGCAGCCTTTTGACACGTAGATAAATACTGGCTGTCACCGGTGCATCGTCCTCTGTCCTCCTACTTTTAGTCAAATAACCTTGATTGCGAAAGTCTCTCCACTCCAGCAACTAATTCTCTCTCCTTACAACCAAACACTTGGAGGACAATGTGAAACATGAGACATTTTAGAAAATTAGACACCACTTTAGAGGTGAAAGACATCATGCACTTTTGACATTTTTGTTCTGGCTATCTATTGTGAGGCTTTACTTCATGGTCGAACGGATACTTTGACATTGATAATGATTAATTGATATTACACACACATGCGACAGCAGTAAATGCTCATTAATTTGTTTTCTGTGTAAAATGTTTGTGTTGTCTGACCTCTCATGAACACATTCAGACGCAATGAGCAATGCTATAATTCCCGCTCGTGAAAATGAGCCATACAGAATACTTTGTGCACTGAATCGGTGTTCAGATTCCTCACAATCCTAAAGGATCACTTCATTTGTGCTGTCTAGCCCCATCAGGCAAGTGCAAAGCCCCATTTACCTGCAGAATTATCCAGGACTCTGAAAGACAGTCGTACTAGCACCCTGTTGTGTTTCACAGTGTGCCTCCGCGACTAAAACTATACAAACACACACACTTACCACTGCTGCGCCGAACATCTGGCGCTGTGAACAGGACTCTTTGCAAATGGCGGTTCTTGTGGTGCTCTGTGATTTTGTGCCCGCTGCTGGATCATCCGAATCACACAGACACACCTTCTGTCACACATTTCACTCAACATGGAGTCTTGCCAGGATTTGAATTGAATTATTGGCAGAGCACAAGGAACAATGGAGCCTTTGCATCAGGATTAGCCTCAGATTCCCCTCACTAAAGCGCCACCTGACTGGGACTGGATGTGATACCAGGTAGAGAACAGTGCAGCTTTATCCTCCCCTTGTAATGCTGAGGCCCTTTCAGTTGATCCTGCAGGTATTTCCTTGTCACTGCCTTAGAACATGGACTGGCCTTTTATGGCACCTCAGCAGGGAGGCGAGAGAAGGAAAGAGTGATTAAGGGGATTAAGTGTCTACCAGTTGCCGGGTGCCAAATTAAGCTTTGATTTTGCACTTTATGTTAAATGTGTACATGAATGAATTACAGCACAGTTGGGGGTATCTTTGACTTATAAATGACCTGTATGCACATGCACATGCACAATTCAGTTTCACAAATGAAAAGTGTGTGCCTGTGTTTCTCACTTCATCAAGATTGAAAATGTAGACCTATCATTTTCCACTTAGTAATGTAAGAAATCTCAAACAGTAGCTGAATACTCTAACTAGAGATGTCAGTGTTTAAAGATATGCCTCTCAACTTTGCAGAGCGTTATGATTCAATCCTGTGCTTTGAATCAGGTATTATAATTGGAGTATATTTGTGTGTGTGTGTGTGTGTGTGTGTGTGTTTAACTGACAACATTTTAAAAGTAAAGCAGAGGTGGTGTTGCAGAGCTCTGAGTGAAGTTTCTGCTCTGTTGTGCACGTATGTACACATAATCGTGCAATATTTTTCATTTGTATGGTGTAAACAGCACATACAACAGCGCAAGCAAAACTTTTCAATTGCTGCCCAGCAGAAATTTCAAGCCTCGCCACATACAATGAGTTTGATTGATATTGATGACAATAGAAAACTTACTTATACGGCACATTTCCACACGGGCGTCTTGCACATTTCCAATTGCTTTTCTTGCTGAGAGTGAGATGGCAACGTTTCCACTCTCGTATCTGCATGGTAAATATGAAGCTGCAGCCGGCTAGCTTATTGTAGCTTAACTTAGCTTAAAGACTGGAGAAAGGGGGAAAAAAGCTAGCTTGATTTACGTTGAAAGTCACGGCTGCGAGCCAAGAAGTAGAAATGTTTCCAGTCTTTGCACTAAACTAAGCTGAACTAACTGGTGGCTGGCTTGAGCTTTCATATTGACAAGAAAGCGATCTCCATCTTCTCATCTAATTCCCAGCAAAGCAAATAAGCGTATTCCCCAAACGTAATGATGGTAATACACAGTGAACATAGATACTCGTAAACACATTGATACAGAAATAAAAATTAAAAAACACATAAACATGTATCTGTAGTTGATGTGTGGCCTGAGTTCTGATTCTCCATCTACAAAGTCATTAATATTCTGAAGTATTGAGTATTGTGTTTGTTTGAATCCTGCAGTGGCCAGCATCCAGAGACTCCCAGCAGTGTCTGTGATGACTGACATCAACTTCCCCATGAAGGGTCGTAAAGGCATGGTTGACTGGGCCAGGAACTCTGAAGATAAAGTGGTCATCCCAAAGGGCCTCTTTGTTTCTCAGTCAGCAGGTATGCGGCGGTATACATATCAGAGCCTTTGTACTTCTGGTCAAACACATCTTTTTTCCAGACTTGCACAATTCTTGTTTTTTTGATAACACTTTATAATAACTACACACTATTTAGCATTAGTAAAGCATGAGTAAAAACTTAATTCATCATTTATAAAGCATTGTTCCAACTTGAACACTCATTAGTAACTCATTAGTATGCAATTCATAAACACAGTTACAAATTCTTTTATTCTTGATGCATCATCTATAAGTCCTTAATAATTGATTTGCAATATATATTACTTAATTTACAAACGGGGAAGCCATCATTTATAAAGTATGAAATCCCAATCATGAAAAGCATAATAGTCAAGCTTATTAATTGAAGAATAAAAACATTTATTAATTTACTAATGAGTGTTTATGTGGAACAATGCTTCATAGATGATGAATTAAGTGCTTTACTAATGCTAAATAGTGTGTTATTATAAAGTGCTACCTTTGTTTTTGAATATATATATATATATATATATATATATATATATATATATATATATATATATATATATATATATATATATATATATGAAAAGTGTACTTCTCTATTTAAATGGCAGTAACATTTCCAGAATCTGCAATAGAAATGTAGGATAAATGCATAGTGAATAGACGATGATGGATTCAGTGACTGCTGAGGAGCGTGTGAAATAAATAGCTTGACATCTTAGCAAAAGCTGAATGACTTTAGTTGAATTGCTCTGTCTGTAAACTTACAACAAGACTTGCACACAGACACATCAGTCTTGTGCAGAAGGTCTTTTCTTGATGTGTCACCCTTTGTTTTGGGAAAGCGAAATAATGCTACAATTCTTTGAACACAGCCACTTTGCTTGCCTCTTTTTGTTCAGTCACTGAGTTTTCCATCGACTCGGCGCTTTTAGCTTCCCTTCAAAACTGCCAGTCACCACTGTATATTTCAATCCAGAGCCAGACAATCTGGTTAATTGGTGTAATCAGTCTTATCAGGAATATATATCAAAGATAACAAAACAAGGGATTGATTAGGAATCTGTGCCACGTGCTTAATCCCAGCCATCTCATTTAGACAGTGTAAGAAGCTTTAAGGACTTCTCTTACTGGAGTCAACTAAGTCTGTTAATAAAAGATTTGAAAAGTGTTTGTAATAGTGTTATTGGTATTTAGAACTAGCAGTTAAAACCTCAAATTGTATGAAGGAAATTTGTCATGTTATTGGAAGGGAAAACATACAGTATTAAATATATACAGTATACACATTTTGAGTATTTACTTTTGTATCTATCTGTCAACAAGGTCCACTTGTATAATGGGTGACACATCAAAGAGGAAGTCTATTAGTATATAAACCTGGCAACAATGTTAATTAATTGGTAATTTCCCGTTTTAGAAATGGAGGGATCGCCTGTCTATATTTTGGGAACAGTGCTCTACAAGACTCTTGGACTCATGCTACCTTCACCAAAGTAAGGGCAGAATATCTCCTTGTTTGTATTATGAGACATATTTAATCCTTTGGAAACTTCAGAGCTGTCCATTTTTATTCAGAGTAAAACAAGTCTTAAAAACAGACGGTGCCTGAAATGTTCCACTTCAAAGACATGGAAGTTTCAACAGGAGAACGAGGCAACCAAATACGTTTCCTTTGCTGCTTTTGTTGTGTATGCTCTTTAAGTTAAAGTTAACGTTGATGACCTTAAAGGATACTTCTCATTTATAATTGTTACTATTGAGTCATAGTAACAGAAATAAGGTTCTGGTATATATAAAACTTAGAGAAAATAGTGTGCTTGTGTTTAGTCTTAATGATACTAATTCACTGTAGCATGGAAAATGTAGTTAATTAAAAATGACATGAGTGCCTGGAAGAGCAGCAGGATGTCCTGAACAAACACCTGGTGTCACACCCCGATCAACAAGTCCCTGGCACCAACGTCCCAAGGACAGGACGGTCATTCCAGGACCGGCCATGCCAGCTGTCACAGGTGGAGCAGCAGCCCTCTGTGCACATGTGGAGAGGAGCTCATAATGGGGCTCTGAAGCTCGCCCTCTCCAGACTCACAGGAGGATAAGCACATCAAGCAGCAACTGTTAGACTTACGGACTTTCTATTTGCCAAGAGTTAAGCTTTTGATGTTTCAAAGAAGAAAATAACTTTTTCACCACCAAGTATCAGAAGTCTCGAAGTACACTTAGAGTTGGGAACTGAAGCACTTATCCATTTATCCCATTGATTTCCATTTTTTAAATAATCCCAGAAAACTGACTTGTATTGTGTGACAAAGTCGGATAAAGATATTTTCTGCTTGAGTGCTGCTGGTAGAACAGCGGCTGCTGCAGTCTCACCTCTACGTTCCTTTGTGGAGTTGACAGTTTTCTTCCTAGTGGGAAGCGCTCATGGATTTCAGCTTCTAATAATACGAATATTGTGTCATCTATACAAAAGCTGGAGATGCTTTTTGAAACAGGACTATGATGGCAGATTTTTTTTTAAAGCGTAGGTAACAAAGACACATCTCGTTCAGTTGAGGCGAGGCTTTGAGTCGTACTTTCTGTTGGATGTTTTCAAACATCCTGTATAGCTGCTTTGAAGTCTAATGGGCAGCTTTTCAAATCCTCCCAACCTGTATATTTGGGTTAGTTTTCAACACAAGTTGCATTAGAGAAAATACCTTGACTACTCAAGTAGTTTAAACATGAACTAAAAGCACTCTATATTTTGTGATTATTAGATTAGATCAGAGGGGAACTTTAAATTCAAACTCATAAATTCCTCTCTGAAACCCCAAATCAGGTTTGGTACAAGTGTTTTCTATAGATCCCACATTAATCTCAATGACTCTGCACTTGAACCTAATCCAAGTGTTAATGCTTCTTCACAGAGCATAACAATAGACCTGAGGTATTTGAAGTGAAATCAGGGTTAAGACTATGAACTTTTAAAATGTTGTTCATCCTTTATACCTCTGTAAAAGACATGTAGAGAGTGCTAACACAGTTAAGCTTATAAATCAGTTATGATTTGCCTCTACTTTGCCATATTTTGTTCGAAAAAGGAGGGTCAGCATTTGACCCTCAATTATAATTCAACAGTGTGTGATAGGAACAATAGGAAGTTACATGCCTCTTTGTTTGATTCAGGAACCACACAGTTGTGAACTCCAAGGTCATCGCTGTGACTGTGAGACCTGAGCCCAAGACAACTGAGTCACACCTGGAGATTGAACTGGCTCACCTGGCAAATGTAAGCACCACAGTCACTCTGCCATTTTCAGATCAACTAATACTGTCTGTGGTGGCCTGTTCCTTGTTCTTGTCCTATTCTGTGCCACGTTCTGGGACTCCGTTTGTTGACTCACAAAGGGTCAAATAATAAGTCTGGAGACGTTGATTTAATTTCCATCATTTCATCGATTTATTTTCACTTTTATCGAACAAAATCATAAGTCTAACTTGAGTTCTAGCTTGATTTCTAACTTGAGTTCTAGCGTGAGGTCAAAGACTGTGCCGATGTCCCGTTCTACATGAAGAAAATATAACCCGAGATTCGGTCCCGCCCCTTCCTCTTATACCAGCTGATCCTCATCAGATTAATATAAATAATTCCCCAAAAAAGGCATTATTTCAAATATAATATCCATTCATATGACAAAGGGATGTTTTTAGATCATACAAATAAATGACATGACATGATTTGTAATCAGACAAATAAGCCTAATATATGGCTCCAACAAATATATGAGCCCATGAATTGTTGGCATCTGGCAGGAGCGTGTTTGTTTATAAGCAAGTATGAAAACTAAATGGTTGATATTAGTAATTAATAATATCAATAGCAGGATTAACAAATGTGAATAATAACGGGGCACCACACTGAGATCAGGGACCAAAAAACAAACAATAATTTAAGGTTCCTTTTTGTTAACACTCCAGAAAGAGTTTTTTTTTGTCCATTGACTGAACGTTCTACAATGACCACAGCACATATAACCTCCCATCAGCCGGCACACAATGGTGGTTAATTGGCCTGATAATTAATTTGCAAGCGCCCAGTGTCATGAGAGCTGCAGTCAGATAATTATATGGACAATCCCTTTTATGATCCAGGCCTCTTTATTCATCTTGGAGATAAAGTGCATGCAAGTCAGCAAGTGTGTGTGTGTCTGATGTTGCACTGTGCACTCTAATTTATGTGATCCATGAAACACAAAGATCTACACTGAAGGACGAATATGCAGTCTGCTTATGATGATGATGATGATGATGATGATGATGATGATGATGATGATGATGATGATGTTAATGATGATCAATTATCACCATAGTTTAACTGATAAACATTTTGTCCTTTCTTGCCGTCCAGGGAACAATGAACCCTTACTGTGCACTGTGGGACAGCACTATCATGTAAGTGGGCATGCTCTTTCACTTGTCTTACTTGTTCTATGTTGTTGTTGTTGTTGTTATATTGCTTTACTGTTATGCCTCTGGGTAGTCTGCATCCTGCCTTCAGCTTCAAAAGTCAGGAAGACATTTTCTTTTGCAGAGAAGTTGGATGAGCCAATAGCACAGCAAACAAGAAAGGGAGCTGGGGAAATAAACCTGCAAGACAAACTTATTCATTAAGGCCTGATCAGGGGGTGGACAAAATAATAGGTACACCTGATGAGATAGCCCTGCACAAAATCCCATCTATGAAACTGTTGTGAAGTATACTGTATGACGTTTAGACTCTTAACACATGTTGATTTAAGCCTAAAGTAATTCAGTTTGAGTTGTTTTGTCCAGGGTCTTTAGTGTGTGGGTGAGGCTCTGCAAATCGAGTGTTCCTGTGTCTAAGCATAGGCACATAAACTGACTCTCTTCACTCAGGAATTTGATCCTGTAAATCACAGTTATGAAGACATTCTTACAAGTGAGTCGTACTTGCCAGAATATTAAGTTAAAGTCAATTAGCAGCATGTGTGGGCTTCAACAGACATCTGAAAAATAAAAAATGTAAAGGCAATTTACAGAGATGCAAACATGCCAGATAGTCTCTGCCAGAAGGGCTGGAGCATCAGCCACAAATACTGCAGAATGATATAACATCGCAAGAGGGAATACTCTCAGAAAACAGGAGGACAGATGCAAAACATAGCTGCATTAGCAAACAGAAACACACGGCAACAGCACAAACTAAAACCAAAAGTCATAATCATGGAGACAAATGAAGACCTGACACAATCGTAACAAGACGTATGTTATCCGTCAACACTCTTTACATTTACACTTCTTATTGATCATTTTCTGTCTGTTTTGAGGTGGGCTTGTTTTGCCTGATGTTGGTGTTGTAATGCTGTTTCACAGGATTTGGTGTTATGTTGTTTGCAGTGGAATGATTTTTGTACCTGCGCTGTTAGCATTTGACAACAATGTTCTTGTCAGAGTCTCACTTGATAAAACCAAAGTTGTTGAAGCATTTCCACTTGCAGAAAGTCAACCTGTCTAGTTCCGTGCAGGGAGGCCTGCTTTCGCTGAGAGACTGCTGTTTACTAATTACACAAAAAAGGAACACAAGCTAATAGCTTTTGAATTATTAACACGTGTCTTTGAATGCAACTCGGGCTGCTTTTTATCATAAAAAACAGGCAACTGCCACCAGCAACGACAGGTGTTGCCAAATCAACCAGGAATTAAATCTTGAGACCATTAGTATGGTAATGTTTTTCTAAAACAGAAATAGGTAACACTTTATAATAACTGCACACTATTTAGCATTAGTAAAGCATTAGTAAACACTTAATTCATCATTTAAAAAGCATTGTTCCAACATTGTCATACTTTATACATTTGTTAATTAAGTAATATATATATTACAAACCAATTAATAAGGACCATACATATAAACACATGCCACATTACTGTATAGCATGTAACACCACAGCCTTATACATACAAATAATTAAATAGGGCAGTTACTGGAAATAGTTTGGACCACCTCAGGCAACAGCTAATATGAGGTTGTTATTTTTACTCTGAAATAGCATGTGCACTGTGCATAGTCCGTCCACTATCATGGTATTCGAGGGCAACTGGCCTATTTTTGAACAGCAAAAATACAACTAGGACAACTCCTCTCTATTCACTTTCTCTGACTTTCACAAACCAAGTGTTTCGTTTCAGCATTTTATCCCCAAGTCATTTTAATCAGAGCACCGCTGAATGACTCCACGGTATGATTATCATGTTCATTTCAAACAGTTGGCTCGTCCTTTAACACAATAGCAGCCACTCTCAGGAATCATTGAAGGGGCTAATATACCATCGGTAATACACCATCTGGCAGCCATGTTGGTCCAAACCAGAAGAGAGCTCTCACTGTAACCATTAGCCCAACGAAAATGTTGTTCACAAGTGGAGAACTGTGTCCTCTGACTCGCTGAGGTCCAGATACACAACATATGAATACTTTGCAGAACACAGCTTCAGAAAAGATTCCACAACTGAGTCTCTGCTGCTTCACTTTCATCCCAGGGTGGAAGCCTGAGGCCTCAGTGTTCCTATGTGACAACACAAGGAAAAACTCTTGTGATTTGTCTGTTTATGTAAGCAGCTGGGGAGACCGTTTTGAGAAGGGAACATGCTGTTCACCGCTACAAAGCTGTAGCTTGATACTGTGATATAATCCATACATTCTACATTTATAGTGGGGCTCTCTGTGCTTTGCCCAAACTTTGCCATGCAGAGAGAACCGAATGAGAGCATTTTGAATTAAGCGCTGTTGCATCTTAATAACATGCAAAACTAGATAGATGCATTGTTCTTCTTTTTGTAAAAGAGAGCAATTAGAGAGTTTCTTGTGCTTTTTAATTTGGACATTTACTACTGAATCAAGGCACTAATTAGATGTATTAAAAATCCATTCATTTCAGGGAAAGGGAGCTAGCAAAACAATTCAGAAAAACAAATATTGGCCACGACTTGTATGATTTAAAAACATGCTTTAACATTTTTTGAGACAACATAATCCACATAATTATATAAAGTTCATCATTTGAAGTGGAGTGATCATTTGCAGTGGTGGAAAGTGGCTAAACACATTTACTCAAGTACTGTACTAAAGAACAATTTGAGGTACTCAATTTAATTCCAGCTCCAACAATAAAACGCTGCTTGTATGTTATGCATCAGTCTTAATTCTCCAAGAATGCAGGAATGTTACTAGTAATGGAGTATGTGTGGTGTTAGTACTTTTACATTAGTAAAGTGACCATTTGAGTCACTAATAATTAGCAATAATAAGAGGAGGATCATTATTGTGACTATGAATAAAAGCATCAGGCAGATATTTTTCTGCATCATTTTAAATATGTGTTGACAAGATAATTAGTTCCCAAGCAATCATAATTTACTTCTTTGCAAGTAAAATAAGCTAAATTGCACCTGTCACAAGTGGCAACGGCCTGGAACACATTTAATAGCATGCACTCCCTGAGATTGTCATGTTTTGACTAGTTTTGTAACCCGAACAATTAAAGGATAATCTACTGCACCTGGCAGGGAGGAGCTCAAAGTATAAAAGATAACAATGTAGTAAAGAATAAAACAAATATATGAATAAGCATGCTATAATGCAGCTCTCCATGTACACACAATAAAACATTAGGGTAGCCAGAGAGCCAATATCAGTTTGTTTGTTTGTTTGTTTGTCTCATTTACACTTCAAGTCTGCAGCTCCACAGCACCGAGTGTAAACAGGTCAGATGCATACACTTTTATTACTCTTTGAAATGTCAATATTTTCAGCTATCAAACAAGACTGAAATTGCCAATATCCCACCACTGTGCCAAGGGAAAAATGTGAAATGCAACGCAATAGTTTTAGATCAGTCAACTTCCCTGTAGTCTTCAAAAATACAATTTTGAGGGAGACTTATTATCTCACACTAATGTGCACTATCTTGGAGATTTAGGATCATTGTGACTCCGGCATGAGTTTAAATCAGATTACTTTCCAGCCTGGTTTAGAACTCATCTTTCTTTAAATGGTTTCAGAAGATTAATTAATCTCATTTTGAGCATTGTAATCGCTTGCATCAATTTTAGCTTCTTAGTTGCTCCAAACTGCCACCAAATCTGCATCAAAAGAAACATTACAGAATGACAGCTAGTTTGGGCCTTTTGGCATTCCCCTGCAATTAGATGCTTTACAAAAATACTCATTGTAAAGACCGAGGAGTGCATGGAAAGCCACATGAGTGTCTTTCTGACTTTTTAATCACAGATTTTTTTAAATCCTCCACCAAAGTCGTATCCAGGACAAACCTTCATCATTCAAGGCTTTTAGATCCTGAAATAACTTGCCACATCAGAATTAACAGCACATTGACCCCTCTTTAAAACGTCTTTATTACACACAGCCTTTTTTACTGACATATTTATCTTATCTGTTTTTTTACTTTTTATGATTTGATGTTGTTTTATCTTGTTTGCTTCCATTCTAAAACACTCTAAAGGTGATACATTATATTCTTACTATGATGCTATTGTGAGTATTTAATGTATTTTCTTTTTACGGTGCAGCATAACCAAACAGATTGTTATCTTTATGGATGAACATGTATGATACATTTGACAAAGCTGCAGTGGGAAAAATGTGCTGAGCCTCAGACCAAAATATGAAGTGTTTCCTTCATTTAAAGTTTACTCGCATCAATTTTGATTATTTAGTCTGCAGAACATACAAATAACAACAGCCTGAATTATAAAATAAAATAAAAAATGGTCATAGACACTTTGTAATAACAGGAAACTAAGCAGCATCAAGCAGTTTGTTGGTGGACTGGATTTTAGATTTGACAATTACAAATCACTTTCAAACCTGTGACAGTAAATACCTAAACTGATGAGTAGTAACATGCTGTTGTTCAGCTTTTGTTCATGAATTACCTCAATAGTTATATCTCAAATTATACTTATACAGTTCATACCATAAATATACCAAGAGCACTCTGCTTCCTGTGGAGCCAAAAGCTATTAATCATTTATGCATTAAGGTGTGAATAGCAGCTGTTGCAGCTTCAGGTTCTAGTAACATCTGGATATCCTGGAACTGAGCCAAACAGGCCACACCTAACACTGCCAACTGATAGGAAGGAAGGACCAAGAGATATGTATTGCAAGACTTGGTTCTCCATCAGGAGGGTTCTTAAAGAGTATTATGATATACGTAGACACCAGAAGATATATGAGTGCCATTGACACACTTCCAGCTTTTCGGTGCTTATGCTTAGTACCAGACAAACACAATCAGCCTTCTATAGCTTCTCCTCACAGATGGTTGGACCAAAATAAGAATCTACAATCAACAGGTTTGGTCTAAGAAATTCAACAAGTTGTGTAAACAGTAAATATATTGCAGCTGGTGATATATATGCAGAGCTCAAAAGTCACGCCACTGGCTTTATCGTTCACTTAAATCCAAGCTTTCTAATTCTGTTGAAAGTGCTCTCTATTGGTGTCTTTCGTTGACGTCAAGCCTCTTTGACATTCCCATATCAGAGAGATCAGCAGTTGTCAACGTTTTTCCCAACATAGATCCTCAAAAAGACCACCACAGACTCACCTTTGATCAGATTAGAAAGATTTGTGTTTAGGCCGGTTTTGAATGGAAACTGTTGGCGCTGCAGATGGGGGAGGCGATAAGTGTGAAAGCTTTGCCTTCTTTGTCCCTGCTGGTTTTTGTTTGTAATTAAATTAAACCACTTCTGGTTTTGCTCAGGACATCTGGTCTTCCACTTTGCAATGATCTCTGTACACTGTCAAAGAATATTGGGAGGCTGGAGAAGTAACAACGTGGGCGATGTTTACAGTAATTCGAAGCTTCAATCCGAAAAGGACTCATTGTGCTGATGAGGAAACAAACCATGCATTATTGACAGCAGGAGGTTTTACTGTCTTTTTGTGGGTGTAATTATGTTATTTATATGTTGCCTTACTTATACACTGAGTGGGGTTTCTTCATAAATGAGTGAGCAGGATTCACATGTTGTCGGTTGCAGCTGGTTTGTCGCTATGTCTCGAGATCACGAGACAATTCCAGGATCCTATTTCACACGAAAATCCATCTTCAAGTAATGCGTTTGTGTCTGGTAAGCCAGAGCACCGACCAATCACAGCCTGTGAGGCGCTACTGGCAGCTACAGGTGTGGCTTAGTTGTGTGCTTGAGGCGACTGTTAGAATAGATGCTGAAAAAGCGGCAGTTGTATCAACACTGGTGATATTTTTTCTTTATTGAAAGAAGAGCTAGCTAACATGAGCTAGCTAACATGAGCTAGCTAACATGACTGGCCAAACTGGCCAGTCATGTTAGCCACCTTTAGCTTTAATTGAGGAAACACACAGTTTGATTAATAATGGATAAAATACTTTGGCATTATTCTGATACAAATGCAAGTTGTAGAAGCCAAACGGATTTGAACAGACACAGTAATGGGTGAATTGAAGAGTGATAATAGGCATAACAGACCTATTAGCTGGTGCAAAATCCCTTCACTTAGTATGCACCTATGGAGCCATTCATGTCTTCTCTAACAAATCCAAACTGCAGGTTCTTTAGCTTGTCTAAGATTGTTCCTGTTCCATAAAAAATATGCAGTCATTTTTCTTTTGCCTTCATTCAGTTAACACACTCAGTGGGGCGCACAGGCTCACATGAATTGCCCTGTCATCAAGAGATCCAAGATGGATGGAATAATTTCCCACTCTCTTCTACTTGTCATTGTGTGTCAGTCTTTCAAGACTTAAAAAAAATTGCCTAAAGTGTATTGCCTAAGGCACTCTTTAACCCTCAGCCAAGCGCCTGGTTAATCTGATGTGGGCCTGCGATTAATTTAAAGAGCTTTTTGGAAGGTTATCCTGCTTTCATGAAGAAATACTATATGGCGAACAAAGAGGTGTCAAATTCAAAACTGACTGACATGTATATAAACAACACATGCTAAAGAAACTGCATAATTTAGTCTATAAGGCTGCTCCAGCTTGTTTAGCTGGACAATCATGCGGTTACAGAGCTTCTCTGTTTGACTGTGAAGTGCACTGCTTGGACATGTGGATAAGTTATGGGTTTGGTAATAAGATCTCCTTTGCTGGAGGAACACGATCTGTCAAAGTTCAGCAAGGAAGACAAACTTAATTGGAGTTTTGAGCAGTCGTCTATCGCTCTGTCTCAGTAAGACATGAGGGTTTAAATAATGAATGTGTTTAAAACTTTGTCGACCCTCTAAGTCACTGTTCTGTCACTACTCTTGCATCTTGACACTTAAATGTTTTTTTTTTACGTTGAAGCTTTGATATTAAATCTGTCACACATTTCAGTCATGGAAGTTTTGATACCAACTTGTCAATCCATCACTGCATGGACAGAAAGTGGTCAACCAAGAGTGTGTGATGGATGTCATGCCATCAGTCTCACTGTGGTTAACATCAGCACTGACACTTTCTCTAGGGGACAGTTTATATTCTGAGGCCACCGAGCACCCGATAAGGTCAGGCAACACATCAAACGCTGCGCGCATAAATCCCCAGTCACGGACGTTCTCCTGTCAGCTTCTCACATTGGCACAATAGAGAAGCAAACATCTAGCAAGTCAAAAGTTAGGAACAGATCACATGGAGGATTGAGTCATCACCGGGGGAGCGGCCGATTCATTCCGAAGTTATTGAGAAGTAGAGGCTGCTGCTATCAATCTCAAATCGCAACAAAGTTTGCATCGGAGAGTGTGTTTTCTCTTGAATGTGACAGCCGTGTTTTGAGAGTGTACCCAAAGGGCAATCTGGAGTGGGCAGCTGTGTGATGTGAAGGCTGTGATGCTTAGCAACTTCATCACAGCTCGACACTCTGCCTTACAGAAATGACCTCAAACAAGCATGTACTACAATAAAGAACGCGTTTACTGTTTGTTTTTTTCTTAGCCCAAGCTGTATGAAAATGATAACTGTGTATGACTATGCACAAAGCAACATCCCCAGTAACAATAATTTAGAGAATTGTGCGCACTGCAACTTCTCATTGACTCACAGACAGCCAGCCACCTCTACTGATGAAAAGCTGCGAGGAGCAATGCTTTCTAAATGTCCACCATTTTCTGCTTTGGGCCACGTGTAGTTACAAAATGAATTCATCTCAGCTTTAAAAGGGCTTTAGGTCAGCAACATGTGTTTTGTAAGTGATTGGAGGTCTCCGATCTAAAGCTTCATGTTAACTGTCTTGTGCCCGTTCTCAAGGCATGGCTCCTATTCTGGTACTAAACTGGGGCCGTTATTGCATCCACAGATGCCTACTTTTTAGCCACACTGGCTTTTTGTTTTCTCTCTATACATCATGCACACATTTGGCATCAACAATTCATCAGTTACTATGCCATTCAAGTCATTAGAGTCACTGTTGTATTGATAATATATGGTGCTGCTCGGTAGAGTTACACACAAGGACTTGTTCAAGAGTCTGACCACAGTCTTTTAGTTATCATTATGAAAGACAAGTGTTTGAACCTTCCTTTACGAAGCCATCAAAGAAATCCTTGAACATTTAAATCATCAGAATGGTGCATTAATTATGGGCCTTTAAGACAGGATTTAGTGCTCCAGCTGCAGTGAGATACTTCCTCCCCAGACTGTGGAGAATATGGTTTTCTATATCAACTTCATAAGGCTATTAGATTTCATAATGATGGAGTCAGAAAAGTATGTTTTTTTTAATGTTTTTTTTTAATGGCTACATGAAGGTGCTGAACTACTGGATATAGGCTGGCTTGCTTGCTGTGTGCAGTTAAACATGCATCAGTTATACTAATCAGTCACACCCCAGTTAAGAAGAGATGAGATGAGGACGGTGAAGTGAAGAGGTTCTTTTATTAATTGTTGCATGACTGTGTGAAGACTGCTCTTAATACTGGTTGGAAATTTGCAAAGCGCTCCATAGTCCCTTCCAGGAATAATAAATGTTACAGCCATATTGATCAAATGACAAAGCAGGATTGCCTTACGCAGCAGAAGCCACTTGGTACACAAGCCAACTAGCTAGTATGCGCTGAATTGTTTTAATTCAGTGGTATGAATCTTTATATCTCAGGGGAATTGTCTAGCTTTGTCGTGATGTGAGCAGGATGCTGTCAGAGAGACAACAGGTGTTTGTTTGTAATACGAATCGTAATATCAGTTTGTGTGCTGCGGCAAAACAAAAACAAAGACTAATCCGAGCGCAGTCAGGCTACATGTTTGTGTAAATTAAGTTTTCACATTTAATCAATGAGGGGGATTATTTTCTTCTGCAGATGGAAAATGAGTGTGGGCGAATGACAAATGGAAGAGAAGCGCTCCTTTCATTTCACCTACTAGCGGTGTGAAGTGTAGACTGGCTGCAACCATCCGCGCTGCTTCCGCGGGGTGGTATTAGTTCTGCAGTGTTTTGGGGGTTTATTGCAAAGCGCTTTGCACCGAGGAGCGACAACTTTCGTGTAAAAATGATCTTCAGGAATAACCCAAAAGCATCATTAATGCCCGTCATGCCACTAGACATGCAGCCGAATAAACAGATCCTGCGACTGCGTGCGCTTCTTTTTTCATTGTATCAACCTCCCCCTCTCGCGCCAGCAGAGAGAGGAACAGAGTATCAATCTGATGCTGTCCACCGTTTCCAGGGTGAAAATCCCCCCAAGGAAGCATTCAAAAAGCTGCTAATTAAAACAGCCGAGGAGGGAAAAATCAACCGAAAGGGGAAAAAGACAGGATAACAGGGGCATTGAGAAGGGAAAGAAGGAATACAGGCGTTTGGAGAAGAAGAAAAAAACCTCTAGAGGAACAGAGAAGCACGCAGGTAAATATGAACGCTCGTATCGCTCAGCATTATGAGGAAATAGCGATGTTTCACAACACTTCTTCTCGATATCTATCTGCCTATAGCGAATCAATCAGCATGGGTCTGCTCGGACAGCTTCGTGCGTCCTCCCCCTCCTCCGTGTCTCTGCCTCTCTATCCGCTCCAGCTGAAATGCTGCTCGTAGCCACACACGAGCCGTGTCGATGTGTCTGTTCGCGTTTATTTTTGTTTTTATGTAACAGTCCATACGGCTCTATAGCTCTCGATTGAAATAAATAATTAAATCAGAAAGCCGAAGCGATGTCGATAAGTCCTGGGAAGTCGTGCCACTGATGGATGTAAACCTCTAATTGCCTCTGCCTCCTTCTTGCAGGAACGATTCTTGGGGAGCTTGGTCCAAAAAAGGATGTACAACGGTGCTAACAGATGCATCTCATACAAAATGCTTATGTGATCGCGTATCTACCTTCGCCATTTTGGCTCAGCAACCAAGAGAAATAGTAAGTAGGCTATTGATTTCTTATTCAATGTGGCCGATGTAAAGGAGAAACACTGCCTGTGTGTGTGTGTGTGTGTGTGTGTGTGTGTGTGTGTGTGTGTGTGTGTGTGTGTGTGTGTGTGTGTGTGTGTGTGTGTGTGTGTGTGTGTGTGTGCTGGTGCAAATGAAAATTGAATCTTTGCTGTGCTAATCCTGTTAAATAGTAAATCAGTGGTAAAGGGAGATTGTGGGGGTTATTTGTAGTTTGCGCATACATTTTGGCAACTCACCGTGTGCGCGTGCACGCGGGAGGGTGTGTGTTTGCTGGTGCCTGGGTTGTCAGTCAAATATACATTTGTTCAAGGGGAAAGATAACAGTTATCAGCTTTGACATGTTTCTGCTGACAAGTTCTGTGGATGAGGTGTTTTAACCATGTGTGGAGCTCATATGCTGACTTGAGACTAAACACATGTTGAAAACATTGTGGCCTCTGCATTAGCACAAGGAAGGAATTGAGATATCACAAAGACACCTATTACCTTCCTCTCTGCCAGGCTTGAGGCAGTCAAAAGCAGAATGACAAACCTCATAGTGAGCCTACAGCTAGCTTCAAATTGCAGGCCTGTGATTGGCCAGCTCACCTGGCGTCAAATGTGACTGAAAAAAACACAAATCAAACAAAAAATGTCGATGCATTTAAACCTTTATCCTATAGCTTCTAGTGCTTCAGCCTCCATTATTTTGTAATGGAAAGTCCAGATCAGATAAATGGAAAGACTTGCATGTAAACGGCCTTGAAGCCCACGCGTACACTTCACACCTCACAGTGTATTAAGGAACCCACTGTGGACTTTTATTCAGATTGGTGGTGGCTGTTTTGATTGGTTCCCTCTCTGGGCAACACTAAATATGTACTGTCCTGCATGAACCACATCCAACCTTCCACTGACTGGTTCGTCTTGCTCTGTCTCCTCCACAGAGCATGGAGTACTCGGGGGTCCCATCTGTGACATTGATAGTTGGCTGTGGTCTGTCTTGTCTCTCCTTGATCACTTTGTCAGTGATCTACGGAGTGCTATGGAGGTAACTGCAACACTTAACATACGTTGCAACTAAATGATGATGAATAATTTATCTTTTATGCATTTCCACAACATTATATTTGTTAAATCTGATAACAATCAGTGCTTTTATCGTTCTTTCTTCTTCTTCAGATATATCCGCTCTGAACGGTCTATCATCCTGCTCAACTTCTGCTTATCTATAATCTGCTCCAACATATTGATCCTGGTTGGACAGACGCAGACGCACAATGTGGTAAGTGCCATTTAAGGATTTGTTCAGTACAGTTTATAAAGCATGGAGGTCCAGTGGTCTTTTTACATATCTACGGATTTAAGTTGGATAATGGTGCAGTGGAAAGATCCACATGGCTTGGTTGAGATCTTTACGCTGTGACATATAGTTTATTCTGCAGAATATTATGAGGGTCCTCATCCTGATCTTTGTAGATAAACAACAGTAGAAACTCCATCCTCTTCACCGGTACCCAGTTAATCTGAGCCGTTTCAATCAACTTTACTCTGATTTTGATGAGGCTGATATTTGATTTAAAGTCTCTCTGGTCATTTACCAGAGGTCTAATCTACAAAAGAATACTTTGTGTGAACCAGATGTTGGCTTTGTCATTGAGAGTACAAAAACAAGACTATAACACATACATTATTGCCTCTTTCAAGCAAATTACTCATCTTCTTTTGGGTCTCGCGCAGACAAGCTTCTCATATTTCATCCAAATGGAAAATTAAGTGTTCCTAATGCTGCTATAAGATGTCGAATCACTTTGCGTTGGCTAAGGACAACTGGCGTTACCTCTGGTAACCTTTAGACAGCTCAATCTGTTGCCTTTGAGAATGTATTTAATTGCAATTAAAGGTAAAGAAAACAAAAAAAATGAATCTGATCACTTTGAGATGAAATACTAATGCCAGTTTTATTACTGTGGTTCAAACCTGAAGCGCTGTAATCAATTATGTGTCTGACAGTTAAAGAGAGTCAACAGTGTGAGAGCAGCAAGGACACTTGGTGCACACCAGGAGACATGGCGCACCAGTCAATCAAAGACTGATGAATTATTGCGATTCCGCCCCGGTAATGGTGACGCTAAGGTACAGCTTTAAAGTTGGGCTGGAGGATGAAAGCAGCTCTCGCTCTTAGATAAGTAAGAATATAGTTTTTTGTTCAGATGCCAATGTGACTTGAGCTTCAGATCGAGTCAGCAGAATCCAAAAGGACAACAACTGCCCTGTTAAAGAATAACTTCTTCCAATAAATATGTATCACTTCCTCTCTCTGTCTTCATAACTGGCTAGTACACAAGTGGCTAATGTAAAAGATTGTTTGGCAAACAGTAGTTGTGATTTACAAGCTGCCCACACAGATGACCTTCTCAGTCATTTGGCAGCACTACACAATTACACATTATCCATTTTATTGTGTAGCCACATTCTCAGTATACCTTTACCCTTAAGGAACACACACACACACCTCATATATATATATATATATATATATATATATATATATATATATATATATATATATATATATATATATATATTACAATGCCTCCGCCTGTTCATTATCCTATGTCCAATGGGGATTGAACATAGGAAAATTAATGAATAATGAATGAATGAATGAATGAATTAAAAGACCAATTGTCTGAAGTGTGTTTGGTAAACCTACCATGTCTGGTTACTGGTGACTCTATGGATTAAATGTGGATGATTCACTACTTGTCACCAACCATTCAGCCCAAAATGAATAGACCATGTTAATGTCAAAGAAAAAAAAGACACTGCATCTACATGTGAGAAGATATGTTTCTGGCCCTGACGTATCTAGCACACAATGCACACAACTTTAGGGCATTTTAAAATCTGAGCTGATTTGAAGCCTTGTCAGATTTAATCAGGGCTCTATCCATCTCCTGATTATGAGGACCACCACTTAACATAGAATACACACTTGGCTTGCTGCTAATAGGATATCTGTCTCTGAAATCTGCAAAGAGATTAGCTGGTTTTCAGAAAATCCACTGACATCCTGGAGATATCATTCCAGCGTCTCAGAGTGTCAACTAACTAATTATTCATTTGTATCTGGCCAATACATTTTTTTTACTGAACATTAAAGCTGCACAAATATACATTTTTATTTTAACCATGGATAAAATAATTCAATGTCATGTGAAAGGGTTGCTCTAGTGATAAACCCAGAGAGAGTTATCATTAGACTCAACCGTCCCCGTCAGCTCTGTTGAGTGTTTTCGCATCTTTCTGCTCATTGTTTGGTTTTACTGCTTGCAACGTTACTGCTTTGGTTCACTTTCAAGGCTCTCGTCCACCTTGTTTCCAGCAGCAGCAGCAGCAGCAGGCAGCAGAAAAGCTCTGAGAAAGCTGCTACCTTCTCAGCATTAAGTACAGACGGACTAAGTTAGTGACCAGCTGGTGAACATAGAGGAGCATTTAGCAGCTAAAGAGCCAGATATTTCAGATATGTTTGTTGGAGACAGAGCTAAAAGCTAAACAGAGAGTGAATATTGGACTTACATTCAGCAGGTGGCCAGAAATACGACTTCAAATAAATGCAGATATTGTTCTTCAACTTTTGGATGTGTCATTTTGGCAACTATATGCAAACACATTTTCCATATCAACTTTTTAAAATGTCAATATTGTGTTTAAAGTGTGTTGCGCTGCGTCCAAGGGGCCAAAACAAATCGATGAATGCAGCTTCTATTATTAAATTCTGGACTTATTTTTATTAATGTAAGGTTTTCTCTGTCTATATATATATACAGACATATGTATACATTACCGATAAAGTTGATTAAACTATGAAAATCAAAAGTCAAATTTCATTACTTGTATTCCAAAAGTGAATGCACAAAAAGTTTAAAAGTCATGAGATTATATCATTTCAGAACATTTAAGAAGAAAAGGCTAAGTATACCATATAGGTTTTAAAATAGCTTCATTTCCAACAGCCTCAAAAAATATTTTTCATACAACCAAACCCGTCATCAACGATGGTAAGATACATCGTTGTTCGTTCAGTCAGGTTTAGAAAGCTGTATTAGTCTCGTCGGTCTCCACAATGCTGTGGATAAAACTTCCAGGGCCATAAATTTGTCACTATTATCCCTTTGTTCTGTCTTGAATGTGTCGCTCTTGTTGTAATAATATTTGAGCAATATCTCATGTGTTTGATCAGACAAACTGTAGAACCCAATGTTTCAGCAGTCGGCCAGCAAGAGGAGAAAACATAGCCCCTGTGTGGGTTTAATTGCCATGCTGCCTGACACTGCCTCACTTGTTTTTCCTCCATCTCTTGTAAGAAGTGCATATAATTGGCTCCACTGTTTTGGATTCAGACTTGCTCATCGTCTAATAGAAATCATCTCTTTGGTGTGGAGGTGTCCTCTGGGAGCAGGAAGTCAGTGAGTCACCTTTGCCTGTGTTTTTCTTTTGTCCTCTGTTGTTGCTCGTCTTGGAATATAGAAAGAAGACAGAGAGAAGCACAGAGGGAAGGTTGAGATAGTTTCTTGGAGTTAGAGTTCCTGTAAAATATTCATCTTATAATGAGCAGGATTGTAATATGCTGAACTTAAGTGGGTGAAAGTCAAGGTATTCAGGGTCTATTGCATGTCAACAAAACATCACCAGAAAACGTTTACCTTTCATCAAATGTTTTTTTTTAAATGTCATAAAGTCATCTGGTCAGGAGTATTGGGAGCCGACAGTTCTTTACAAACAGCTTTGTTCACCTTATCTGTTACTATCTGATTTATGGCCGCCTACGCATCCTGATAAGACACAATATATAAAAATGATCACCTTGCTTCAGGTATCGTCATAGATGGTTTATCAAAGCTGGCATCATAGTCAAAAGGTAATATACAATTCAAGTAAGCTTTAGTGACGTGAGTGTTCAGGTTACATTATTGCCAAAGCTAAATTAATATTCTTGAATAATTATATTTAACACAAGAAAACTAAATAGATACTGACTAGATAACAAATACACTTCAGATATGAATCAGAAACCATTTATTTGCCAGGAATGTTTACACAAACGAGGATTTTTTCTTGGCGGAAGGTGCATACATTAGACATGAGACGTTGGACGAGACAAACAACAATCAACGACAACAACAGTGCAATTGGTATTAAATGAAGTGTAAGATAAAGTGCTCAGACAACAGATAACGTTAATGTAAAATGTATGTTAACACACACACTCTCTCTCTCTCTCTTTCTCTTTCTCTCTCTCTCTCTTTTACAGATTAAATCAATAAGAAACTTTTACTTCAGAGCGTGTAGCACCTCTTCATGTAGAGTCAACATATTTTGCAGCTAATATTGCAGACAGGTTTTTCTCCCCACATAAAAAGGGTTGTTTTTGAGGATCGGGTCGACGGATAAACTCAGGGTTTATATAATATATTTTTCCAAAGAAAACTTCTCATACATCCTTTTAAATTCCCCAAGCACAGTAAGAAGTGAGATTCTGTCTCCACCTCTCTTTTTCGACTAAGTCAACACAGTCTGTACATTGTCAATGTTTTCCTTATATAATTGCTATTCAAGAGCTTGACACTTCTAATTTTGAATTAAATATATTCTATAATTCCCATCATATTAGCACATTCAGCCCCTTTGTATATTCTCCGTTGCAACATCATACTGACCATGTTGGTGAGGTTTAAAGAAAAAGTAATTCCTACACATGTTCATACACAATTTGAAATATAAAACATGCTCAAGGGCATATATGTGCTGTGTATGACACATGCACATAGTATATGTTTAGTACACAAAGCTTGACCTCCCTTATAGTGAAGTGCAGCAAAGAGGGATTTCATTTATTCCTGGCTTCCATTCGAAGGTTCAACTTTTAAAATAAATGATTGGGGCATTGAAACAGGCAGAATAAACATATCGCTCTTTCCTACCCTTTGGCTGCTGCTCTGTAATAGCAGGAATCATCCTGTGAGGTTCAGGAGAATAATTATATGCATTGCTTTGAGTGTTACGTATTGAAATAAAGTAGGCAGATGTAGCCATTTTGTGACTAGTGTCAAAGTTGCTACATTTTGTTCAGTGTTTCTCTCTGGTTCAACAACACTTTTCCACCACCGCTATGTTGTTTGGAGTTTTTAATGTCATCCCGACAAGCACCCACTGTGTGAAGCACCGGGGCACTTTTTGCTTAAATTCAAAAGGAGGGTGCTTCAATCAAAATAAAAAAACAGCCTCCTCCTCCCACACTGATCCAGAGCAAATGGGAAGATAAAAGTAACGCCGTAAGGTATGGTTCAGATTCTTCCTCAGCATTTAAAATAACTTTGTAGATCTTAACTTATTCTTTAGATACGATGAGTGTGCTTCTCCCCAGCTCACTCTTTAATATCTTCGAAGGCTATATTGCACTAATAGTCAAATGTAAAGTTAAGTGGACTGAAAGTTTACTGCATTGTTATTGACCAATTAACTCATCTGTAAATTATAAAATAATAAATTGTGATTGGCAAATAAAAATGCCTGAAGCTTTGAGGAATATAATGTAATCACCATGTCAACATTAGTTTAATCCCATTATGAAAGAGGGAGTTCTCAGCCTCACTATAAGCGACACTGAAATCCCTTTTAATGTTTCGCTTCAATAACATGACAATGCTCCTTTTTCTTTCTTTCTTCTTTTCAATGGCCTGTCATTGCATTATGAAGCAAAGTGTGCAACAGTTCAAGGCAATTAAGCTTTCAGTTTTTAATATAAGGAGCGTCGAGGCTCAAACCGGATCTTTTCGTCAGAGTTTATTCAGGCCACTCTGAGAAATTCTTCAAATTTCCTGCCCTGACCTTAAACTGCTATTATCTAACTGGCTTGGAGTAATACTCATCAGCTCCCGCCTGTACCTTCACGTCTATCAGCTCTGCAATGTTTTAATGTGGTCCCTTCCTCAAGTCCTCTGTTTCCATGGATACTGACACAGTGTGCTGAACATCTCCAGGCATTTCTCTTCCAAAGGGCAGTGCGAACTCCAGGTTTAAGCCTCGTTTTTCTATGACTACGTATGTCCATCTTGTTCGATCACAATGTCCTCATAATGTACCTTTCTCTTTTTTCAAATGCACAGTTTCTTTATTTGAGGATTAACGAGGCTGGATGGTATCGGCACTCGAGTGAACCGTGAAACATAACGGTTGCATGTGACCTGTTTCCAGGGAACAAGGCTATTTTCAGCACCTTGGACAGCACATGAGCAACAGCAGCACCAGAATTAGCTTTGGATCAACAGGCGGTGTAGCTGCTGTATGAGAGACCCACATGTTTTCCCCCTTAATTTAAAAATCTGTTTTTACTTCCATATACAATTTGTTTGCACTGATTTGTCATAATTACCCAGTAATAACCACTTATAGCACAGCAGTATACCAACATACAGGGCAGTGATTTCATGAATCTACATGGAAAGGTAGAAATAACCCAGAAGTAGGCCGAATGTAGCTATCAAATAGCACAGTCAATTATATTTCTATCCAAAGCTTATTCAAAGAACGATTTATAGCACAGAAATAGCACAAGTATGTATGATTTCTACAAAAGCAGCTGTGAACTACCACATGGGCAGGTGGCAATGAGTCATGGCAGCGTCATACACTTTGTTTTGATAGGTTGCTTTGACATTTTCATCTCTGAAATATTAGATTTTCTAAATTGTCGCTTAAATAATTCGGTTTCTGTTATGTATGGGGCATACATTTAAACATTGAACACTATTCTTATGAAACTATGTAATGTAAATATCTACCAAAACTGACCCATATTATACGATTAACTAGGTCTTGCCAGTTCTGAAATTACTGCATGTTGACCTGACCTTGAAGAATCAACGATATGTTAGTCATGCGTCACAGAAAGTAGAGATTTTTGGGTTGAAATGCCAGTTTAGCAGGACATTATTGTTCCTGTTTTGTGTTGTTGCCGCTTAAAGTATATATTTAAGGTACCCTATCAATGTTTGCCAGGCCAATCTATATTATAGACTACTTATTATACACAGATGTTCTTTGAAGTTGACCATTTAAAAAACACAAAGCTGAAAATGACATTTCAGAATCAAAGACATGTGGGAATATGACATACAGTTCATACTGCACTTGAATGCATTACCTGCACTTTGATAAATATTTAGGTCTCTGTAATTGATATCCCTAGTAGCTGTAGGTAAACACAAGTCCCCTCTTCTCACACAAGAGGTAATGCAGGATTACTGTCTCGTGTGAACCCCATGAACACTGCAGGGGATGGATGGTTTTAGTGTGGTTTTCTCGGTGGCGATGTAAAGTGTATGGCAGAGCTCACAGTATGGTGTGGACGCCCTGGGACGATGTGATACACTTCAATCTTCCCCTCTTTGTGCGGCATTGCTCAGATTATCACCGCTTAACACTGCAAACAATCTGAGCTGGAGAAAGAAAAGCAGCTTAATCTCATCTGATCTCACTCACAAATGTCAGTGTGCAATGGCAAGATTCTCCAGGATACTTCTTCATTTCTAATCCTCTTCTAAACAATCGCATTTCTAGATGCCTCTCCGCTGGAACAAAGATGGACGAGCTAATGAAGCTGAAAAGTGCTGCTACGTTGTCGATCCTGAATACAATCTGCTGCCTCTGACGCGTGCATTCTGTGTCATTTAAGCAGTGTTGTGTTTTCCTCCACTCCTCTCTGTGTAAAACAGTTGACCTTGTCTCACATGCCTCCAGGTGGGATCCCCAGCATACTAATGAGGGCTAGTGCAGAGGAATGCTCAGCCACGTGTCCGCTAGCCCGGCTCAGATCTTTACTACAATTGTCACCTCTGTTGCTACAGTTTAAACTGACTCTTTGTTTCATTTGCTGCACCGGATGGTACTTCAGTGGACGGTCTAGACAGGCTAATGCATAAAGAAATATCAATATGATCGATTGTCAGACATCTGTTGGAGTCGGCTTTTATATTTGCTCTGCAGCACTAGCGTGTGACAACAACGTATTTATAGTAGCGGTTTTAAAGAGGATGCTTTTCTAGTGCAGAAAGCTGCATTTCTATAAATGTGAAGCAATTTCTGAACCCACAGTCCTTTTATATATCTCTTCCTGACCGTTTCTTCCCCTTGTATCACTAGGGTGTCTGCGTCATGACGACAGCCTTTCTGCACTTCTTCTTCCTGGCATCGTTCTGCTGGGTTCTCACAGAGGCCTGGCAGTCCTACATGGCAGTGACAGGAAAGGTTCGGACCAGGCTTATCCGAAAACGCTTTCTGTGTCTGGGCTGGGGTAAGCAAGCAGCATGTTTCTCTAAACTTCTTCATTATCTCTCATCATCCCTCGCAGCTGCCATTTTCTCTCAAGGTCTCTGGCCAAGGTGTCTTTCCAAGTATCTGTGTGTGTTGTTTACCGTCCACTGTTTCCGTCCTCTCTGTGGGGCAGCCAGATCCTCATAATATCAGCCTCGTTGTTGTGATGCTGTTGTGCTCCAGTCAAGCTTTCTGAGGGTAAATGGACCGGCCTTGAGCAGAGGGGGTAGACAGACTGGTGTGGTTCTCCCATAGCAGTTTGCAATTACCATATGTCTGATAAAGAGGGCGTGAGCTGAGCTTTATACTGCAGCAGAATACATTTGATCTAAAACCCTCCGAATCAGAGTTCAGGAGAGTTGATTGCAAAGGTAAAATGTGGGGGATGTATATACTCTGCTGTATGCTTTCCATGTCTAATGTTCAATCATTTGTAATATTAGTATGCATCACAAATGAAATACAGGTTGAAACCAATATAGTGTATTTATTATCCATATTGCAACACATTTTAATCAGTCTGGCTTTCAGATAATGACGTTTCTCCTGCCTCCCACGCTGTATTCCCTGCACTTGAATATCCCATCACAAGAAAAAACATGATGTTTGTACATATCTGTTAATGAATACAGGAAGCAAAAAATATATTGATCAAAATCTGAAAGTTTTTTTTTATTTTCTTCATTTGATAAATGTCATTCTGAATCCTCATCCAAAGGCTTCTTTCTTACAGACTGCTAGAAATCTCTCCTTTAAAAAAATCTATTTGATTATGAAAGAGCCCACACTCATTCTTCTTGTTACCTAGCAACAAACAAGGCTCTCTTAGTCATTGCAGTGCCACTGCTTGCTGCTGCAAAAAAAATATGTACAAAGACTGTTCTACAAACACATGGATAAAAATTTAAAAAAAAAATGCCATAAAAGACAATTTGATGAGAAATAACACAATCTATGTCTTGTTGTGTGAAAATACAAATGCAATGCATAATATGAAGACTATTTTTTTTAACATACACGACTAGAAATATAGTTGTTCTAATCTTCTATAGGTTATAAATTCAAATCAAAGACAAATACATTTTCCAAACTGGTCCCCAAAGTGACATGTAGTACACGGTACCTGTTCTCTCTTGTGCAGCCTGTTTGAAGTGCAGCGTCGCCACCAGGCTGTTGCCTCCACGGTGATTCATGACATGCTTGTGTACACTCGGCACTCTTCAGCTCTTCAGCACTGCAGAGAGGCACTGGATGGCCACGGGGCCTTCGCCTCGTGCCTCCAGAAAACTGATTACATCGATAGCACCTGCCTGCGCTGCTTTGAGAGCAGAAGCGTTAATATTCTAAGCACACGGTAGTAAGGACCGAAGCTAGTACGCCAGATACAGCAAAAAATAAAAATGTCTTCATATAAATGGTGTGGAGGGCAGAGGAAAGTCTTACAGTAGAGTGATGGCATTTCACTGGGTGGTTTTCTGGACTCGATGCTGTGCTGCCATTTTGACAAAGCACAGCACGGTCTGTTCTCTTCTGCTGTGTAATGGAATTCAAGTACAGCATGTTGATTGAAATATTGAAATGCATATAATTGATCATATACTCTCAGATGATTGTATAGTCTCATACTGTAGCTTCTAATAGAGTGAGTCTTGCTGCACTTTGTTATATGGCTCCGAGGCAGAGAGGCTGACTTCTTCTGCATTAAAGTGGACTTGTGCTCTCAGTTCTGACAAGTACAGGGACTTCTCAAATAACTATTGATTGTTTTTTCTTTTTAAGGATTACCAGCTTTAGTGGTTGCTGTTTCAATGGGATTCACCAAAACAAAAGGCTATGGGACGCCTCTATAGTAAGTTTTAATTTTTCTGTCTATATTTATTATTCAGTGCCCACGCTGTTGGTTCGAGGTAACACTTAAGAATAATGATGAAGTGTTCCTGCAGTGGCTTACTTATCCTAAATAGTGCCATAAACATAACCTAAATAGGGCCTTAAACAAAATCCTCTGAACCTAATCAAATTTCAGAATAACGCAGCAGGAACCCACTTTTGTGTGAGTTGTATCCCTGCTGGATACCAAATGCATAAACACTGCTTAAAATCTCTTTAGCATTTCATTACCCAGTGAAACTTTGGAAATAGAGTTACAGCATATGGCACTTCTCCCCTGACAATTGAGAGAAATACAATTGTATGCTGGTGTGCGCCATTAACTTCTTGGTCGGATTTAACTGTTTTTTCCTGCTTTCCCTGCAGCTGCTGGTTGTCTTTGGAGGGTGGGCTCCTGTATGCCTTTGTTGGACCTGCAGCTGCTGTTGTTCTGGTATGTTTCAGTTATCAGATGTCCACTTTTATCTTGTATACGCTGAGAATACAAGGAACATGTAGATGTACGGTAAAGGAAATACAAATAATAAACTAAACTACTACTAAAAAAAAACGTGTACAGTTTGTAATAATAGTATCAAGACACATGCATGATAATAAGATGCAATAATAACACACACACACAACCCACAATGTAGTCTCAGTGGCGGTACAGTATCAGTGTGGTGCAAATTATTGAAACCAATTGTTGCTGTTAAATTGCCTAACAGGAGGAACACACTCTGCTTTCAAAGTCAAAGTAATGAGCGTCCCATCAGGCAATGTGCTCAAGCATTCCCTTTCATTTACCATAATGGTGCACCATGTAGCTGTGAGGTTATAAAGTATTTATGCATTAGATTTGTTCCAAATCTAATATACTGGGGTATTTTAATCATCTCATATTTACATTGTTGTACAGAGAAAAACACACAAAGAATGTGATTATGCAAATCACTAAGTCTGTGTCAAAGGGACAGAGAACAGTGGAAACTGAGTCATATTTTTCATTGTCAAACTTCTGTGCTGGGATTAGAAATAAAGTGATTTTAAATTATAATTTTTTTTGAAGCGACTAAATGTCTTAGTTTGAGCCTCAGATGCACAGAGAGTTGAAGTCTTGCTGTGCCGTCGTTTCTGTTTGTGATGAACCTCAGAGGAGCACAAGCCGAAATGGCAGAAACTACCCTCTGCAGTGAGAATGAACACCATGCTGCTATTATCACAGTATTGATACCGTAACATCATCATGAGATGTCTCACAGACACAAAGCTGGTTGAATGAAAACGTCCCCAAATGTATTTGTATAAATACTTAACGAGCTCTTCAATTCAGCTAGAGATAGCTGAAATAGTTGAATATTTTAAAGAAAGTTCTACCCAGCTGCTATAAATCTTAAAGGTTTATATTTGCCTAGATGCTGCTGCTAATAATAGGAGAAGGTGCCTTTGAGAAGACAAGCATTTCTTGTCAAGCTGATCTTTTCTCATGGCTGTTGTAGCTTCTGGGCTGACTATCTATTATGGTCTGACTAGCATGCCTCATCTATTGGCTGAAATGTCACAGAGATGAAAAAACAATAGAAGTTAGAGGTCAAAGCTCAGTGCAGGCGGAGATAATGACATTCAATTATTGGCTTGGTATGTAGAATGTCAAGCTGGGAGATGTATTTAACATTGGTTTGGAAAGGATCTTGTTGCAGTTGATTTATTGAAAAGCTAATGTACCTGTTCCTTTTTATTGACAGGTCAACATGGTGATCGGTATCTTGGTGTTTAATAAACTAGTGTCCAGAGATGGCATCCTGGACAAGAAGCTGAAGCATCGAGCAGGGTATGACAGCGCGTCCTTGTTAGTACCTCCTTTTTCTTCTTAACATTCTTTCTTCTTAACTTCATGCAAAAATACAAACATGTTTAGATTTTTTTTCACATACACATGGAGATGTAGACCTCCTTTTCTTGCTGCATAAAACGCATGAACATAAAGGGGTCAGATCTCTCTCGGGAACGACACAGCTTCGTATTTCTTTGGCAGAATCAGTCCAAGATGAAAATCATTAAAACGCCCACACATTGGCTGCGTCTGCTGTTACTAATATGGCGGGGGAGAATCTAAAGTCGGGGTAGTGGCTGTTAGCATTGTTTGTCATGCTGTTGTCTCTATGTCCCACAGACAGATGAGTGAGCCACATACAGGATTAACTCTCAAGTGTGCCAAATGTGGTGTTGTATCAACAACTGCTTTATCAGCAACTACAGCTAGCAATGCAATGTAAGTGCCCGTCAGTGTCTCTGAATCAATAAGATGATGCTACAAGGAGTCTCTGCATGTCCACCTCTACAGTTTAGACCTTGCAGTCCACTGCAGCGTAAACTTATGTTTCAATTACATCCACGGAACATCGGCGCTACAGTATGGGAATGTCTTTTACCGCAAACATGCAATGTTACATGCTTTTTTTTTTTTAACAGAATGCTTACTTTACTTTACCACTTGCATGCACATTAAAGCCCTGGAGTAAAAAAGGCCCTGATGGAGATGCCGCTTTTCACTCCAGACATTATCGTGTTGTCTACACCAATTGTCTTGCTTTTATTTCCTCTCCACAATCCTCCCTCCCTTCTCTCAGGGCGTCCCTGTGGAGTTCCTGTGTCGTCCTCCCTCTGCTGGCTTTGACCTGGATGTCCGCGGTGCTCGCCATGACAGACAAGCGCTCCATCCTCTTTCAGATCCTCTTTGCCGTCTTTGACTCACTGCAGGGTTTTGTCATTGTGATGGTGCACTGTGTCCTACGGAGAGAGGTAAAGGTTGATTTGAAGTCATCTTTCTTTCACCAATGATATTTGTTTACCTAGGGGTGCAATCCGTACTGCTCTTTTTAGTAGATTTGCTCAATCTTATGGAGATTATTTAAATTCCTCCAGAGCTTAACCACATTTAAAAAATCAAAGTTATAACAACCATAAATAGAAACTTTCACAAAGTTAAATACTGAATCATAGGCAGACTTGACAGAGGATAAGACCATATAACAAAAGCATGAATTACCTTTCAAAGGCTTATTTTTATAGAGCATGTGATGCAGTTTTGTGGACATGATGAATCACTGACTACCCCTGTCTTTAGGTCCAAGATGCTTTCAGATGTCGGCTCAGAAACTGCCAAGACCCAATCAGTGGTGACGCAACAGGAACCTTTCCTAATGGGCATGCTCAGATAATGGTAGGCACAGTTACCCACTGTTATCTGTAACCATTAGATTCTGTATAATTTACGAAGACCCAAAGTCCCATGGTTATTTATAATACACATACAAACCTCCTTGTTCTCCATTGACCTTAATTTAACGTATTATTCAGTTTAATATGGCCTCTAAGACACAAGGCATTGTTTCCCATAGGTTTATACTTTTCTACATAAGGCTTTTGCAAAGCTGCAATTACATGCAGGGTAGACACTTGGCCCTTTGATAAATGGCATTAGTTGCCTTTGTTTTTCTTCGGCCTGAGGCCTGATTCTTTGTTTCCATTTGATTGAACTCCCTGTCTATGTTTGCCATGCATCCCTCTCATTTCCTCTCTCAGGGTAATAGAGGACTGTTCCCAGCCTGACCTTTTGAAATGGGAGACCAGTGCTGCTCATCTAGCACCACGACGCCACTGGCAAATCATAGCAATGATCTTCCATTAGTATTCGAACGCAACTCGAAGTGAAATAGTTTTCATGACAGCAGAATGGTGTCAAGGCCCCCTGGTTCAATACAGTCATTAGCAGCGAGCACAAAATACTTCCCAGCTGTTTTTCCATAAATGTATTATTGATATATTGTCAGGATGGTGCAGAGAAAACAATGACTGCTTTGCATTTTTTTTTAAAGCATTTTGAAATAAAAAAAAAAATATATATATATCATTGATCCCAATCCTGCAGCTGACTTTTGCATGAGGATGCTTCTTGTTTTGTATACACGCACAGTTTAGAGAATAAAAGGCTTTGTTTGTCATCATACTGACCATGTGTCTGTCCTCCTACAGACGGACTTTGAGAAAGATGTGGACATCGCCTGCCGATCAGGTAACAAACAGATGGTATCTTATTAACACGAGTCTCCTTGACAAAAGAGGTTAGATGGTCAAAAATAGCTGATGTTACATAACCAACGATCCCCACAGGAGTTTTCTTTCACAGTTACCAAACACTCTCTTTAATCTGAGAACAAAACAGTATGAAGAGAGCTGTTGGATATTCACTTTCTTCTTTACTGCAATAAATGTGAATACCAGAAGCTTTTCCCGTCTTCAGGCGGCCACACTACGTAATAATGTTTTTCATTAATATGTTGACGCTGTCATAGGATAGATGCGTAGGTGCCATGTGTCTCATTTTGTGAGGATTTTCTTCCTCGGTTAGCGGGAGTATATTAATAGGATAATGCATGTAACTAGTGGTGGCAACTAACACGGGCCTGGAGCCTCATCTTTCCCCCATCCTTTTCCAAACCAATGAAGAACACGTCCTAAATGGATCTTTAGGGAATAACCAAGAGCTCTCTGAAACACAGCTTGTTAAGAGACGAAAAGGACTGTCTGGCTCCTCTGACCCACATTACTTCATGCTGTACAGTCTTGTAAAGCTAAAGTGGACGTACCGATAGAAAAAGGCAGTGCAGACAGGTGTCATTTATAAATCATGACCAGATTCAGACCAAAGTAGCGCTGCGGTTGGAGAGAGATGCTTTTTACAGATTACTCCCCGGGCTCACAGAGTTTAAATTGGTTGTTTACAAACACGGCAGCAGAAGTAATATTCTGCAGAGTCACCGTTAAGAATATACAAGTAAAGTTAACCAGACTGTGTTCCCCCATGACCACACTGAGCATTTAATGAGACTCAAACAAAAAGGAGAGGGTTAGATCTTTTTTATTGTCCTTGTAATCTTGTTGTGAACAGACAACATAATTCCTACTGATTCATGAGGCAAATGTTAAAATGCTCAGTGGGGAGGACAGGGGGCCCTTATAACCAGAAGGTGTTTCTGATATCTGCTGTTTCTGATACAATATTTGGTGCATTACAAGGTTGTCACCCATCACTAAATTTGGATTAGGGTGCTACATGCTGTTAAATAGGAACATAATGTAACCTGAGGACTGTATTTACTGTTAAATCCTCCAGAGATACCTGCTGCCATGTCTCTTTGCATGTAGGTGTAATGTCACACTAAAAGCATATGCATAGGTATCTGTCTTGCCATTACAGTTTTCCCTCTGCAGCACCAAATCCTTTGATAATTGATTTGAATGTGCTTGTTCTTTTGGTCATATGTTGGATAATGCCAGACACACTGTGACACTAGTTTCATTACTGACACGTTCCAACTAATCCTTGTATCACTCTCTCCTGCAGCACTCCACAAAGACATGGGCTCTTGTCGCGCCGCCACCATAACAGGCACCCTCTCCCGCATTTCCCTCAACGATGAGGAGGATGAGAAGATCCCCGAGGGCCTAAACTACTCTACGTTGCCTGGCAACATCATCTCCAAAGTGATTATCCAGCAGCCTTCAGCTCTGCACATGCCGATGGGAGTAGGTGATCTGAAAGAGCAGTGCATGGCCGACAGTGGCGCCGACATGCGCCGCACTGTTTACCTGTGCACCGACGATGCCATGCGCCAGAGCGACCACGACATGGTCAGCCACGACATGGAAGGCCACTCGTTGCAGGGCCAGATGATGGAGACAGACTACATAGTCATGCCCCGTGCCTCTGCAGCATCGGTGTCCGGGTCGGGCATGTCCACCCTCCTGAAAGAGGACACCAAGATGAACATCACTATGGATACGCTGCCACACGAGAGGCTGATGCATTACAAGATGAGTCCTGACTTCAATATCAGCCCGTCAGGCATGGACCACATGAATGTGAACCTGGAGCAGCAGTATCCTAGCGCTCCCGAGCAGATGCAAAACCTGCCCTTTGAACCTCGCACGGCTGTAAAGAACTTCCTCGCTGAGATGGAGGAATCTGCAGGTCTTTCAAGGAGTGAGACAGGGTCTACAATATCTATGAGCTCCTTAGAGGTACATACGCCGATGTGGACGAAGCTCAGGGGATAAAGAGCTGCAACAAACACCTTCACATATACCAGACATCAATCATTAATGTACTTTACATATCTTCTGAAAGCGATGGCGTATTAACTTAATACCTTCATGTTCTATATTCACAGAGAAGAAAGTCACGATATTCTGACATGGACTTTGAGGTACGTAAAAAATATATTTTTTCGACATAGCACATGCATCTAGCTTAAATGCAGAGAAAAGCCTTTTTTCAGTTGTGTTTGTCATTTGATTTACTAGTACTTGTTGTGCCTCTTAAGCTTATTGGAGTTACAGTACACAGCCTTGACTCAACAAGATTTATTGACATGCTGTGCAGGTAAAAGCAAGGCTGTCAACTGACAAACAGGGCAACAGTTCTCATCTACATTTTGTCAACCTCCATCTCCTCCACCCATTAGCTATGTTAATTTTCAAAAATGTATGCTTTCTAAGTCATTTGCCCATTTCACATCAGATCTTACCACTGGTTTCAACAATGATTATATTGGCTTGCAGACACACATTTAAACCCCCTTTTGGCAGGTTTGAGCTTCTCCTTTGCATTATTAAATCAGACTTTTCTGCATATATATTGTACAAACTTTCAAAGTAAAGGAAACATAAGGCTTCTGGCCCGGCGTGCATTTTGTTTCAGCTTCGATGCACACTGACCCCTAAATTGAAAGTTTTGTGCTAAGGTTTGAGTTTGAGGATTTTCCTTACGCAAACAAAACTGTAAATGAGTCAATTTGTCACAGAAGAATTATGTTTAGACATTGCAATTTAAAATAGT
The DNA here is from genome assembly GCF_910589615.1 of Taurulus bubalis. Lineage (NCBI taxonomy): Eukaryota > Metazoa > Chordata > Actinopteri > Perciformes > Cottidae > Taurulus > Taurulus bubalis. The sequence goes on from NC_136602.1 coordinate 15,226,981, forward strand.
TCAAGCTTTCAGTGTCCTATCGCCCTTACTTTAATTATCTTGGTTTCCTTCATTTTGGCAGTCACTTTAATATATGCAGAGACCGGTAGATTTGTTTCAAACCTGGCCGAAACGTAAACTACCATGCCACTAACAAATTGATCCGAGTTGAAGGGGGTTGACAAGGAAGATGCATTTCCATTATTGGCTGTCAATACCAAAGACAAAACCCTTGCCATTGCAGAAAGTCATGCACACCAGGAAAAGACACATGGAGCTGTTCCAGGAACTGAATCAGAAATTTCAAACCCTGGACCGATTTCGAGACATACCAAATATGGGCAGCATGGTGAGTAACAGGAAACCAGGGTGGTGACGGTCAGCCAATTAATGACAGCAACGTCAAAATACCCTATTTAGATATCTGGTGCAGGGCACATACTGTAATGTGTGATTGTGCAAATGAGCAGTTACAGTATGTAGCTCAAGTATTTATGTGGAAGTAAAACTTCCTCTTCATAGTGGACCTGCCGGCAGCTGCCGCGGGGCGAGTGGCGGGGGGGGGGGGGCTCCTTAAAAGCACTGAAGCATTTTCTCCACCAGGCCAGTTTCAGGGAAGAAAGACCTTTGGTAATCTTGTTGCAATAGAGTGCATCCATTCCAATGCAAGGCCATGAATGCACTTTTATTTACATGCACATTTATCTACTTAGCAACCCCATCATTTTTCCATTAATGCATGGCAGATTATTTAACCTATCAACATCAATAAACATATTACCTTAAGTTCGCTGTTCTCTTACTGCAACTGTGTGTGGGGGAATCTTTTTCTTCTGAAGTCTGGAGAATTATGAGAATTCTTCCTGACCTTGCTGTAGGTCAAACGTCCCACCATCTGTCTCCACACCTGGCTGCAGCTGGAGACAATGGGGGTGTCAACCTGTCTGTCTCCCTCAGACAAGCAGCAATGTTTTCTGTATCGAAGGCAACAAATAGAAATTAGGCTGGTGACCAAACACAGCCAGACTATTGTCAATGTCAGCCACGCAGCAGCCTTTTGGCTGCATGTAATTCTTTTTTCACTCCCATTTCAATCACCCCTACAGCACAATGTAATTTGAAGCCCGTTGCTTAGTTACAAGTGCAAGTTCTTTTGTATAGAAAACTATAACTCGAGTACATTCCGCCTATTTCTTTTTTTTCACCAGATGAATCTACTGCAGAGCTGGCTGCAGACATTAGTATCCATTTTATTTTCCCAGACTGGGAGCAGCTTCTCTCCCTTACTTGCAGTAGTATATCTGGGACTGTCAATGTGAGCACATTCAGATGAATGGCTCACACATGAAGCCCATATAGTGCTTCAGTTTCTGAGCTTGAGAAAAACCCAAATATGTTATGACTCCATGATAAGCATGGTCCCATTTAATACATTATCATTATCCTTTGTTATTTAATGCTTTCCAAAGCATTAATCCATTATTTTCAACTATCAATGGGTAGGAATTCATACAATGTCCTTTTGAATGAACTGACTTGACTGGAAACATCCTTTTTTTTTTGTGGAAAAATAACAGTTTAGCTGCAGAGGATGTCATGCCACTAATGTCACACCCCACTGGCCATGTTCACAGGACAAAGCAATGCCAAACAAGAACCCATGGGAGAGCTACAATCCAGCCTGTGAGTACCAGAATTACGCCACTATGAATGTACTAGAATCTGACAACAAGGACTCACTGGAGATGACGCCTGCAGAGTGGGAAAAGTGTGTCAACTTACCCTTAGACGTCCAGGAGGGAGACTTCCAAACGGAGGTCTGAAGGAGAAAACGCAAACTAGAAAAGGAGGAGAAAGAGATGTATTTTGCACTGAATAAAGCAACAGACTTTTCTAACAGCCTTGGCATTCATATCTGGATAATACGAGTGTGGCAGGGACAATATGTGCCAATACAATAAAAGGACTGAGGACAGAGAAAAAAGAAAATAAGGAAAAAAACATCAGTGTTACTTTTTGTATTCTCACTAGTGTACTTAGTGTGGGGCAGCCTGGTGTACAATATTTACCATCATGTGTTTCAAATTATCTGTTGAGGAATTGGCTAAAAAAGGTAATCTTTCAAGATGAAACCTCACAAAGCAAATGACATGCCATGTCGTCCCAGCTTCATTGGGTCTAGTTTTGATTTCATAAAACTGGACCCGGGAGCACAATGTATATATTTATGCAGGTTTTTAAAAAGTTTATAACAGTCTGTTTGGCCATTACTACACTTTTTACTTTATAATATAAAACATGGGAGGCAAAGAGGATTTTTCTGTCATATTAAAATGAATGTTTGTCAAGCTACATTCTTCATTGCTTTAAATGCAATAAAGATAATACTCACTTTTATATAAATAATATATTTCACAACTTTAATACTGCAGAATCTGCTTGAAGGATCCCAGCAAGCTATCTCATCTGCAGCTCTGTATAAAATATTTAAAAACAAAATGTTGTATGGTGTAAATAAACTTTTGTCTACATATGTTTTACTTGTGCCAATTTATTTTAATGAGAACAAATGCCAACCTGATCAAAAGTTATAGAGGAAAATGTTAACATTTGAAAAGGAATGTAAATAAAAGAGGAAATATGTTCGTACTGCTTCAGAGGTTGTGTCAAGTTTATGTGGTGTGTTGGTTGTGGAATTCATTTCTCACTTAAATATATAAAATCAAACGATGGCCGTGTGACTGATATAAAATACAACATATCCATTACATTAATGGTGAAATTTGATTGGACTAAGAAAATAACATTACTCACTAACAAATGCTTACAACCTTGTCTCCTGTTTTTAAAGACTGGATTACCCAAAATGTTCTCTCCAGTTCCCAAAATACTGTGTGCCCTGTGATGATTTGTATTTCAGCTTAGTCATTCCCTTTAGCTGAAGGTGAAGCATAGTAAAGTTTCCTGAATCACCTCATAAATCCACCCCCGTATCTGATTTCTGAATTTGGATAGGAAACATTCAACTCCTAATAGGTTTTTGTGCCTCCAGAAGGCTCAACTGATAAGATCAGTTCAGCCTTTCCTGGGCTGACGGGGCCAGACTGAGCACAAATGGGAGGTGGGCGTGAGGGCTTTGGAGAAAATTGTGTTTGTCCCGTCTGGTGGTCTACGGTATGGCTGACACTTCGGCAATGAGAGCATCCGTGGGAGTCCTCCCCCCCAGTAGTCCACCCAGCAGGAGAAGAGGAAGCCACATAGGAGGACTTGGATCTGCACCATCAGCGGAGGATGATGACGAGGGAAAAAGGGGGACGCAGACGATAAACACAGGCTCACATTAATGATGACTCCCAGTCGTGCTCTGATGTTGACACAAGATAAATTAACTTGATTACATGTAAGCTCAGTGTAGACATTAATGTCTGAATTTACAGTGCATTTCAATTTCCTCTAGCAGACATAATTAGGTTAATTATATACAGTACAGCTGCCTGTGAGAGATTATTTTCACTAGTGTGCCAACGTCCAATGCAGTGAAATGCCTTTGGAAACACTGGCTTTTATTTTTTACCCCAGATTGTACACAAAGCTTTACAACATGTAAAATATCTATGTGATAAATTATCTTTATAAAATAAGATGGATACACACACCTTTTATAGATACAATTACAACTATATTTGTGTAATAAACTACTGGTATTCTTAAATAAATAATGTTCTATTTTTACATGACTGTCTTTTTACATTTGAAAGACACTGTCAAGGTTCAAGAACATACTGTACTGTACACCTCAAGATGCAATCCCAAAATAACCAAGTTCATAAGCTATTGAATGCATTTCTTTTATTTACCAGTCGTGCATGTGTCTAAACATATTTCCTCTCCCAAAACCGTAAGCATTTGCTCAATAAATGCATGGTTGACGGACTTTTCCCTCTCCAATGAATAATATTTGGAGGATGAAATCAGAGTTTCAGCGCCTCAGGAGATAATTTCTGTGCTTATATGACCTAATCATATTCAAATGTGGAGCTCTACATGTGTATGGGATTTCTTCCTCAGCTGTCAGATGTACGCATTGACTCACCAGCAACTGCATGACAAACTTCGCCATGCAAATAAACAAGTGAAAGGGTCTATGTTAAGTTGGTGTTTTCTAAAATTCTATTGTTGACATTTATCCTTCCTTTTGTGTCTCAAAAAATACTTGTGACAATCTTCATGCAGCTCAGTTCAGGTCACTTATAACATATGAACAATATAAAGAGGATTCAGATTTGCTCTTCTGTGTGCACAACTATGGAGGCCAATTTTGGAGAGAGTTACAGGATTGTAATACTTTATTATGTATGTAATGCAATACAGCAAATACTGTCATCTTCAGTTAAAGTAATTGTGTCTGTTATTATTGAAAATAAACCTATTGCATTTGTGTTCATTATTAATATTTACATCGTGCTACAAATGAAAAAGACTCTAGATAATAATGTTTTATACTTAGCAATTCGGTGTGCAGTTGTCATAATTATTGGGCAATATATTTGGTGTTTTTGTGTAAAGTTGTGATACAAACAACTAGTTTTCAAAGAGTTGATATATTTTTAAAATATTTTTTTGATAGGATAGGGTAGGATATTTTGTATTTATGTTTTTGCTTTTAGCGTGTAGAGGTTTGAAAAAGGGCCCTAATATCAGAAAGTGCATTTTAGGTATTTTCATTCTTGCAGGAGCTCAGCTTATTCTCTCTGTAGCTCAGTTAATGAGATCAATATGACAAAGATTGACTTAGACCACCCGCAGGAAATTCTGATTTTAAAACCAATTAAAAATTGAATGCTGCTGTATATGTATCTGTTCATCGGTTTGACAAAATAACCTGTGTGTCTGAAAGTGGAAAGCTGTATTATTTAGTTGTTGGTAAATTGAGCTGGGATGTGTTGACAAGCCTGGTGGACAAGTCATCATTTGGGAATGAGTGGCAGGCCCCACAGGCCCATAAGAGCAGAGAGGTTAACCTGCTTAGGGGCTGCAAACACTGAATCAACATAATCACATTGATCATGCGTCACTTTCCTCCCTGGAGGCATGACTGGGGGTAAGGCAAACACTTGGTCTATCAAGAGCCTGTCAGAGGAGCCCAGAGGAAAGACTTGAGGCCACCCAAAAATCACAGAAAGGACATAAGTACAGAGAAAAAGTGGTGAAATGCGTTACACAATAGAACAAGCTATACAGTATGTTTTTTAGAAACTCCAGTTCACCCCCATCATAACAACGTTGGCTATCCTGTTTATGTCAGCCATCATAATGTCAAACTGTGCCTAAGATAAGACTTTGGTGTTTGAGTAAATACCTAATGTTACAAAACCAAAGTCAACAGGGCTGTAAATACACTTTGTCTTAAGTGCTAATTAACAGAATCACACATTTTAAAAGTGGTCAAAATGTTCACAAGCCTGCTGTGCATGAGAATGTCAGACCTGTCGTGAGCAGTCTTGTTAATGCGTGCTAATTATTGGATGCCTGGTGTAGCCTCCAGAAGAACTCAGTTCAACAACTTCTCTCGTTCTCTATATTTATTTACTAAATGATCACAAGCAAAGTAGTCAGCGCTGCAATTGCAAAAGCAGTGAGTGGTACAGCCAACACGCAGGTTGGGTCAAGAACAACTGCCCCCCAAACGGAAGTGGGGCCTTTCATACACAGGTTATCGTCACAGGTTCGTCTCGCCTCGTCCTAACATCTGATTGGCTCTATCCTGTCAAGAGGAGGAGAATCCCGTGTTCTCATCTTTTCTCACAAGACTGGACCGTGCAACGACCCGTCTGCTTCACTAATGTCAACATACTGATAAACAGTTGTGAGTGTTGAAGTGCGCAGGCGTGTGACTGACTTCCCTTGAGAACTGGACCTTTCATAGACACAACCAACTCCAGCTGCATAGCTGTGTTATACTGACCTCGCTGACCTGAACTTTAATAGGCATGAAGAGTAATGGAGAATATCTGCAGAATATAAGGATTTATATTATCAGTCTGACATTAGCATTTAGCTCAAAGCACCGCGAGCATCTGCTAGCAAAGCTGTTAATGGTCTTGCTAAGAAATGGCTGAAGCTAATGCTAACCTGGCCTCGGGGTTTGCTTGCACATCGAGCATTAAATAGCTGGAGGAGAAAATAATTCACAACATAGTCATTTCGGCTGAAGCTAAATCATTGTTTGATAATTAAGTTAGCAAACTTATGAGTTAGCTAACTATACCTTACGTTAAAAAAATACATAGAAGGGAACATCAAAGCTATAATTAACTGTACAACTAGAACCGATAGTTGCACTGGAAATGGAAAACAAACGTTCTGAAACTTTTACCAAAAATGAAACTTGGAAGAGCAGCAGGTAGGCTACTCACTACACACTGTATAATCTCCTGACAATATGCCCTGCCTCATTTGAAAACAAGGTCTCAGAAGAAAACAAATTCAGATGCTCAAAAAGTGGGTAGTTTATTGGTTTTTGTTTCTCGAGTTGTAATATTAGATAATAACATAAAATACTGGTGAGATAATTATTTTCCATAGGTTTTAACTGATAATTAGCTGGGTAGTCAGGCATGACATGACACAAACTGGAATGTAACCAAATTGAGTCTGAAATCCCCCTGCCTTCTTGTAGGCATAGAGGTTTTGTGGCTTCTTTTTACTGGTTTAAAATGTTTTGTGGACATTGAGTCACACACAAAAAACATGACACAAAAAAATCACACAATGATGTGTAGACAAAAAAATATTACAGTAAATAGAAAATGACATTTGCATACACTTTGGATCAAATGTAAATTGGATCAAATGTGGTAATACAATTGTGTACAAATCGTGTCAACAATCTAATGTATCGGATATTTACACTTTAGCTCCCTGGAAACATATTGATGTCCTGAACTAATTCATGCGTTCATTCAGAAAATGGGTGAATTGTTCCTTAAACAACTTGCAATAGTAGCTGAAAAAGAGATGTATGAGGGAGGGAAACGTTTGAATAAGGGGTAAGACGGGAAAAGTTGCACTCTGAACAGCAGAAATCTGCTCTCATCTGACATATTGATCACACACTAGTTCTTGGGTTCCATGTTTTCGGCTCAAGGCTTATTTGGTTTATTAGTGTATGAGGGGGTGGCATATCACATAATGGCTTAACTCAAAGCAGGCTTGCACAATAGTTATGACAAGGTATGCATACCAACAACTCTAATTGGACAAGCACTCAAAATTTCATGCAAATCCATCCGAAGCATGCACCGAGTAGTTATATGTTAATCCGGATGTATTTAACTGTCAGTTTTATTTGATACATCTCCTTAGTACAGAACACAGTCTCACACATTCTCACTACCACACTGTGGTTATGTGGTTAGGTACTTTGCAGCTCCTTAATAGATTTGTGGTCATAATTTTGTCACTGGACGCGTTATAGTCAGTAATTACTGAAGATAAATACTCTATCCAACACAGAATAAAAGACCATTTTAAAATGTTTCATCTTCGAACCATATATTATATGTATATATATATATACATACAGAGAAATATATTTCATGAGAAAAGACCACAAAGCCAATATGTTTTATAGACCACAATGTGAGAAATCAGCAGTCATTTGGGGATGATTTGATAGCAGCGACGGACTAGTAAAAGTGTTGTGGAGATAATGTTCCCTGTTCGTGTTGCAAGGAATTGTATTGATTGTTGTAAAATAAAAAAATAAAAAAAGTCTCATTCAAACGGGAGCAAAGAGAAATTAGAACTAAGCCAACTCACCCTGAAGCTTTGAATAAATTCAATAACAGGTGGCATGTAGTACTCACTACCAATTATATTACAGAAATAATAAGCTCTATGGTCGTTCAAAATGTTTAATACAGATACTATGTGATTAAAAGCTAATTTGTGATAAACATAACAACTTCAACACATGTGGTAGATTGCTCTGTTTTTTTCACAAAGTCTAAATGTTACATAAAATATTTATCACTCATTGAATATTTGGTATGGAGGGTCAAAATAGTTATAGGAGAAATAAGGAGTGTGTTTAAAATGGTTTATTTCTTTAAATACAGGTACCATTCAATATTAACACAACAGGATTCTTTTCAACCCATCTCAGGTGAACAAACAACACATCTGATGCGGCTTCTGCCGTCATCATGTGACCACATTTCCTGCTGCCGCCACTTTAATTTCAAAGCAAAAACCAAAACTTTCTGTGAGGCTAATTTAATGGGGTAGCATGTACAATAGTGTGTGCCCATCATGGTGCTACACATTCACGAGGCACACATATCTGGTTTCAAATTAAAAACTTTCTGTCAATTTGTTGATTATATACTAAATTCACCAAAAATAAAATGAAACATGAAAGTAGATAAACAATAAAGCAAAACAGGAGAAGTTAAAATAAAATTGATAAATTCCATGTTTAGATGTCTCCTGTTCTTCAAAGACAGACAGCAAAATGTGTTTGAATCCTGTGAATTTAAAACCAAGAATAACTGAAATCTTGGAAACACGACAGCCGCAATTGGTCCTTTACGTGACACCCAGTGCAAGTACAGTAACGTTCACTTAAATAATAGTCTTGACTAAATGTAGGCAAAAAGCAGCAAACCCTCTACCACAGTAAATAACCTGAGACGAAACAAGCAAAATAAACTTTGAAAACGTTACTGCGGTCAACACATATAATTCTTATTTTATACCCATTAGCTTTTCAGAAAACAAGCAAGCAGAACAGTTTGTGGCGGCTTAAATGTCTTTAAAGCATTTTATCTTAAAAGGTATATTAGAGCCAGCTTTAGATAGTGTCATTCAGTAACCATTAAAAGGGTCTAGAAAGTGCTTAACAAATGTAAAACGTGCATGTCCAAGCTCCAACTAAATCTTAAGACGGAACGTTTTGGAGCAGTGTATGACTATCTCTGCTGCTGCAGTGTCTCTTCTCCAGTAGAAAATAACCAATTCATGTCTGTTTCAAACTGAATTCTCAAGGTAGGATTTAGTTGGAGGACACTCCCAGAATCCCAAAGTCATCAATAATATTGACTGAGAAATACACAATCAGTCTCAGCAGGCTTATTAAGGGGTAGGATGTGTCAACTCAAAACAAGGCTGGAATGCACAAGACACCACTGCAAAAACTCCTTAAAAACTAATAAAATAAATGACAGATTACTGACATCCATTTATTTGTTTATCAAATTGTACTTTCTAGTCCCTTTAAATTATGGTGGGAATATCTACAAACCCGTCCGAGCGAATGCTGCTTTTCAGTGCACATATTCATCATCACTTAAGTCTGAGTCATCAGCCTCCACCTCTCCTTCAATCACAGACTTCTTCCCTCTGCAGCAGGACACCACCAGACCAATGAGGAAAGCCTAAAAACAATAAGCAAAGCACACATTAGGAAATATTTCATGAGGATCATCTGATCGATAGAATGCGTCAACTGCACAAGGAGAGAGGCTATTAAATATTTTGCTGAGGAGATTAGCTGTGTGCAGTCTCGGAAAATCCTATTCCAGTTTTCTGAGTAGAAATTAAATTATGTTCTTCCGCTCTTACACTCTTCCCCCTGAACAAAATACAGTCTCTAAAAGGAGGGAAATGTTTCATAGATGTGGCTCAAAAGATTGATTTTGAAAAATGAACACATTTCTTCTTCTTTTTAAGAATATACAACTGCAATTCTCACTCTGCAGAAAAATCGCCCTGATGACATTTCATTTACATCTTTGGACTTACCACGATAAAGGCCCAGTTACCAAAGTAATAGATGGTGCTGAAGAACCAGAACTTGTGGAGGAAAAGGTAGGATCTTGTCACAGTGCACTGGTCTGAAAAGGGACAGAGAAAACATAGGAACATTTAAGAATGTAATCTAAACAATAAGAGGATATTTACTTTTATTTTCAAACCAAGATGGTTGATTGGCGAACATATTTCAAAGATACTCTCCACCAGGTTTGACCAATTGTTTCAACCCCTTTTGTGAGTTTTCTGGGATCAGGTTTCTGCATGAGACAGATGCCTAGGTACATATCGTTTTAAATACTTTATTATATTTAACAATTAAGGACACTTACGTTTGGAAAATCTGTTGTATAATGAAATGAAAACAAAAACAAAGAGTAATTTGGTCTGAACACAAGGTTTCACTTTCTCAGCCACTCCTGAAGATGAAAGTTTGGGATACGTCCGAAAACCTTTGGAAAAGCCAAGTCAGTGAATTTGAGGTGAAAACTTTAAATCACAGATTGTCAAATTGACTTTCAATATACACTTTTTTAGTGTCTATAACTCGCTAGGGTAAAAACTCCATAAGAAATAATGTGACAGTAAACCGTTTTAATTTATTCGCCTTACCCTAAGAGTCCCATCCCCCTATAACATGTACATGTTTTTAATTAGAAGTTTGCTAATTCACACTATTCTAAAAGACACTCTCCACCATCTCCAATGTTTGATTAATTTATAGAGGAACCCCTGAAGGAAGGAAAGACAGGAGGAATCATTATAGAAAGTAAGAACAAATAGATCTATTTTAAAAGTGACTGATGAGGTGGAAGTTAAGAGAAGAAGAATTGGGCACAAGTAAAGGAGGAGTGAAGACAGGACAGAAGACCGACAGTCTGAGGAAACTAAATGTTTGTCTAAAGAGAAATATGAGAAAATAGCAAAACATTACTATTGCCACACGGTGTTTAGAAATGCATGTGTAGCTCTTGTCATACATCTGTGTTATGAAGGGGTTTAAAATAACAACATAATGTACTTCATACACCAGTATATATGCAAATGTGAATCACATTTTGTGTCATTTTTTAGGCATAACACTTCAGAAGGGCTTTACTGAAAAGGTTATGAATGAAGCTTCAAATGCCTGTCATATTCCATGACGCGAGTGTGGCAACATAAATGTAATTTATGATGCAGTTAGATTGCTGCTCAACCACCCCGTTAAGTGCCTCCTTTTGTCTGCGGCAATCAGCAGTTTTTGAAAGGCGAAGATGTCAACAAATATGGATTGAAGCAGACATTTCTTTAGATTAAAGCATGTTGTGAGTGTCACAAACTGGATCCAGGAACGTGACAAAAAAGGAGTTCATGAAGGTTAAACTTTGACCAGGACAGATTTGGAATTTTTGGACGTTATGTTCTGAAGTTGTTGGAAATGTTTGACTCACAGAGTCGGAAACAATCCTACGTAGCCACCACTGGAATCTAATTCTACAAAAAGTATGATACTAATAATATAAGTGTAGCCCAATATTTATCTGCAACCATGCATAAATACCAGGTTTAAAACAGAAAGAATAGACATGCAGCATTAAAATGTTGATTTAAAATGTACACGTCAATACTATGAATGAAACTTCAAACTATTCGATACAGCCCGACACTCCAGAAGTTGTCATGTTGTTTCTTTTATTATTTTTCATAGAAAGAGGGCCGGACGGACATTAAAAGCTTTATGATTTTTTTTGACAGTCCACTTGCTCACCAATGCGGCGACCCACCGGGATTTGTCCCGGTATGCCAGAAGGCCAGTACACCACTGACTACATGGAGCAGTGCCTCGGGCAATTTTGTCACTATAACTCAAAAAGACAACCGGTCCTCTGAAAAAAGGAAAGCCATGTCGCTGTCAATGTGAATATGACTTAACCAGTTGATGAAACTGGAATGAGGTAACATTTAATGGAGCCTTGCATCATATATATCCTGTCTTCCACACTGAAAAAGCAAGCGGTGAGAGCGTGACGCGCAAAAAGACCCCAACAAATTGTGAAGACAGTGAACCATGGGTTTATGGGTTATGCATGTAACTCCAATTCTCTGATGAAGTAATGCCTGTGCAACTTCAACTGGGATCCTCTCAAGCTCTCCAGGTGATCAAGTCAAGAGCAATTTTCAATTGATTTTCAAATTAAATTCATGATACGTACAGTATGTACTATGCTGTTGAACATTCAATAAGATCTAAAACATATTAACATCAAAATATGTGGAGATATCTCATTATTACCTTAGAATTAGTAGCAATGGTTGTATGCCGATTGATGTCTTGCTGAAACTGTTTATATGTACTTTTGATACCCGACAACCAAGTGCAGCAACAGTCTTGAATAAACTACTGAAGAGAACATTTCTGTTTACCTGTGATGTCTTTGCCATACAGTAGGTGGAGGAGTCACAAGCAAAATGTATGAAAAGCTTTGCCTGCGAGCTAACCTCCTTTATCAAGCACCAGCTTACTTACTAATTTACTGTACCAAACGGAAATTCAGTCGGAAGTGAAAGGAGTAAAAGGTTATACAGTCGTAACCCATTTAAAGAACATATTTGAACTTGACACTGATTTCTTAACCTTTCAAACTGGCCTTGGTAGAGACTACACTACTCTGAAGTGTGCTGTGACCAAGAACCGCTCAATAACTGTGCTCTGTGGTCTTGAATGTAAACACATCAAACCAAAAAAACTTGTTTATTGCTTATAAAAATCCAACAGCTTTCTTAGTCTGTGGAGCAGCTCTGTGCTTTATGCCTGTGATATCACCTTTGAGTGTTGGCTTTTAACAGAACTTGATGCTGCTATTGATCTGGCTGGGATAGACGGCAGGAATAATGGAAGAATTCTCCAGCTGAGTCATCCCCTTTATGTGCATGAATAGATATTGGCAGGGATGGGAAAAGCTGGTGACGTCAAATGCGGAAAGTACCAATGATATGAGTGCAGTGTCTGGGTCTCTCTTCAGTGCTCCAATTGTTTTTGTGTGAAAACACGAAGAAAAAGGAAAGGAAAAAAGAAAAAGGATTGCATGCATTAATTAGCTTTGCCATGCACAATGAAACAATACAAGGATACATATTTCAATATACTCCCAATCAGACTTTGATAACAGAAAATCCACAAAGCCCAAGTGAAGACGAAACGCACTGTCTGTCTCTGTTAGAGAGCCATCTGGAGCATTACTGCTCACCCTGCTGAGCTGCTCCAATGACACTGTTTCTTACACTGCTCTTCACACTGACTTGAACCCCATGAACAGTCCTATCAGACGTATACCAAGCTGCATGACATCAAGATCTACACCAATACCTCAGTGTGCCTTAGAATTTATTCATTAAAGTGAACTTTTTCAAAAAGCTTCCCCTTTCAGAGTGTTTAAAAAAATGCTGTTTCATCTCAATGAAAGATTAGTTAGAGCAGACCCACGGCGGCTCTGAAGGTGTACAACAATCTGCTTGTACTTCACCAGCATCAACAGATAAAAGAGGAAGCAAGTTCATCTTCATCCCCATGACCCTTCTCTTTTCCTCCAGTGCCTCAGCCATCTGTAGCTCTTCAGCTGCTCACCTAAATTGCATGGCTCCGAGTGGGACCTACAGATGGTTCACAACAGTGGTCTGCCTAAATATATTATCATGTACACCACTGACCCACTTCACCTTGAAATCATTACCGTTCTCCGATAAGAGCACCGGGCAGTGTGCGAGTGCAGGTAATTTCACCTTTACTCATGATACCCGGGTGAGTGATGCCCTGTGTAGCATGATGCATAATGTATAACTTTCATCCCAGAATTCAAACACAAACATTCATCATCCACCCCCCCCCCCCCCCCCCCCCCCCCCCCCACCCACACACACTTCTTTGTGAAAGCCTCTATCAGCAAGCACTCATGTTCTTACACCGTATGCTTCTATTTCTTTGCATCAACAGAGCACTTTCACTCCAATGTTCTTTGAGGATGCTGATGTTTCTTCAACAGGAACATCAGCACCCTTTTTAATATTGTCAATGGATGTCCACCAAAAGCATCTTCTTGCTGTGTGAGATCTTATTTGTTTCCCTTGCAGATAAAGAAGGAAGCACACAAAGAACATTCTAGCTATTTACAACGTGGTTCTTGTTTTCTCTTTCATTATCGTTGAATTACTTTCCTCACCAAGGTAATGTTTAACACACTACATCTGTAAAGGTCCATTAGAAGTAGGAGCACAAGACATCAGACAATCACACAACTTGTTTACAACCCTCCCATTATTTCAGGCGTCCTGAAGGATATACATGTTATATTCACTCTCCTTTTATCCATGTTTTCGGTCTCCACCAACTCCTGAGGGAAATATCTGGCTCTTTAGCTGCCAAACGCTCCACTATGTTTACCAGCTAGTCGCTATGTTTGTTTGTCTGCTCTTCAGTGATGGTCAGATAGTGTACAGTGGTTATTTTTGGAAGAAAAAGTAATACTGTTAAGAGCTGCCTCAAGGAAAGAGTATTCATTTATTTAGACTTCTTGAAAACCCAATCTTGAACAGAAAGTGTTCTTAATAATTCTATTAATTCCCAGTGAAAGTCTGCACAATGCCAGGCAAACATGTTTTCTTTGAAACAGTATTTTCCTTCACAAGGTAAGGGGTGTCTGTGGATTACAAGATGGACATTTTACTTTCAAGAGAATAACTTTTGATTGACATATTCCATTGTAATGCAAATTGATGATGATCCCCTTGATACAAAGACAATTATTATTAATTTGTGTTGGGGTTGAGGGACTCTCCTGTTGAATATTGCTTGGGCACATGACATCTCAGAGGCAACACATATGATTACGACCACCTGAAGCGCTTTAAAACAATGCTGTAGAAACCGGCAAGTTGCTAGGAAACAGTGGTCCATAATGTGAAAACACTTCTCTGTATTATAAGTTTCATCACTGGGATTCAAACTAGAAATAATGTGATATATCTTCTAAAGTAAAAACTGGACTTCAGATCATGTTTAAAATTCAGCTTAAACTGCCAGGAAGACATTTACACAGAATGAGGCGGGCTCGAGTGGTCTTACAGCAGAATATTTATATGTTTGTCTCCAAAAGTGACCTTAACGGTGAGAAATAACAAGAAAATCGTAAGCAGAAAAACTGGAGCTACTGCGTCCCAAGAAAAAGCTGAAGTTGGATTTATTGATATTAAATGTGAGGCAAACATTCCAAAATAATTGATGTTGTTGTTGACATAAGTCATATTTGAATTATGCCTTTACTGTGGACATGATGCACAGGATTTATTAAAGAACACATTTTACTCAAGAGAATCTTTTGAGTCAGGAGTGCTGCGCACAGAATGTCATTAAGATCATCGGGCAGACTGTCCAGGGAACTAATGCAACCAATAATGGGAGTTGCAAATGTGATGATGGGGGCGTTAACACAGTGGCGATAAACAACAGACACATAATCTTTTGGGTGAGACAAGACGACAGATAAATCTAAGATGGAGGCCGGCATGGTGAAAACAGTCAAATGCATCAATGAGGGAGATGAAGGCCTCTAGAAATGGACCTAATGGATCGTTAACCTTTGAGATCCTTAACTATTAGACAAATGTCAGCCAGAAATAAAAATAACAAAACATAAAATGCGGCTCATCATATCCAAGAAGGTGGTAAGTAGAACATATAAAGCATATTTTCTGACATGGGCAGGTGGTAGCTGTACAGTAGATGTAAAACAACTGCTATGCAAGTCAGAGTTTATCATCAAAGCAACTCGCCCACCACGAGGAGCAGCATGAGCTTCACGGTGGTAAGAATAATTTAAGAATAAAAGAGCAGCGTTTTCTAATGGTGAGAATTCATTAATACAATTACTCATTAAAAGAACTTTATAATAAAGTGACTGCATACCCTGAATCCATACTTGGAGTTAGTGGCGTATGGGTTCAAGTTTGTGTCAATGAGTATGAACATCAAATTAAATAGACAATGATTAAGGTTTTCCCTGGCGAAAGCAAATAGCTTCTAAAATACGGAGGAAAGCAGCATGGCTACTGCGCGGAGGTCCAGAAAATAGAACTTCCATCAACGCGTTGAGAGAGCTGATACTCGGATTCTTCTTATCTTTATAAATACGCTGCATGTGTTGAACCACATGCTAAAGAAGACTTCAGAGTTCAGGGTTCCTGGGGCTATAGCAACTAATTCCTGAGGATTAATTTCCATTTGAGTACATACTCAAAATGAGTAATGGCATGGTAATGACCTTCGAGTAGATAATGGAGAGCTTGGCACCAAGCACCTGCTCATCAAGATGCTAGTGTCATTACAATCCGGTGACCAACCGGCCAATCAGTCACCAGTTTGACTTGCACCCTCTTTTGCCTTTAGCGTCGTTGGACCCAGTGTCACACTGAGGGTTATTAGAAAGTGATGCGCTTCCAGAGCCTGTTTATCTGATGTCATTTTCTACCAGATTGTATTCCCATTCATATGTTTCACATCCACAGCACCAATTTAGAGAATATGTGAATGTTCATGTTAATTCTTATCCATGTTTGTGGATCTTTTGGTCATACTACAGTAAAAAAAAAAAATACTACAGTAAAAAAAAAAAAAGATATATATTGCGGAAGACATGGCAAGGAGAATATTATTTCTACGTTTACAGTGCATACTGACAGTATGCTGCCTGATTTACTGCTGTGTCTCTGGATTATATTTTTGGAAAAATTGCAATAATAGAATACTTAAATACCAACATATATATTACGTAACATGTCTACACAATAAGGTCATGGTTAGAGATGGTGAATATAGGTATAGTAGGGTACAGTATGTGTACATACAGTTCACATTCTACTATGTAGAGTTGTACTGTATCCTTTAATAATACAATGTACCAAATACACTTACTGGACAAATACACTCACTTATTTTTCTTTTACCATCAGCAGATACTCTTTAGTTTTTGTCTTAAATATTGGGTTTGGTTAATCATCAAGACATTTTAGTTTGAGTTGTTCATACTGACACTCTAGAAAACATTGTAGCAGAAATGATCGTACAGCACAGCTTATTGTGGGTACATTTAGATAAGGTGGTTGGTGGACCGAAAACTAGTACGAGTACAAAACTAAGGGTTGATGAGGTCATCTCTCCCTTGGGAAAAAGCTGCTTTTTGTAATTTGGGTGGCATTCTCACCACCCAAATTAAATTGTTCACCCGTTACTTTCTCCAGCATTTCAGGCGATAAGCTTCTGATAGCATTCCCTCTCAGTCACATGTGTTGTCTCTGCTTGACACTTCCTATCCTCGTGGTAGGTGGTAGGTGGTACAACGGCTGTTATGAAAACAGGAGCCATTTCCAAGATGGCCAAAATAGAGCGACCAGAAATATTACTAGTCCTTGTCCTAGTGACTATGGCACCACGACTCCTTTAGTGTAACACTGTGAACTAAACAGACCGCACAATATTTGACATGTGCCCTCAGTAATTAACACGGATTGGGAACAAGCTGACTTCTGGTTCTACAAATTGAGGTTCCAATGACCGCTAAAGGCAACACATTTCACTCCATTTAATTTCAGCTTAACTTTCACAGCTATCCATAACAGTTATTATTATTAACAACTAATACAGGGCTAATTAGGGCTGAATCGGTTTGGGCCAATTGTGATAGTTGTGGCACAGGAAAAAAATAAATAGATAATTCATTTCCACAATTCCGTCTGAATAAGTAATATGTGGGATTGTCCATTTATGTAATTACTACATGTTGGCAGTGTTGACATTATTGTCACAAGTAATCATAGCTTGATTAATTGAATGAATTAATCTAAACTAACAACTAAAGTAAATGTAATTAAAAAGGCAGTCAAAATAATTGTGTACTTTATTTTTATTTTATTTTAAAATGTTACTTGCAGCTGTTGTAATTGCGCAGGTAACTGGATCATTGTCTTTAGATATAAGGATAACCAATTGACAAATGTGTTAATAAATAAACATTAATTAATTTGAAAAAGGAACAACATCTGGCCGTGGAAATAGCAACCGATGACTGCCATTTGTATTTGTGCAAGTGCCACTGTTTCATGAGAAAAGGGCCTCCTTTATGAAATATGCTATGTGAATAACATTTAATAATATTATCACTATTTAAGAGGTATGCTTATTTAAAATGTCAAAGACATTAGGCCATTAGCACCACCATGTTGTAACCCGGATATCGTCACCAACCAACTAAAGCCGCTTCTGGTCTCTCTGGATTCAGCCTATAGTTAAACTATTCTGCCTTAAGATTACTGTATTTATAAAAGGTCCCATTCAGGCCACCATATCGGTCAACCATGACAAGAAACATCTTTGAGTTCTTTCTTTCAACAGAAAATCCCACAAAAACTGATCATGTATTTCGGTAGTTTTGTCAGATAAACTGACAAAACATCAACACTGTCTGGTCTTTATTCTGTCACATTGAAACTAAAGAAGTACACTCAGTAGAGTGAAGATCTTTGCTAAGTGTGTCTGCAACGACCACTGCTGCAATGTTTGACTGAATTAATTCAAACCACAATTTCCCCATCTAGAAGGGTATCATATTTCATGTTTTTAACTTGCACGTCTCACACAACAGATACATTCTCATTTTAATATATGCAGCTGTCTGCTAAGCAGCAATCCTGCATTTCACTGTGTAAAGCTTCATGTTGACTGTTTTAACACTTCCTCTGGACCGTTAGTCCTGCACTTTGTTTAGTTCTGTTAACTGTGAGCTGTTTTAGTCCCGTTTGCATATCAGTCAATAGAATATGTCGGCAATAATATATGTTTTCAAAAAGTATGAATCCTTGCAACCAAGAGAGGTCCTTGAGCATAAAGTCATAAATAACCACAAACAAATATGATGTTGATGTATCAAAACAGACACAGAGATGCGCACACACACACACACACACACACACACACACACACACACACACACACACACACACACACACACACACACACACACACACAGAAATACATAATCTCCTTTCAAAGATAATATTAACAACCATTTCAGTCAGTCTAATTTATGTGTGATTGAGTTACAGCATTTCTATTATTACTAAATACAAGACAATTTTGTGATGGAGTGAAGCTGTAATGGAGACACTGACTGTGTGTCTGAAACAGAAAGTGTGATTACAGTACAACCTCCTCCTGCATACTGTAGGATTTAGGAGGTGCATTCTACTTTAATGAAATATAAAGGAACAGTAACATATGTTAATTATATTCTCAAAATTCTCTTATCTTTTCATGAAAAGCTTTTTATTACCATGATCATTTTACTTCCAACATGTCTACTCTCTGTAATATCACTGCATTCTATGTTGATACATTACTTGTGGATATTGTATTTTCATGTACTTCCATGCATTGTAAATGCTGGATTTTTTCATAGCAGTCCTGGAATGCTTTTTTCTGTTGTTTTTTCCTGGTTTAACCATGTAAAGCACTTTGTAACTTTGTTCTGAAAGGTGCTATATAAGTA